>NC_087450.1:18239198-18545603 GCF_036321535.1 Camelus dromedarius
TGTTCCTAACCATGAGCACAGTTCATCCTACTGTCCAGTCCAGACCTTGAACAGAAGAGATTTAAGGGACTCTAGCCCAAGGCTATGGGATTCAGCATCAAGTCACCTTGTTACCGAATCAGACTTGGGTCCACTCACCCAATGCCCAACAAAGCCAATCTACTGACACTGAGTTGTGGTAAAGGAAAATACAGCATTTATTCCAGGACACCAAGCAAGGAGAATAGGCAGCTCATGCTCAAAAGACCCAAACTCCCTGAGAGCTTTCAGGGAAGGGTTTTTAAAGGCAATACTAGGGTGAGGGTTGCAGGGTGTGTGAGCAGCTCATGGACTTTCTTCTGATTGGGTAGTGATAAGATAACAGGGTGATGTTTTGGGAATCTTAATCATCAACCTTCTGGTTCCAACCAGTCTGGGGTCTATATATGCTTGTGGTTGGCACGAGGTCACCATCCTCCAGCTGGGTGAGGGTCTTAACTTCTACAGAGCAACTCAAGTATATGAGATAGTTTGTTAGATGTATCCCTTGAGGAACGAGGACTGTTTCGTCGCTGAACTACTGTTTAAGCTGTCATTACTTTTCTTAATAGACTATTTTTCCTTTGTTTCTGCATTCTCTCACTTCTGTAATTATTAACTTCTTGTGCCTGCTCTTTGGAACTCGGAGAAGGCTTAGGAGACTAAAGCTTTCTTTCTACAAATAAGAAAATGGGGAAAAAAGGAATAAGGGACACAGAGAGGCTCTTGTACCTAGGAAGGCCCCTCGGGGTCCTGTTTGGTTTTAATCTCCCCTTTTCTTTGACGCTCCTCAATCCTGAGGGGAATGGGACAAGACATGATAGGGAGTAACATTTTGGACAGAGAGGTTACTCATAAACGCAGCAGAGGAACTCAGTTTTAGGGGATTTGGTTTCAACCTTTGTTGCTAGTCCAGCTCTGTTTGCTCAAGTCTGATTATGAGTCTCTAATTCTCCAAGACCTGCCTGGGCTTCATTTTGGCTAACTGAGTTTCTGCCTTGCTTACTTGTGGCTGGTATCTGACTTAATATCTTCAACAACCAGAGTCCTGTTCTGTTATTATCAAGGATGGGAGTCTGTCCCTGAATGCCAGCCAGGTGGCTAAAATTACCTGCTGATGGATCCCTGATCACTGTGCCTACTTGGACTTCCAAACTGCTTTCCTCTGGGTTCCCTATTTCCTCCCTTTTGGATTACCCTACACTGAGTATCAGAACCCAAATGATATCAACAGTTTGAATTTGTCTATTGCTGTACCTTATAGATATCATGCTGCTCAATACCTTCCTCAGCACCTTGAAAGAGGACTGCCTACTCCCAACCTCTCCCACCAAGCTGCACCTCATTTGGTGGGTGGATCTAATGCTAGGTGCTGGTGCCTCAGAAGCAGCTCCATCAGGAAGCAGTTAACCCAACTGTGTGTCTAGATTTTACTTTGTCTTTAGTTAATAGAGCTTCCTGGACTTCTAGCACTTGATGGAAATGAAGCAATCTAGAAATTTTGAGGTTAAACATTAGAGTGGGAATAATTATTAAGTAGGAACATGAATAGAATAGCAATATCAAGTCACAATATGCATTTTATTCAAGTAAAATATTTTAACTTGGGACTTTACGTGGAAAATTTCAGTCACTTCCGAACATTGATATCTTGGGGCTTGATGTAATCCTGTTCACATATGTTTCACATTACTCAGTTTAAAGGAAGAAGGAGTAACCATTTTCTTCAAATGAGAAACATAACTCAAATGAATAAATTTCCAAACACATGAAAATTAATTTGCATAATCTTTGGAGATAGGAAGAATTTATTTTAATTAATTTCAGCATCCTTCAAGAATGAACACACAAGGAAAAAATACCCTTTCTTGACTGTGAAACAATATGAGAGTATCCAGCTTCATTTTCTCTGCCTTTGCCAGAAAGGCTTCCCACTTGCTGGGTTCAGGTTCTCTAGGGGCAGGTGTGGTACCACCACATCCCAAATTGCTTAAACCCAAGGCTATATATCTAAAGGATCTAAGCACAAGCTGACTTCTTCACTAAACTGAGTGTCTTAAATCTGACATGCCAGGTTCTGAGCCAGACACTGGGCAGAGGTGAATCCATGTTTGGTGTGACCTGAAGCTTATATAATTTGGAAGCCCTCTTTAAAAAAAAAAAACAAAACACTAAATTACAAACCACAAATGGATAAGAAAATGAACAGAGAAAAAGAAATCATGACACATTTAAGATTTTAAAAGCTGATAAATTCCACTAAAATGACAAAATCTAGAACAATAATATTTTTTAACTCATTGTCTGACAAACCTCTATAATACTTTCTCCCTGTTTTTTGTCTGCATGCTCTTTGATAGTTTCTTCATATAACAGTAATTTTTGTAAATTTTTTTCTATAGAAATAATGGAGAGAGCTCTAGCATGGTTGATCAAAAATAATTTTTTAAATTGAAAATTAAAAAAAAATTTCTTTCCACCTCATTACTCATTATTAGTAATGTCATGGAAGTTCTTAAGATTTGGGAAAACCTGTAACAAATTTCCCTCATATGTAAGCAGTAAAATTTGAAGCATTTCAAATCTTGTGTAGGTGCTAATTTTAATACTCTGAATTATTACTGATGTCCTCATTGTAGTGGTGTCTTATGAGTTTTATTTTATCTTCATTGATTCAATATTTTATATGAGATCAGCAAACATTTTAAATCTTACATCAGTGCGTTTATGTGCTAATAATTTGAGATACATAAAGCACTGTGTGCTCAACTGTGCATATTGTTTGCAGTACTGTTGCAGGTTTACTCCCCATGAACGCAGGGATAATAATAAAATCTATTTCACCTGATTCTCATTAAAATGGGTGAAAGTGTATAGTGCATTTATAATTATACAAGTGACATTATCAAGTTCATTCTTACAGAAGAGAACTTCTATTTTGTTTAACATTGATAAGAATTAAATCCTCCACTTGTAACTATACACATCTAATTACTAGAAAAACTCTCCCTAGACTAGCTTCTGTTCCATACATTTCAAATCTAGTTTCTCCTCCATTGCCTGTATACTTCTGTGCTGGCCACTAAGGACCTATTCACATCATGATGCCACCTCTGGCCACTTCATCTTAGGGCCATGACATACATGATGTTATAGATGAATTAGGGGTGTTCCTGGGAGCCATTCCTGCATTGAGATGGCTGGCAAAAACTTAACTATACTCAGAAGTGACTATAAATCACATGAACATTCCCATTAAACCCAAACTAGATGTATCTCCAACTCAAATTTTCCTTAGTTGAATCTCACTTGCAGTCATTCCAGCACTATATATACCACAAGGGAACGTATGAGATGCTCTTCTGGGGATGCTTTTACTTTGGTTGTGATTGCAGGTAGAATGCCTTACTTTTGCAAAGTTTGCGGAAGTATTTGACCATGTGAGCACATTGCTAGAGCTTTTCTAGGCCCCTACAGGTGAAGGGTCCCAAAGCTTAAACTTCATTAGCCTCACAGAGAGTTCCTGCTGTCACTAGAGAAAAAAACTGTAAAACAGACAGTCTCTGCCCCAGTTCTGTCCCATTTTTTTTCTGGAGGTAGGGGATGCATGAGGCAATGAAGACAAGGAAATAGGCTTCCGTATTCTGTGATCTGTCCTCATATTAACCCTGATACAGGACATAGTGTCCCAGTGCCAACTGCTGGGCTCCTGTATCATTCTCAGATGGGTACTTCTCTCCCACCATATCCCCTCTCCTCTGTCTCCACCCCATGCTCTTTGTTTTTGTTTTGTTAGATTTTTTGGTCTTTATTTGTTTATTGTGGTTCTTGTATGAAGATCCTTGTTTAGGGTCTGAGCAGTCAGAATTACAGGCACACCCTACAGACAAACGTGTGTAATAATGAAGTGTGCCAGGAGCAGAAGGCAATATGGTTGGATAAGCAAAGAAAGACATGAGATTTGAAAATGTGAGGGTAGCCAAGGAAGGTAAAATGTGTATGCATCTAATCATTTTTGAAAGCCATCTGCAGAGTTGGTATAAAAGAAAGTAATAACAAAAGGAAAGCAAGATATTTCTTTCCTTTTCTTTTTCTTTTCATTTTAATTAGTTGCACAATTGAATAACTAAGCTGTGGTAGTTTGTTCCTCTTGGTAAAAATAGAAATGTCCTTCTGATAATATTCATGCTGACTATAATGAACAATGACACAAGTGAATAAAATAGGACTATATCTGTATTCAGCATTAGGAAGAAAGGAAGTCCTGAAGAGTTCTGGGAGAAACCCTAAAGATGTACTCCAAGTTGTGGCTGCAAGCAGTTTTCACAGGCCTCCCACCACTAAGTCTGTTAAGTATAGAACCATATGTTTCCTCAAGTGTAAAAATATGAAGTTGGAAAATTTACTAAGAAAAATTCTCCTGTTTCCCATTACATGTGTTGATTAGACTTCTTATTGGAAAGTGCATTGGCAAATGTCCTCCGAGTCACACCCATCAATGACGTATTGCTCATTTTTGTTTTTTGTAATACTTGACTGTACTGGAAAATACTACTTGTTTGTACATGTGTCTTGAAGGGTTGTGTAATTATTCTGGTTATAAAGTGTTGCAACATGCGTCTGCAGACACGCTAGACATCATGAGATCTGTCTAAGGTAAAGAGAAAATTATATTGGCCTCCAATTTTACTAATCAAATTGACTTAGTATTTTGGTTCCATAGTCTAATAATTACTTATATTTCTATCTTTTTAATTGACAGAAGTTGGATTATGGTCAATCCTCAAGGTAAACCTCCAATTTTAAGTAATGCTACTTGGATGTATGCTTGTTATAAATATATCGTTTTAAGAAATCTGTTCTGGAACAGCCAGTGAAAATAGGTCACACATTTGACTCTTCACAATTAAAACTGGTCTTAATTAAAACATGATAGGTGTTTTTAAGTAAGTCAAAATTATTTTGGTCTAAGATAAAGACAAATCCTCTCCAATCAACACATTTTTCATCTTTTTTTTTTTTGTCCAGTTGTTTTACCAGTAGAAATAGGTAGAAGAACTTCTTAGTCTATTTTTCTATTCTACTTGCTTAAACACACTTTGCTTGTGATGTGGGAATCCAGGTGACCCTGGGAAAAACTACAAAGTGGGAAACATTTGTTTTGGATGCTGCCTCTTCTGTCCTGAAGTCACCCATGCCCTTAGGGCCCCATCTGAAGTACTCTGGTCTAAATTTTTTCATTCAGTTCCTAGTACCTCATTCTGTAAGATCATGGGTATCATATTTTATTTCCCCTGTTTAAATGTACCTGCTCTGTGTTTTTTCCCTAAGAATCCCTGGATACACTAGTTCATGTAATTTTTAAAAAAGTCACAACAGATATAGGGGAGAGTTAGAGATGATCAAGGGATGTAGGAATCTCCTAGCTATGGTGCCCTTTCTTCATTTGTGTTGTCCTGATCATTCATTCACTTGGCATGTTTCCTGAGCACCTACCACATGCCAGGAACCGTTCTAGGCAGTTTGAATGTATCAAGTACCAAGAGATAAAATTCTGTGCTTGTGGTGCTCACATTTGCACAGTTGTGTATTTCTTGGAAGTGTGAATCATGCTCTTTCATATTATAAGTCATAACATCAACACATGCAATTTGGATTTTTTTCATAGTTTCCTCTGATCATGCTTTATGTCATGTCTGTATTACCTGATGAAACACAATTTACTGTCTTAGATGTGGTCATTGAAGTAACCATTCAGTAACAGACTTGTTACTCACCATAATGAAAACAAAGTGAGAGGCTGACAGGTTAAAGTTCACTTTTTTCATAGAGGTGAGGATGCAGATCAGGATCTAATGAGGCTGTAGTCAACACATATATTTGACACCAGGATTATCATGAGCAAATCCTAGCCATTAAAATTTTCCCAGTACTCTGGAAGGTTTGGATCAAAATGCTTACTTAGATGCGTCTTCGAAACTGCTTAGAGCCATCCTCCTAAGGACACTCCATAGTGGGGCTGATTTTTTAATTCAGATATTCACTTTCTACTTAATTGTTTATCGCATAGAGTAACAAAGTGAAATGGGAACATAAAAATTTAGAATAAGGAATTTGTCTGTGGAACACATACACTTAAAAAAATTAGCTAAAGGCAGGTCAGTGATTAGTCTTGTTTTCAAACATGAAGCTATGCTAACAAATGTGTACTCTGTTTTTCCTAATAAAAATATATATATTGTTACCATGATCATTCTGTCTTGATGTATTTTTTAAACATCTTTGGCTTGCTACACAATCATATAAAAAGCCAGTGTTAAACAGCTCAAGTTTCTCCCTATGATTTAAATTAAAACTTGTAAGATTCAGATTAAGGGACAGGAAATGGAGCAAAGAAGATACTAGTGGTGCTTTTGCTTTAGTTAAGTTGAAGCGTGCATGCATCTGGAAGATGCCTAATTTTAAGCTTAATTTTTAGAAAAAGGAGAACAGAGGAGCATGACAAACCTTTCCTAAAATATAGCACTGTAGGAAAAAAAATTATCTGTAGGACTGTTGTATTACGAACTTTATAAATATTAAAATAGAAGAGTAAATGTATATAATGTAATATTTATGGATTCTTAATTTATAAATGTCAATTTAGTGTCCTTTCAAAATACTGACTGAAAAAAAAGAAAGACTCTCTACCCTTCTTTAATAATGAATGAGCTCAGCTCTCCACACCAGAGAAAGGGAGGCAGTGAGTGTGAACTCATGCCAAGTTGTCAGCCTAGGTGTGGACAAAAGAAGCAGAGGGGAAGAGGGAGGAAAGAGGAAAGAATTCGTCCAGTATGGGGAAGAACCTGGGAAGGGAAAAAGAGAGAGTGGGCCTAAGGAACCCATTTTTGCTAGCTTTGACTAGGAAAAATAGCAATTTATTTAAATATTCTTATATTCTTATGGATGAGGAAAAAAAAAAAACAACTCAGTGAAATTGAAGAACAAATCTGACGGAGATTTTTTAATATTTTTAAACGTCTAAAGAGGATAATTCCATTTACTTCACAATAATCACTACTTTTTGAACCTGCATATTCAGAAAGCACAGCCAAACTCTTGTTATACGTTGTCTCCTTCCATCTTCACAACCTTGTGAGGCACCATAGTTATGTTCAAGCTCTATATTAAGAAACTGAGGCTTTCAGAGGTTAAGGTACCCATCCAGTGTCAAGAGTCACACACAAGTTTGCCTGCTTTTAAAGCCTATGCCCTAAACACGTCAGTTCCTTGTATGATTTCAATACTGAGATTTATTTCACATACTGCAATAAAATTGTGTACATGGTTTGGAACTTTCAGTTTATAAGAATACAAGAATCTTAAAATATTTCAGTTTGTTAATAATATTTGTGTTGAGTAATTAGGTCTAAATTTTGAGTTGTTACTTCACTGTCTTCCCTTATTGCAGCAAGATCTTTGTCAGAGCTTCTCTCTAGAAGCTGCATACTTTTTTAAAAAATAGATTTTTTGAAAAGTTCAGAGTTTTAAAAAGTTATCTTTGAAGAGTAATCTTTTACTTATTTTTAATTTAACAGAAACTGACCAGTTTATCTTTTATTTTCCCTGCTCTTTTTTTTTTCTTATTTTTTAATCACATGTTTAATTTGCAATCTATACAATTAGTATTACAGACAGAATCAGAACTTTTTGAACCCACGTTTTCTTATGCCCAAATTCTGCTATCAAATGCAGGCACATTTCATTATTTTCAAAAGGAACTTCATATGCCAGCTGACCTGGCATTATTTAATTTCGAGCTAAAGTTTGTCTCTGGGATTTCTCTATCTTCCTTTGAGTGCCCGTCTATCCGCTTCAGAGATCCTTTCCTGGGACCTTCGTGCTGACCTTTGGCCACACAGGGCGCCTAAGGTGACAACCCACTCTGCCTTGACTCTTCCTCATCTCAGCATCTTCTCTACTTGTTTCATTCACTCAACAAATGTAAGACATGGTCACTGCCCTCAAGGAGTCAGTATAGAAGGGAGTTAGGTACTAATCCAACAAACAAATCTGCGCAAGCAAAAGCAATACTGCAAATGGTGCTGTAAAATGGTGCTGGCGATTTGATGTTGGGATAGTTAGTCACAGAAGTCAGACCAGACTTCCTTGTAAGGAAGTTACCCTTCAACTGCAGCTTGAAGGATGAATTAACATCTGGAAGAAGGCAAGAAAGAGCTTTGTGGGCTAACTACCCAATTCTCTCTGCATTACCCAGTCATCCTTTTGCATGGGTGCACACTCACACATGCACACACGCACACAGCATGCCATAGGTTGCCTGTGGATTGACTGCTTTGGGATTCATTGCCAAAGTGGATCAGAGTATGCCATCTTAAAAATATGCTACTTTGGTACAAAGATTATTTTAAGCTGAAGGTGTTTGAGATCAACAAAGACAGGGGGGAAGAGCCTTCTTGGAGCTTCTCTTATCTTAGTACAACCTTATCTTAGTATAAGCATCAATTTCTGGGAAATAAAGCTGCCATCAATTCCTCCTCAGGGTGGATCTACTCTCAGGAGGAGGAATACGAATTAAACATTCTCCAAGGGAGTTTTAGGCTTTCAAAGAGCAGGAAAGACAACGTACACCCCTATAAGACAAACATCACAAACTCTTCTGTCTCCTGTTTTGTCTCCTAAAAACCTGTTTAACTTTCAAAACAGTCAGTTTTTTTTTTCTCCCTCTCTCCTTCACCTATTAAGATAGTATATAAGCCCTCAATTCTAACCACCCCTGAGTTCCTCATCATAGAGTATTTCTGTGAGTGTGTGTTGCACACCAATAAACTCTGGGTTTTTTCCCTCCTATTAATTTGTCTATTGTCAGTTTAATTTGCAGGGCCCAGGTACTAAACTCAAGAGGGTAGAGGAAGAGATTTTTTCCTCCTCTACAGTGCCCACCTTTGGTCCCTAGAGCTGTGCCTGGGGGAGGGAGGGCAGGGCCCTGGGGCCGACCTGGAGTGTCAGATATGGACACGTAGCAGTTTCACTTACTGGAACTATGGCTACAATAAAAATTCATGTCAGGGACATGCCACTGACTCCAACAAGCTTCCCTAGTCCCCTCAAGTGGAGTCGTTGCTCCCTTCTCTATTCCCGTTATATCTTTTACCTACCTCTACTGTTATACTTTCCCCACAGATTGTTTTGTTCCTATCGTTTACGTATCTGTCTGCGTCCTAAGAAGGCTGTGTTTCTCGAGGACAGAGACTGTCTTTCTTACCTCTGTTTTCCTAGAACCTAGCACATAGTAACTGTGCAGTGCCTAGAGTGAGCACTCAGTAAATAATGCTGAATGAATGAGTGAATGAAATGACAAACTGTCACTGGAGTACCTCTCAAAAATGAATGAAATAAAGAACAGGAGAGTTTTAGTGCTACAGGGAAAGGTAAATGCACTGTCTCCTTGGACACTGTACTTATCTTATCTCTACCTCTTGGGCATGCCTAGGACTAATGGGCATGGTGATACTGCAGCATGATGCCACTAGTAGTAACCCTACCCCTGTTAAATGGAAAATCTTGGATGGGAAGGAAGAGGAGATTGGCTGGCTTTTGGCTAATGTGTATGAAGTACCTTGCAGAATGCGTGGCATATAGTGGTTACTTAAATGTAACTTCCTATCCTCCCCTTTTCTTTGCCTTCCCAAGTCACTTCACATCTGTCCCATTCTAACATTCCTAGGCGCACATCTTTGGCATCTGTGACATATGCAGCATGGACAGGCATGTGTGATGGTGATTATGCCCAGCAAATACCTACCTGCACTTTAAGTGTGGAAATGCTGTAGGAAGGAAACAGTGGGTTCTTAGGGTACCCCTCAGGGGTGCAGCTTTGAAGTAATAGTACAGGGGGCAAACAGCACTAATTAAGCTGAAGAGCTTAAAGAGCAATACACTTTTCTCAATCTAATTCTGTAACAGACCTGAGTCTCCAGTTTTTCATTGTTGGCTCAGTAACAGCTGTGAATAGCGATCCCATTTATTTCTGAAGTGGTTTTCTTTGTGGAGGAAAAAATGTAAGATGATTACTCAGCCTGGTTTTCAGATCCCACATGTTTTTTGGTTTTTATTTTGTTCTTTTTTAGAGCCTAAAGAGCTCCATTACACTGGAGTCTAACTACCTACTTATTTCATTTATCTTTTCTCTTCTGCCTGAAGTTACCACAATAAATGTTGTTCTCCAAACTATGCATATATTATCTATCATTGCTAGGAAACAAAGAAAGACGTGTTGTCTTGAGAAGATTGCTATTGTTGAACAAAGCAGCGGATGTCTTGAATCAGACCTTGTGGGCTGATTAAAACACTGATTCTCCTTCTGAAGTTGCTTTCCATTTGTTCCACTTCAGCCCCTACTTCTGATTAGGCCAAGGATGTCCTTGGGAGTTCTTTGCTTAGAAGGAAAAATGTGTAGCAGGAAAAATTTCTACTTCTCTATAATTGAGGATCTTGATATTCAATTTGGTTCACCAGCAGGGTATCCTGGTGAAGAGCAGAATATCTTCCTATCTGTTCTTTCCAAGTTATATTCTGGCAGCCACAGTCTCCCATGACCCACAAGAGAACACTCTCCACTAGCTTTTTAAAGTGGTGCTTGGACGTTTCTCACAGGGTAGACGGAGAGACACAATATCTGTTTATTAAACCGAAAGGCATTGAGCCAGGCCTCCTATTAGCCAGGTCCTGTACTCGGGATTGGAAAGATCATTGACTGCCGGTCACTCTTTGACCTAACACATTTTCGACTTATGCAAGACAGACGCAAACAGCTGTGCATGACTGAAAACCTGAGTGCAGAGCATGGGACTGGAAATAAGACAAAGTTCCCTGGATTGTTTGGCACGTAGAGAACAGCTGTGAAAGTACTGTAGGCAGGTGGGGGAAAGACTGTGAGCAACACAAGGACAGGAACCCTGTGTTTTTCATCTTTGTATACCTAGAACCCTAATGAAGGAAATGAACTGTTAAGAAAATACGTCAAAAATTAGGGCAATGTCTTGATTCTAAGAACAAATTCTTGGAATCTTTTTGAAAAAAGAAATGAAAGGTTAATTCAGACATACAGATCTTATTTACCATGAAACCATACTTAGCTTCAAAGCCCCGTGCTCACACAGTGGATTAGAAGTTGAAGCTGAGTAAAGTTTTTTCAACAGTGTTTTTTTTGTCCATCTGAGAAAGTGATTTAAAAGACTCTCTTGTAAAACTGCCTCCCATTTTTGCCCTCAAGAATAGAAAGCATTTACTATTTATTCCTCACAAGGTACTTAATCAACATCAAGCCCTATTCCACGCCCCAAGGAAATACACACTTGCAGAGACATCGTCATCCTCAGGCGGGAAGCATGGGTGCCCCTCCCTGCCAGACAAGGGCTGAACAGGCCCGCTCAGCCTCAGCTGCAGTGTGTTGCCTCCGAGGCTCCTGCAAAATCAGAACATGCCAGGACAAGCTTATGCTTTATTTCTCAGAAATTTTATTTTGGTTACTTCCCGACTTAAAGAATATAACTGCCTAAGCACACTAAGATCCTGCCTACTACAGGAATGGAAGTGAGATTCTAACATCTGTTGCTCCCTGAGTTTCCTCCAAAACATGTTTTGTTTATTTGTTCTCAAAATTATGTTTTATGGTTGGAGGCCATAGCAATTCATCCTACCATAAAATGGTGTTTATTTATACAACAGGTTACACATTTTGGAAAACAGTTCTAGTATTTTCTTAATTTCTATTGGTCTTACAAGTTCTTGGGAGGATGCCTGCTTGATCCTAGTGATTTATTTAAGTGTATTTTGTCATTTAGTCCTGAAACCTTCTTATGAATTTTACTATTACGTATCCTAATAGTCTCTCTCTACCCCTTAAAAGGTAGATTCAATTTAGTTAGAGTTCATAAACCTTCACTGAGATTTACTGTGTGTCCAACATTGGGAGTCAAATAAGGAACAGACATAATCCTCTTCCTTAATGTGATGTTTCTCAACTGGGAGAGAGAGGGATGGAAGTCAGAACCTCCTGAGCTGCAAGAGGGAGGGGAAAATGTATAAAACTTGACATTATATGCAATATTACAATATAATTTTTATTTGTAAAACAAAATATGTTATTTCATACATGAACAATAGAAAGTAAAGCTTGAAAAATGATTTGAGACATAGTAAATGCAAAAGATGCAGAGAGTCTCAGAATTAAGGATGGCTTTGAGGTTTTTAAAAGCTGACAAATGCTGCTCAGGCTAGTGGCAGAGCCTAATGTGTACAGAAAATGTAGAATCACTGCATTGTCCGTTTGAAAATAGTGGCATTTATGCAAAGAGTAACAGAAACACCATAGGGTGCAGAGACTAAGGGCAAGTAGGGAGATTTAGGAGGATATTACAGAAGTAGGGACATTTTAGCTGACTTTTAAAGAATAGGCAGAAAATCAACAAGTGGAGAAAGGAGAGATAACCTACAGGCAGAGAAAAAGCTGTGTCCAAAGGCTCAGAGACATGAAGGAGAAGGTATACTCAAAAGGTGTAAGAGCTCTTACCCCTTTGGAAGATGTAAGAAGGCACATGCAGGTGGTATAAGTAGCCCAGGATGGATTGGGTAGGGTTGGAGGAAGTAGGATAGAAGGACTGCAAAAGCGTTAAATGGCATACTAGGAGTTCACTTTTTATCCTGAAGACCAGTGGCTCTCAAACTTAGCTCCTCATCAGAATCATTTGTTCAGTTTTTCAGAACAGTTTTATTGAGATATAACTGCATACATTAACCTGCACTTAGAGTATATAACTTGATACATTTTTGACATATGTGTACGCTCATAAAATCATCACCACAGTCAAAATAATGAATATCTCTATCACCCCCAAAAGTTTCCTTGTGCTCCTTTGTGATTCCTCCCTTTCACCCCTTCTTACTTCCTCCATCCCTAGGCAACCACTGATCTGCCTTCTGTCACTGTAGATTTGCTTGTGTTCACTAGAATGGAATCATACAGCAGGTACTTGCTTTTTGTCTAGCTTCTTTTACTCAACATAATTATTTTGAGATAGATTCATTAATATTGTATATATCAGTATTTTATTTCTTTTATTGTTGAGTGATATTCCATCGTATGGACATTCAGTAATTTGTCTATTCTCACCTGTAGATGGACTTTTGGGTTGTTTCCAGTTTGGGCTTTTATTAATAAAATGGGTATGAACATTCAACTACAAGTCTTTGTATGAATATGTGGCTTCAATATAGTAGTGTATGTTTAACTTTTTGAGACACTGCCAAACTGTTTTCCAAAATGACTATAATATTTTATATTCCCACCAGCAGCGTATGAGCCTTCCAATTACTCCCCATCCTCACCAGTACTTGGTATGGTGAGTTTTAAAATTTTAGACATTCTAATAGATGTGATTTTAACTTGCAATGTGGTTTTAATTTGCATTTCCCTAATGACTAATGAGGTTGAATATTTTTTCATGTGCTTATTTTACCATTTGTATATCTTCTTTGGTGAAATGGTTATTCAGATCTTCTGTTTATATTTGTATTAGGTTGTTTGTGTTCATAATAATAAGTTTTGAGAGTGATTTATGTGTTCTGAGTACAAGTTCTTTATTTGACGTATGATTTGCAAATATTTTCTCTGTGACTTGTCTTTTCATTCTCTTAACAGTATCTTTCAAAAAGTTCTTAATTTTGATGGAGTCCAGTTGATCAATTATTTCTTTTATGGAGTAAGTTGGGTAGTTTTTGTGCTTGTTCTTAATACTGATTCCTGGGCCTCTCCTCTCAAGACCTTCATTCAGTAAGTCTGAAAAGAGACTTGGACTTCTGAGTATGTACAAAATTTCAAAGGTGATTTTGATGTTCAGCTACTATTGACAATATTGCATAAAACATTAAAGGTGGTGGGATGTTGTATTTATTTTTTGAATGCTTGGGAGTTTGTTTAATTATTTCCTTATAGTTCATCCTGTTTCAGAAAGACTTTAAGATAGTTTACATGGGTCCAAGATAACATAACTTGAAAGTAGATAGAAAAAAATAAAAGTAAGGTGGGACGTAAATTGGAGCCTTTAATGGCAATAAAAATGCAATACTCTATTGATCTGCACATTGCCTCTAACCTTTCCAGCAATTCAATGCGTATAAGGTACAAACAAGCCAATTCTTTAACAGACATTTAGTACTGACTAGACATGAATGCCTCCTGAGGAGCCTTATAAGGACGGAGGACCAGGGCTCTGTACAACAACAGCAAATTTCAAGGGACAGTTTGTTATAGTAGTTCAATATGGGCCAATCCCATTATGATTAGGTGCAATTCAGTAAAAGTCAATCTTTTAGGGAACCATTAAAACAAAGAATAGATATCAGCTCTCTGATGATCTAAATTGTATACAAAAGTATACATTAAACCATACAGACTATAAGGAAGGGTAAATGATCCTTCTTTTAGGCAATGGTCTGTGCTTTCTCTTAGACAAGTTTTTGATAAATATTGTTTGGGGGCTGGGAAGATGAGCCCAGAATTCTGCTCCCTGTTTCTCTATGCTGCTTGTTGAATATAGACCTGCTTGTTAAGGGAGACAGTTGAGTTGGGGGTTAGCATCCCTTCGCAAAGGTTGTTACCTAACAGAGCCATCTCACTTCTGCCAGAATCAAGGGAATCTCATAAGTAAGGCCAAGAACCCATTGGAGGTCTTAAAGCATAGGATTGAATTGGCTTGTATTTTAGAAAGATGATTTTGGTAGCATTGTGGAGATTCGGCATTGAAATGGGCAGAGAAGCTAAGGAGGTAGGAGACTATTGGAATAGTGTATGTAAATGATAGTAAGGAGCTTGCTCTGTGATGATTGTAGTGGAGACTGAAAGGCAGGGTTTCAAGAGTGATTTCAGAGATAGAAACAACAGATGGAGTGATGGTTTGATATGAGCATTGAGGGAGAAGGAGTTGAAGATGATGCTAAGATTATTCTAAATTGACCAACTGGGGAGGAAATGGGACCATTAACTGCAATTTAGAACAGAGGAGGAAGAATAGGTTGCAGAAAAAATCATGAGTTTGGCATCTGATGTTTGGAGCTTGTGTATTTGAATTATCCAAGTGAAAATAGCAGTAGAATGTTAAAGATAAAGATCTGGAGCTCAAAAGAGGGTTGGCTGGAGATAAAGATTTGAGGATATCAACACACAGGTAAGTGGTGGTTGAAATTTGGGGGCTGGATCAGAATACCTGGGGAGATTTTATAGAGGGGGAAGAGAAGAGGTTGGAACACTGAGAATAGGGAGTTTAAAAGTAAGACATTTTCTAAAATACTCTTCAGTAAAGATGAAAAAAAAAAAAGATTTTCTCTGTGTCTAGTCCTACATTTTACATTTGCTCCTATCATGACCTCGTTCCATTGAGTCTCAGCCTGATTTTGAACATTCTGTGTCATTAAAAAAAAAAAAAAAAAAACTTTTGTTATTGGGTTTTGCAGCCTTTGAAAGTTATTTCTGTAATATTTTTTTGCCCTGTGTAATTTTTGACCTACCATTTCCTGGACCTTACTGATCTCATCTAAAATTATGTCTGGTTTATTTTGTATTTAGCCATGATATATTTTTATTAGAGTAGGGAGGTCTTTTTAAATTTGAGGTTCAATTTTTCCCAGGCTTCTAATGTGATATTTTATACCGTTGCTAGAATATACAATGACTTATTACATCTGTAGTTCTCCGTTCCATTATTTTCTAAACAATACTCATATTTTTATCAAAGTTACCAACACAAAAACAAAATGATATGATTTCTAAGTTTTTTTCTCTTTCATGATAATGTTGAGCTGACTTGTAATTACATTATGATCACCCTTTTGGCACAGTTTGACTTATCTCAAAAATATTTTTGCATCAGCCCTTGAATTTCTCTAAGCCTTCTTATTCAATAGTCATTCATTTGCCTGTATGAGTGAAAAACATATCTCTTTTTCAATACCTCACATAAATATCTCTATGAATTATTTTATTGAAGTATAATAAATATGCAGAAGAGTATAAAATTCTTAAGTGCTCACCTTAATGAATTTTTACACAGTGAACATATCCATGTCATCTCCACTTAGTTCAAGAAATAAAGCACTACTAGCACCTAAGAAATCCCCACATTGTACCCTTTGTAGTTACTCTCTCCACTTTCTGAATTACTCTTCTGACTTCTAACCCAATAAATTAGGTTTGCCTTTTCTGAGTGTCATATTAATGTTATCATACAACATAGTCTTCTTGGTTCTGGCTTCTTTCATTCAACATAATGCTTTGGAGACTCTGTCATTTGTTTTGTTTCTTGGCTTGTTTCCTTTCGTTGTGTCGTACTCCATTGTCTGAATATATCTCAGCTTATTTTTCCATTTTCCTGTTGATGGGCATTTGGATTGTTTCCAGTTTCTGAATATCTCAAATAATGCTGCTGTAAACTTTGTAAATGTCTTTTGGTGCACACATGTACACATTTTATTGGATACATATGCAGGGGTGAAATTTTATAAAGAAATGCAGTACTATTGGTTTCTCTGAAGATTCTTTTGGATTTTAAACATATCCATCATATTGTCTGTGAATAATGATAGTCTTATTTTTCCTTCATTCTAATACATTCTATTTTATGTTTTTCTTGACTTACTGTTCTGGAGTCAGAAAAATAATGAATAGTAGTGGTAACAGTGGACATCCTTGCCTCATTCCCAATCTCAGGGAAAAGCTTTCAATATCTCAAATTAAGTATGACATTTACTGTAAGTATTTTGTAACTATCCTCTTTCAAGTTAATGAAGTTCCCTTCTAGACCTAATTTGTTAAGAGGTTGTTGTTGTTTTAGTATTATACAATGAATAATTGTTGAATTTTTAAAATTGTTGATGCTGTTTCTGCATCAGGTGAATTTAACACAAAATTGATATCTTGTATTCTGTTTATGTCATGAATTACATTGATTTTCAAAGATGAAACCCACATTGCATTCCTGGAATAAACTCGGTTGTGATATATTATCCTATTATGCATCACTGGATTAAATTTGCTGATACTTTGTTTAGGAATTTTGCATGTGTCATGGAAAAGATTGGCCTGTGATGTTCCTTTCTTGTATTGTCCCTGTGAGGTTTCAGCACCAGACTATTTTGGTCTCATTAAACAAGTTGGCAAGTGCCCCTTTTTAGTCTATTCTCTTGAAGATCTAATTAAGATCGGTATCATTTCTTCTTTAATTGTTTGGTAGAATTCACCAGTAATGTCATCAGGCCTGCATAGGGTTTTGTGTCTGTCAGGGGAAGGTTTTAAATTAGAGATTAAATGTTTAAATAAATATAGAACTATTCATATGTTCTACTTTTTTGCGTAGATTTTATGAGTAACGTTTTCTAGGAATTTTCCAGTTCGTTGAAATTTCAAATGAACTAACATAAAGGTGTTCATAATATTTTATTATCTTTTTAATTTCTGTAGGGTATATAGTTATATCTCCTTTTTATTTCTGACAGTAGAGATTCATGCCTTCTTTTTCACTTTTTCCTTGGCCAACCTCATCAGTGGTAAATCAATTTTATTACTCTAATGATTTTCAGGTCCCTTTACACTTCTAAAAATTGAGGACCATAAAGAACTTTTGTCTGTGTTGGCTCTATTTATCAGTATTTATCATATTATAAATTTAAGTTGTGAAAATTTAAAAATACGTATTTATTAATTCATTTAAAACCTATTACACTTTAATAAAATAATATTATTTTATAAAAATATCTCAAATTTAAATGAAAATAGCAACATGTGTAAAACACAAATTGATAAGAATGACTGTCCTACACTTCAAATCTCTTTTATATCAGATTTACTAGAACAAAGCTGGATTCTCTTATCTACTTTTATTTTTGATTTGTTGCAATTCTAAATGTCATGTAGCCACTGGAAAACTTTACTATGTACTTGTGAGGGAATAAAGATGAAAAAGGAAAATAACATATAATGATGATGATAATGATTAAAATAAACTTTACCTTGTAGATCCCTTGACCTCAGGGACATCCAATAGTCCTGAGATTACATTTCAAGAACGTCTATGTTAGTCATGGTTGACACACCCTTTCCAGCTCCTTATCCTTCAGATTTCAGCTGGAATGTTGTTTCCTCAGGGAAGCCTTCCCTGTCCTTCAAAACCACATTAGATTCCCTGTTCGATAGTCAGGAATTACATAGTCCTATTTTAAATATCTAGTACCTCCAGCCTGTAAACTTCTTAGGGGCAGGGACTGTATCTGTCTTATTTACCATTATGCCCTCCTTGTCTAACAAATGCCCAACTCTTAGTTCCCCCTAATACATATTTGTTGACTGGATGAGCTGCCTTAGTCTAGATCAAGACTCCTCCTTTTTAGCTAAGCAGCTCTTCCAGTTTTCCACTTTTTACTCACCATGTCCCCCACCCTACCCCACCCCAACATGAGGCCCAAGAGAAATTTGGACTAGAAGAGGAATTTGAATAACAAATATAGCATCAGAAACAGAGAAACCATGCCCTTCTGGTGACTCAACCTTTGTTTCCAGCTCAGATATCTCCAGGATCTTCCCTTAGGACAGTTTTTCTCTCTGAGAGGCCTCTTGGTCCTTCCCCTAAATACATGAGTCCCTTTCCCAGCACACAGTCTCCATCAATGGAGTCAAAGTTGTGAAGAGGCTATTTCTGGACGCTGTTAGTATAGTGTTTGTGGCTTTTTTCACTTTCTAAACTTCGAATCCACACTTTTTTTAATAACCACTTACCAGATCGCCTGATTGCCTGGTTATTGATAATTCAAAATCACTTAAGTCTGAAAACCTTAAATTTCTTCAAAACTCAGTTGACATTTTGGTCTTCTAGAATCTCCCAGGCAGCTCTGTCAGAGGGTATAAGGTCTGTGTAGAGACATAACTGCTGCCCCTCTGGAAGGCAGACCATACCCACATCTTCAGAATCAGAGGTCAGGAAGGCATCACCCTTAGGATCACAGACTGGCCCCTGGCTGGCCCTGCAAACCCTATTATTTAATTACTATTTATATACTTCGGGGAGAAAATAATTTTCATGTTATTCATCTGTTATAGAGCTGATAGGATTAATACTTATTACTGGAGCCACAGATTAAATAATTCTCAAGGTGACTGCTTAACGGGTACAGGGTTTTCTTTTGGGATGACAAAAATGTTTTGGAATTAGATAGAGGTGATGCTTGCACAATGTTGTGAAGGTACTTAAATGTCACTGATTTGTATACTTTGAAATGGCTAATCTTATGTGAATTTTACTTCAATTTTAAAAAATAATAATCCTCAGGGAACATAGAATTTCTCTCACAAGAAAATTCTAGGAATTTCAGCTGGTCATCACTGAGGTCATAGAATTCTCTGGAGACGCGGCCATCTGTGCTTGCCCCTCCCCACCACCCTGCACTCCCCTGTATCATTTGAAGCCAGCTGGATTTAATCTACTACAAAGATTCCATTTTAGAAAACAACCTCTAGCACCAAATTGTTGGCACAGAGCAACAGCCGTAATGGAAGCAAATAAAAATAACTACTGACTGGTCTCAGAATATATCTTTATAAGGATATTTTTCTCTGTAATGTCATTAATCAAAATATTCTTTTGATGTCACACTATAGAATACATGAGATGGATTTTGGTTTCATGAAGTTTTAGTCACACTCAATTAACAATACGTGCAATTTGAATGGATTTCAAGAGCTATACTATTCTTACTGCAAGTGAATTCATTTCCTCAGTCAACAAATAATTTTTGAGGACCTTCTATGTGTCAGTCAGGGTATTAGGTGCTAGTAATACAGAGATGAATAAGGCAAGCCCCCTACACAAAAATTTATGGTCAAATAATCACATTAATTATGTAGATGATTGTGTTTCCAACATAGAAAGCTGTGTCAGAAGGCAAAGGTGAGCTTCAGGGCATCAAGAGCCTGTTTGGCATGATCACTGCTGTGTCCATGGGAATACGTAATAGGTCTGGCACGCTGAAGAAACTCATCCAATATTTTTTGATAAATGAATGAAGCTTTCCACAATTATATACTATTTTCACTGTTTTATGTGTTTTTTATATAGTCCAGCATGACTCAAACCAGAAATGACTGGTTTATTGGCTATAATATGAAAAAGATAATTATTGTATTCTTTTTTACCATTCTCAGCATACAAATATCATTTTCATGTCAAACCTTCAGATTATCTGCTTTTAATTCATGTATCCTGCTCCCATAAGTGGGCTGAGGGCCATAGAAAAATGCTTGTGGGAAAAAGACATCCACCCTCCTCTGCAACCTCTTTACTACCCCCTGTCCCCAAATCCTCTCTGTTCTCCAAAGATGCTGACATCCACATCAGCCTCTATTCTCTGCCCCAGGCACTTGGACTTAATGGCTTAGTTTTGGGATGATTGCCCCGATTTGGTTCATGATGCCCCTACTGAAGGCAACTTTCATTTCAACCCTACCCTGAACCTTGGTCAGAAAGAGGTGGAGATCTTGCAATGGTTCTGAAGGACCAGGCTAAGAATTTTACTAATATTCCTATTTATTCAATACATGTATTTTTTAAAAAGGTTAGTATCATAACCCAGGAATTAGCTACTAGGGTCCAGCCCAAAACGAGGTGGGTTAATACCATACATTATAAGATACCTGTCAACAATGGGGACAACACTCCTTTTCTAAGATTCTTTTTTTTTTTTTCCTTTTTTCTTTTTCCTTTTCTAAGATTCTTAAACCAGGCCAAACTATCTGATTTATCCCGTCATTACCTGTCCCACCCATCCCACCCTTGGGCTATGTTAGGAAGATACTAGGAGGGAGGGTGTCGGGCTTGTGGGTTATCCTCCCTCAGGGGAGAAAGAGGCGTCTTCTCCCACTCTAAGCCAAGTGGGCAGGGGAGGAGCATGAGAGCCCAGTAGGAAGCCTGAGTAATAAGAGGCTGTGAGACGTAGCACTGAGGGGCCAGGTGGTGGCTGTGGAAGAGGTAGAGCTGGGGTGGGTGACATCTCCCACTTCAGGGATTCCTACAGCTGGTAAGCCTTGCCTCCGAAGAACTCACACATGCACTCCACAAGGAGGGCAGAATTGAGTGACTGTCACACAGAGGGCATCTTCAGAACCGCAGTGTTAACTAGGGAGAAGCAATAACCCACCAAGAGAGGAAGAGATCCTTGTCCCAGTCACATGCCTGTCCTGCCCAACACTACAAAATCCAACTTTGGAAGAGGAAAGGGGGAGACATCTCAGAACCAGCCTTTCTAATAATCAGGGCCCCAGATCAGTTCTGTACTGGGAGAAGGGGAAATGAGATTTCAATTGACAATGAGATTGAAATCTTTTAATAGACAGAGTTTTAATAATCAAAGTGAGTAGTTATGAAATCTGAAAGCTGAGAATCTAACTTCCCTGTATCTTCTCTAAGTTTTTAGGAGCAGAAAGGGGAGATTCCATAGAGCTCTGTTGAAAGTAAGGATTGAAGAAAAGTAAATTCTTTTCAAGTCTAAATTTTCTAAGTTGAATCCTAAGCAAGCCCTCCTGGAACAGAGTTGTATCAGTTGATACGTAATGATGGAGATCAGCTTCAACTCTGGCTGGCACATCGAGCTCTCAAGCAGGACCACTTTCATGGGTGCAGCCTCACAGGGGCTCTATGCTCAGGGTTTAATGTTCTGTGGTCACAAACTTGAAGTTCTTAGCATTTTCATCTTCAAATTTGTGTTTTGAAAATGCATTCTGGATGGGGCAGTGAAGCATGTGCCCCGGGATTGGAGCTTAGCTCATGCACAGTCCCACCTCCCACAACCTCCATGGATGGGTTCTCCAGTGCCTACTGCCCTGTTCTCTGATTCTCAGAGCCCCATCCAGTCTCCACCTCGCTGCCTCCACCCAGTAGTGGCTGCTGCCTGTTGCCCTCTGTGGGGACCTGGGTGCGGGCATAGGGAGGTTGGGTGGGGTCAGGCAGGCATGGGATGTGCCATCCCCATCCTGGGCTAATAGCACTATAGCATGTGTCAGGGACTTGGCAGAATGAGCCTGTAGCCTACCCCTGATTCAGGAATCTCATGCATCCAGGTGTCTTCTGTGGCGGGGTGGGCAGTAGGCAGGTGGCAAGGGGAGACTTCCTCACCCCTCACTGGGGAGCAGTGCATTGTTCTAGTGGCTAGTGGGGAGGGGGCAGCAGTTGGTGGGCCACGTGTGCCCCCTTCCACTCCTGGAGAGGTTCTACATTCACCGCATGGATGCCCACGCCTGAGGGAGCGCTACATTAAATAGCAAATCAAAAGAACCACGATGTGCTGAGAGAGAGAAAGTGGAAGAAAGGGAAAAGACTTATATTCAAATCCCTTTAACAATACACGTTTCCTGTTTTTGAACAAAGAGCCCTACAATTTCCGTTTGTCCCAGGCCCTGCAGTTATGTAGCTGCCCCTGCTCTTAAGCCTCATTTCCCCAGGGAAGGACTAATTTCCTATATGTGAGTGTCCTGAACCTGGCTCACATGGCCTGAGGATGTGACAGTGCTTTCCAGCCAGCTTGCTACCTCCGTACAGAAGCAGATACAAGTTCAGAGGCCTGAAGCTTATACAATATCAGGGGCATCCCTTTAAAAATTATGAATACAAAATTGCTACATCCTTTCCTAGGACCCCGGAGGAGGTCTGTGCAAAGGAGGGGTCCTGAAACGTACACCTCATTAGCTTTATGTCACTCCACCTCTGCATTCATAGCATGCCCTCTGCCCACTCATGGGCCTACTTTAAGAATCTAGAGGTTTCTTGAAAATTGCAGAACCTCTGTTGCTTACTCTGAAACCCACAAATCACAAGCTAAGTGGTCATATTTTTTTGATGGGGGAAGAGTGAACTTTTGTTGAGGTCCCCGCAACTGTGGTATCTTTCTTCCACTTTCTTTCACTTGTGGCCTCCCTGGGAGGCCTCTTGTGTGGAACTATTCCTAGAATTTCTTTCTTTATGAAAACTCTTGTAAATTAAATGATGCTGGAATGCTAAATTCTGCTTACATTTACATTCTACAATGTAAAAAGAAGGGAAAAAAGTCTCTTCTTTCTTCAGTTATTGCAGTCTCTCCTTAATTGATCTTACCCCTATTTGAGAAGCTAAGTGGTTGTACACAAATTGAAAGCACAGATAAGTGTAATAATTCCTTTAAAAAGTAAGAATACCAATTTTTAAAAATTATACAGAAATATAATGTAACACAAGAATATGTTGTACACACACACACACACACTCACATATATATATATGGAAATTACTGAAACAAGAACATCTTTATTTTTATAAAATTCTGTTGGAGATTCACTCCCTTCCCCCACACGAGTTCTTTATTCCTATGAACTTTTCACAGAGAGGTAAAATGCAATAAAAATTGCAACTGCTATAATTCAAGGGAGAGGAAAAATTTTGCTACATTGTGGGGGAAATGTTGTTTAAAGACTGAATTATCTATATTAGTCTTATAACCTGACAAAATTCACCAGATAATTGCCTTTCATTTCAGTATGGCACTGATTGTAGCCTAACTGTAATGAAATGGTGGAGCATAGATGATTACAGATTAGTTTGTTGGCTCTATCAATGACAGAATATTCTGGCAAACAATTTACCTACTATTGGGAAATACAATTTATTAGGTTAATTAAAAAAAAAAAGACTTTAACTCAGGTCAGTTGAAATTGCTCTTATTTGTGAAGTTGCTTTGTGAAGGAAGTGTTCTCAATAAATTAAGGAATTTTGTGTTGGTATTAATCAGGATAGAAGGCCTTTTATTATAGTAACAAACAATCCCCTTATCTCAGAGGCTTGCTCACAACAAATATTGACTTCTTGCTCACTCTACGTGCCGAATCCAGGTCAGCAGGAGTGTTCATCATGGTGACTCAGGGACCAAGGTTCTACCTCAACATGTACTTCCCTTAGTAGGAGAGATGAGAAACATGTGAATGATATACTGGCTCTTAAAGAATTTGCCTGGAAGTGACACATTAATAGTTGTATTCTAAAATTTATATGGAAATATCAAAGACAAAATTGGTCAAGTCACTCTTAAAGAAGATGACTAAATTTGGGGTATTTGCTCTGTAGATTTCAAGACATTATAAAGCATCAGTTCTTAACATGGTATATAGTATTAGTGCTGGATAGACAAATATATCAATGGAACAGAAGTAAAGCCCCCAGATAGACACTGGTATATATAGATAATAGATGTATGACAGAAGTGGTGTTGCAGATAATGGGGAAAGGAGGGACTTTTAAACAAATGGTACTAGATTAATATATCCACATGGGAAAAATTATATTGTATCTAACCCACTTTATAATCAAAGTAAATTTCTGGGAGAAGTAAAGAATGAAGAGTCAGAGGCAAAATTAAAGCCTTTGAAAGTAAGGTAGGAAAATATCTTCAAGGCAACAGAGTACAGAAGGATTTCTTAAACAAATCACAAAATGTCAAACATAGAGAAAAAGCTTGAAAAGTTTGAAACTACATTAAAATTAAAATTTTCTGGTTATCAAAAGACATCATAGAGTACAAAGGCAGGTGACAACTAGAAGATATTTGTAGTGTGTTACTAAGATCTAATATTTGGAATATCTAAGAGCTGCTACAAATCAGTAAGAAAATGGCAAAATATTCAGTAGATAAAAGGGCAAGAGACTTGACCAAATCGTTCACAAAAGAAGAAGCTTCAATGGCCCACAAACATATGAAAACATGTTCAACCTAATCAGTTATCAAGAAAATGCAGCTACAGTAAGATACCCTTTCATACCCATCAGACTGACAGCAATTTAAAAATAGACAGTTTGATATGTTGATGAGCTTTTGTATTAATGGGAACTCAGCTGTGCTGGCAAGAGTATAAATGGGCACAAAAACTTTGAAAAATAGTTTGACATTACCTCATAAAGGTGAATAGAGGCATACTTTACAACCCAGGAATTCTACTCCTAGTTAGATACTCCAGTAACCTCCTCATGCTCATCAGAAGATACAGAGAATATTTATGGAAGTATTAATAATAGCCTTTATATTAGTCAAGTTTCTCCAGAGAAACAGAACTAATGTTCTGGATGTGTGTGTATGTATGTATGTGTGTATAAAGGGATTTATTTTAAGGAATTGGCTCATGCCATTGTGGAGGCTTGGCAGATCCAAAGTCCGATGGGAGGTTAGCACACTGGAGACCCAGGAAATAACTGCAATTCAAAGGCAGTCTGGGGCAAACCAGGAAGAGCCGATGTTGCAAATGAAGAGCAGTCTGCTGGCAGATTTCCCTCTTTCTCAGAGGAGATCAATCTTTTGTTCTATTCAGGCTTTCAACTGATTGAATGAGATCTACCCACTTTATGGAAGGTAATCTGCTTTACTTAAAAGTCCAAGAATTTAAATTTAAATCTCATCCAAAAATACCCACACAGAATCATCTAAATATTGGCACAGTGGCCAAACTAGAAACAATCTAAATGTCCATCTGTGGTAAATGAAATGAATAAATTGTAGCTTTTATATATATATATATATAATATATATATATATATATATATATATAAAATTAATACTAAATTAGTGTTGTGGTGAGCAGAATTCTAAATTGGCCCCCTAGTAATCTCTGCCCCTGCTGGTATACTCTGTATAATCTCTAGTTGAATGCAGGCAGAATAAATGACTTGCTTCTAACCAATAGAATATGACAAAGATCATGGGATGTTACTCTCTTGATTAGGTTCTGCTGTATAGCAAAGGTGATGGGGCTATATTCCTCATGACTCTGTGTATGTGTGTGTGTGTTTGTTTCCATATATTTGTGTAAGTACATGTATGTGTATATACATACATACTTACACACATATCTCTCTATATATAATAATAAATATAATCTCTCTATATTATATATAATCTCTCTACATATGTAACAGACTCCTTTCTCCTGCTGGCCTTGGAGAAGCAAGCTGTCATGAGTTCTAAAGCTGCAAGAAAATGAATTCTGCCAACAACCTGAATGAGCTTAAAAGTAGAGCCCTCCCCAGTTAAGCCTCCAGATGAGAATGCAGTCTAGCTGACACTTCGCAACAACTTTGTAAAACCCTGAGCAAAGGACTGAATTAAGTCACATCTAGACTCTTGACTCTGTGGAAACTGAGACAGTAAACGTATGATGTTTTAAATCATTGAATTTGTGGTAATTTGTTATACAGCATGCAAAACTATTGCAACTACACAGAAATAAAAATCAACAAACTACACCTATCTGTATCAATTTAGCTGAATCTTATAATGTTGAGCAAAAGAAACAAATCATAAAGAATACAGACAATATGACTCTATTTACATGATGTTTCAAAGCAAATAAAACCCAACCAATATGTAATTTAGGAAGGCATGCATAAAGGTTAAAGTTATTCTAAAAAGAGTAAAGAAAAAAAAAAAATCACAAGAGTTGGGAGAGTAGGTTACTTCCGGATGAGAGTACAGGACCCACACGGAGCTTCTAAAATATTTGTAATGTTATATTTTATAACAAGCGCTCACTTTATAATTACATATATGTACTTTTTTATATGTATACAATATGTTTAACAATGAAGCTAATATAATATTAAAACAATTTAATTTATAAAATGTACCCCAAAATTCTTGTATTTATGGCCAGTTCCCCTACAACCCTACAACTTAATGCCCTCTCTTTATGGTGGAGTTATTTGAGGTCAGACAAACCTAAATTCAAATCTTAATTCTGTCACTTCTTTGCTGTTTGATCCTTTTTTTTTTCTTATTGAATTATAATCAGTTTACAATATTGCATCAATTTCTGGTGTACAGCACAATGTTTCAGTCATCTATATACATACATATATCTCTTTTCATTATAGATTACTACAAGATATTAAGTATAATTCCCTGTGCTGTACACTATAAATTTGTTGTTTATCTATTTTATATACAGCAGTTAGTATCTGCAAATCTCAAACTCCCAATTTATCCCTTCCCAACCCCTTACCCCCCGGTAATTATAAGTTTGTTTTCTATATGAGTCTGTTTCTGTTTTGTAAATAAGTTCATTTGTGTATTCTTCTTTTTTTTTTTTTTTTTTGATTCCACGTGCAAGTGATATCATATGGTATTTTTATTCTCTTTCTGGCTTACTTCTGCTGTATGGTCTTAATGCAGAGCTAGAAGTTCAATAGCCAGACCCCAGACTGTTCAGATGAAAGGGCTATAATAAAACAATAATTGAAAAATCACTACCTTGTTTAATGAAAAAAATAAATATAAAATCAACAATTATGGGTTCTAGCTATACACATAAATACTATGTATATATATTTAATTTAAAAATATTAGTGATCAACCAACAGTGTGGAGAGACTGATACTCATATGGTGCCGGTAGCATTACAAATTGATGCAGTCTTTTAGTGGAGTAGATTTAACCATGTTAGAAATATGAAATGAGATATTAAAATATTGCCATTCTTTGACCTGGATTTCTACATTGGGAAATTTAAGGTTATTTAAGAAAATAATCTCAAAGTCAGAATTGGGCCAGTGTATAATAAGGCAGAAATATTTATGAAAACAAAACATGAAAGAATTCAGATTCCTTATTCATTATAAATTCTCAAAATAGAGCACATTGACAATAATGTGATGAATATATGCCTTATATTGATATATGGATATTTTAAACAATAGCAAATGAACAACTGGAACTAAACATACATTCACATGCTGTCTGTACGATGAAAAGTATCTGCAGAAGCATTGAAAATATCAGAGGTAGTTAAAACAATATAAATAGTTGTGTGAATTTGATAGGAATGTTCAATGAAGTGATTATGATTTTAAAAATAAGTGGATACATATGCAACCTGAAAGAATATATTTAATGATGGAATTTCAGGCAGTGTTACAGACAGATGGTGAAACTATTTGTGCAGGAGGTGGGGGTGGGTAGGGGAAAGGGGGACCTAAAATTTCACCACATGGAAAGTTTCTATAATCAGAGAGTTTCCTTTGGGTTGTGCAGACTGTGGAGCCAAAAGGGGAGACTTACACAGAAGATTTCTCAGAGGGAAAAAAACTGGAAGGACTATACTTAGAAAAATGTGATTGTAAGTTAATTTCTCTTTAAGATGTAAGCTACTTTCTTTTCCTTCAGTTCTTTTCTTTATTTATTTCTAAAGCAGTTTCACCTTAATAATTTACTTCAGTATATGAGAGACTCACAGCTTTCCAGGGTCAGTCTGAATCCTGTGTGCCTTGGTCTGACTAACTTGTTTCATTTCAATGTTCAGAAATGTCTGAAAAGTGTAAGAGTGGAAGAACATAATCAACCCTTCATAGAATGGTATTCGGTTGCTTTGATGACGGTGACATAAAGATGATTCTGTTGTGAGTCTTATCTCAAATTAAAGCCAAAAAAACGAATGAAGTGCCATTCTCAACTACAGGCTCGCATACAAGAAGGCCAGGGAGCAAGAGGAGATGGCTGCATGGTTATTGCAGCTTTCAAATCAGAGAAGATTAGAAATAAGGAAAAAGTCATTACCTTCTGAATCTGAATCAGTAAAGTACAGGTGTTCTGTATAGAGAGAAGGTGAATGCAGATAAACATGTTATGCTTCTGAGAGCACTATAACTTCAGCAGGGCTTCTTCTCTCTGTTTTTCCAGTTACAAAATAAAATGAGAGATAACTCCCTCTTTCCACCATTCCTCTGTACCCCCACCATTCATACACGTGGAACACATCGTGACTATAGATTGATCAATGATTTTTTTTCCCCAATACATTACATAGAGAAGATGTTCCAGCCATCGAGTGGTTTCGTTACAATTTAATCAAGATTACCCTCCATTCCTTATGAGTTATGTGATTTCTACCCAAGTATTTTTCAGAAAGATTTTTAAGTCACAGAGTGATAAAACAGTGAATGCATTTTTAAATTTAATCTTCTATGGTATTAAAATTGTAAGGTGTATAAATATATCACATAGACAATTGGCTTTTGCCTTTAAGCAGCTCATGACTTTAAAAAAAAAGGCTTTTAACATCACAAGGTTTACGACGTAATCTCCCTAATAAGATCACTTGATATCAAGTTGCTCAAATGTGCACATGACCTTTCAAATAGAACTCCATCTCTTAATGCCGTGAGCTGTCATGCAAGTATTCATAACTCTGGATTAAATTTCATATACATTATTTGAAAAGTCTACATACTACCAACAAAATACTTAAAAAAAAAAAAAAACTCTGTTCTCTTGTTTCCAGATATATCTTGAAATGTTTTTTCTTAAATTGCAGTATCTAGAAATCCCATTAGCATCTAAAGTTTAGATAATGTCACAAACTATTCAAAGGAGTTAGTAAGTCTTTCCAACAGCTGTTCTTCCATTTCCCCTGGCAGCATCAGGTGGCAGGGACAGGCAGTAACCAAATCCATTTGATGTTAGGTGTGACTCTGAGAGAACGTGGGCGACCTTCTGAAGGAGTGCATCTGATGCTCTGAGGAATGATCAGATATGGGAGCCATATAGCAGGCTGCACATAACATCCTTGCACCAGGCTTCCTTTGTGTACAGCTTCAAATTTTGTTGGAATAACAACTTGCAGGAAGGGAGAACAGCTAAGGGAAAAATAGTCCTAATGTTGGACAGGTCTAAAATTTTGGCTCTTCACAACATCAATCCCTCGAAACCCTACTTACTCATTTGCAACTTGAAAATGCAAACAATACCAATTCCACAGGGTTGTTTGAGGATGAAAAGGATATAAACAACCTATTTAGCTTAAAAACAGAATCTCAAGAAATGTTACTTCCTTCCCTCCCATTTTGCCTGGGTCACATTGGTCTTTCTAAATACATTTTCAGTTCATTTTCAATCATAGCATTCTTAGATTCTTTACAGTCTAGCTAATGAGACACAATTGATAACACTGTGTTCTGTGTTGTTAATGCAAGGGCTGAGTGTAGAGTCTCCTTGGTGCTCCTTGGTATGTTACTCAGACATCCTATGAGGTCATGGTTGTGTCATTGTGCAGAGCATACAATAGACAATCCATCAACATTTTTATGTCATCTTGTATGGGTCTTTTTTGTTAGTTACCACTGCTCTGGGGTTTTGTGTTGATGATCTAAAGATAATCTCATTTGAATTTTTCAAATAAAAAAGGCCTCATAGCAGTAACAGGCTGAATAAAATGGATTGAACAAGACTAGACTTCCAGTGCAACCACCTTCCACAGTGAAAGGATAAGGATCAGGCAGGGTACCATAAACTCTGGTGTGACCATGCCATAATGGTCCTTTGGTCCTATTCCATAATGAAGTAGGAAAGCCAGACCTATTTAACAAAAAACTAGTTCTTCCTATAATGCTCAGCAAGCATCATCTACAAGTTACATGGCACTTTAATTAAGAGGACCACTGAATTGACAAACTGGAGTATAGACATTGAAATAGAAGCTTTTATCCTTCCTTCTTTCATCCCTCCCTCCCTTCCCTTCCTTTCCTTTCTTTGTTTCTTTCTTCCCATTTTACCTTTTTACGGAAAGAGTAACAGGCTACTGACAAAAACACACATTACAATAAGATGAACTACTAGAGATTGAGGAGACTAACGTCTCTGGATATGCAATCAAGAAATTCCTCTAGGTTTAGCCAAGAGTTAGAAATCAGGACTAAGACCAAGAACATATTATCACAATCTCTAAAATATGCCTGAAATGTGATGAAAAATTTATCTGAAGTTCAGCTATTTCATATCATTCAGTTTACTTTTCTTTTGTTAAATTAAAATTAACTCCAATGATTTTTTAAATTAACCACTAGCTGTTGTATGATCCAGTTTTAATAATATTATCTTTTTATCTTTCTGTTTGTCTCACATTTTATCCATATGTAGGCATAGAGAGACGTCTAGAATAATATTTACCTAAGATTAGGCAATGGTTGTTTTCTCAGTGGTAAGGGGGAGTAATTTTTTGCTTTATTCGTCTTGATTTCCTTAATTGCTTGAATTTTTAAAAATAAGCATGTATTTTTTAAAATCAAATTTATTATTTTTTAAAAATAAAATCATCCAAAACAGTGATTTTCTACTTATCCAGCTTCTAATTAAAAGTGACAAATATGGAATGAGAAGTTACATTGTTAAGCCATTAAATATTAAGAGGGAAAGGGTGTAAATATTGTCATTACCTAGGTGAACAAATAAAATTTAAGATGCGATATATCAAAACTAGAAATCACTCAAAGCAGACAAGCAAAGGAAATAAATAAACATTAAGTATGTGAAATACAGAAGACTTTGATTCTGCTAAGGCCATTTCCTGCTTAATTAGACAAATAAAATGTTTATTTTTATAACACTTGGTTATTAGAGATTCTAGGGAGAAAACCAGGAAAAAAAATGGGGAAAAAAAAAAAAGAAGGTCCCAGGGGCTTGAGATTGGCTTTCTAGCTACTCCTGATAGTTCCATAAAAGATGTCTTTATTTGTGCTTTGTCTCAGTGTTTTTGAAGGAGCAGCTTACAGCAGAGTGAGAGGGGTTGCATGTTAGAAACTGATCATTAGAGTCAGCCTTTGGCCAGAAACTGCCAACACTCTTCCCTGTGGATATCCAGAAATCTCTGATTACCTAGAGTGAGGTCTTGAACTTGAGCTTCTTACTGCATTATTGAAATTATGGTTCTAAAAGAACATCAGTTGCAGGAAGAGTTATTACAGACAACAACAGGCTGTCACCAATTGCAAACTACTGTTTGGTTACACCTTTAGATTACAGCTGCAAACACAGATAGTAATCATACCTTCCCATACAGAATATTCTTTGTGACTTAAAAACAAATGGCAGATAATACATGGCAGGAGGAAAATTCACTTAGATAGCAAATTCACTAATTTAAGGTATCCACTTACAACTTAGTTATGAAACCAAATCGTTTATTAAAGACAGATTTATGCCTCAATCTCTTAAAAGTGATAGAGGCTGTACAGTGAATTCAAGATGTAGGAAAATCAAATGAAGACACTGATGACTTAAATCTAGGCAAGCCTATCTTTCTTTGAAGTGTAAGTAAAACTCAAAGTGTTGGTGAGAATGTAGAGAAATTGAAAACTTCATACACTTCTAGTGGGAGTATGAATTGGTACCATCACTTTGGAAAACTGGCAGTATCTCCTAAAGCTAACCATTCACATACCCTATGACTCCACCATTCCACTCCTAGGTATACACTTAACAGAAATGCATATATATGTGCAGCAAAATACATACAAAAATGTTTGTAGCAGCACTTTTTCTAATGGACTGAAAACGTAAATGACCCAAATAAACAGGAGGATGGTTACACAATAGAATACTCTGCATCAATGAGAGTGAACAAACTGGAACTCATAAACATAATGTTGATCAAAAGAAGTCAGACAAAATGTAGCAATACTGTATGAGTCCATGTGTGTAAATTACAAAAAACAGGCAAAACACATCTATGATGTTAGAAGTCAGGATGGTGGTTACCCTTGGGTTTAAAATTGTGATACAAAAGATTCCTGGGGGCTAGTGATGTTCTATTTCTCGCTCTGGGTGCTGGTTAGATACATGTGTTCAATTTGTGAAAATTCAATGACCTGTACAATTAAGATGTATGTACTATTCTGTTTATCTGTTAAGATAAAAAGTTAAGAAGCAAAAATGTAAAAATATTTATTCTTTATGACAGTTTTAAATTTCCCTCACTTACTACTATATCTATAGCTATGAATATACTTAGTATCTGTTGTTCAGGCAATATTTGGTCTTTGACCAAAGTACAGATTAAAAATTCAAATATACATACACTTGAAAAATCACCATCTATTTTTAAAAGTGACATGATTATAAATATTAGAAAATATGAAAAAATCTTAGAAAGTATTAAAAAGTGACATGATTGAACATAAATAGGAAAAAATTAAATTACTTTCTCATTTGTCATAAGCAGTCTGGCCTTTTTCACTTTCCACTTCTGGATTTAGCTGATATCAAGCACATCTACGTGTGTGGAAGAAAAGATGATGATAATCCCGAGAGCAATCGAGTGTCAATAGTAGCCATAAGGGAAAATAAGAACCTGAGTAATAGAAACATGACTTACTGAGTGTTTTGTTGTGATATTACAGATAAACCAAGTATTATAAGTGAAACAAGGTGACTAATACAATCATCTCCATGTATCAGACTGAAAGAGGTTTTCACCTGGCACACAGAGACACACAGAGCTTTTGAATTCAAAAGCCAGGCAGGTAACATGGATGAAGAAAGTAGGTCAGATGAATTAAATACAGTGGGGTCTGGTGATGGGTCTGGGAAAACTACCCAGAAATAGTGGTTCTTAGAGTATGTTCCCAGACCAGAGATGCATCAGGAAAGTAGAAATTCAAATGATCAGACCCCAACCCAAATCTACTGAATCAATTCGAAACCGGAGTTGGAACCCAGCGATCTGAGTTTTAACAAGCTTGATTCTGACCCCACTCATGTATGAGAACTATTAATTTAGATGCACTCTAATTCAAAATTTTATTCTAATTCAAATTTTTAAAAAAATAATGTTATCTTTTAAAAAATTATCTGGCTAGATGTAGCCTCAGGCTACTAATTCATAACTCCTGATAAGAATCATATAAAAAACAAAAATTTGATTTTTTGTATGTCAATTCTGTAATTCCATTTTCTAAGATAAAGAAAGATAGTATGTGGTAATGCTTGAACCTAGGTTTTCTCCTCTCCAGAATTCAGGCCTATCTGGGCATGCCTGGGATCTGTTGGAGGTGGGCCTTCTGGAATTCTGTTTATAAGACAACTCAAGTTGCCTTCAGAAAAGAACTAACCCAGTGGAAGACAGAACCAAGGCACAGAGGTTGCATTAAGGGCAGCAGATGGAGTTGAATACATCTGAGTGAATACATGATGTCTGCCACTCAGATTGTTTGCAGCCCAGCCTGGTGGACTCACTCATTCTTTCAACAAGTAGCTATTGAACCGTCTGTCCCTGATCTCTGTGACCCCAGCACGGCTGTAATGTAAGATCTAATAAAAGCTAAAGAAGCTGTTTTTGGCTAATCTTAGAACACGGAGAGTGCAGCTTGCCAGTGGTATGAATATTGGTGCCAGCACCCTCAACACTTCTGATGCCCTTGAAGCTGGGCGTTAGCCTTGCAAGATCTCTTTGCACACTTGAGCAGCTGCACACGGCGGCAGTGCCTGCGGTGGGCAGCAATGACATAGCTTGGAAGGTTGGCAGCAGCTGCTTTTATTAGTCGAGGAGAATTATGAACACCACTTGACAGCCTAGGAAACCGTTCTTGGAGCGCACATGAGATATTCCTGGGCGCCCTGATTCCAGGAAGGTAGAGGATGAACCTTCTAGCAGTGGTAAAGAAATGCTGTTTTGTAGCTATGGTTCTTATTCTGTGTAACATAAGTTACACATGGAAGAACACTGAGTCCTTAAGGGAATCCATGACTTCTTTTTTCGTTTTTTGACTTGGCAGTTTTTAAAGAAACTACATGTTGCTTCTTGGGGTAAAAGGTTAAAGTATGTGCTTACAGTGAACATGGTAGACTGAAAGATCAAATCTCAAGCATTTGGTTTCCTTTTTTAAAAATAAAAAGCAGCAAGATTATTATAGGCTTTGGGACATGAAGTCTGAAAAATTACAGCACACATTCCTAATTTTTTTTCCTCTCTCAAAACATCCCTGTAAAATGAAACAACATTGCTGATGAGCTGTTTTTTGGCACCAACAAGCAGCTTGTTGCAAAGGAAAAAGAACTTTGGAAACAGCCACTCCTTTCCTGCCAGAATTTTGAGAGATTGATGCCCTTTTCCTTCATTTCTGCAATGCCTATCGGCTGCAGATTTTCAGTTATTTCCTGAAATCCCAAATTGAATTCTATTAAGAACATATTTGTTATCACACACACAAAAATGTTTGGGAGTTTGGAGACCACAAGTCTCTGAAGACTTAAGGAATTCTCCTAAGTAACCAGAATTTTCCAGAAGGAGTCAAGGTAGTTTCTACACTACATTTAACTTGTGTTTTATGATACCTAATGAACAAGGTGTGTGGTATGTTAGTATTCCAACCAGATAGCAATGCCTTGCAGATTTCCAACTTTCTGATGGAGCCATATTTTTTTCTTGATTGCTATATATTTTAAACCAGTTTTTAAGCCCAAGCAAACTAAAAGAGTCACTTTGTTTTGATACGTCAGTACTAGCCAACCCAGAGCATCCACAGTGGACTGTGAATTACAGGGTCGGGGCAAAGATCAGGAGATTTGAGTTCTAAGCATCCATGTTTCCCTGGACAAGTCAGTTTCCACTTTGGGGCTCAGTTTCACAACTGGTAAAGTTGGAGGTGGGGCAAACTGGCCCAGATTTCTATGATTATTAGCCCAGAAGTCTGTAACTAGAGTTCTGCATTCTTTAACCTCTGAATTATGGGAACTCTCCCTGAAGAATCCTAATGATGCATTAAATATTTGAAGGAGAAAAATTCACCTTGAGAGGATTTCTTTTTTTTAGAGAGAGCTGGGGCAGTTTTCTGTGTATCTTTGGGTACAAGTAACTGGTATTGTTATCAGTCAACCAAAGGCTTGTTTCTATGTTCACTTAATAGAATTTAGTTTTCTGGAATACAAATTGATAACAGGAACATGAAATATTTATGTTCATTTCCTCCATGCCCCTCCTGACTGTCACCTGACCTCTTCCTCCCAACTCTTTTTACACATGATTTTATACTCGGGTTATCAGATTAATCCTAAGCACAGCTCTTCTCATTTTACTTTCCTGCTCAAAAATCTTAACAGCTCTCTGTTTACTACAATATAAAATACACATTCCTCAGGGCATACAAAGTCCTGTACCATCTGACCCAACGCAGCTTCCCACCCTTGTGGCCCATTACTCATTTTATCACAGCCTTTCAAGTCCTCTGCTCTTTCTTTACATGCCCAGAAATGTTCTGGCTCTGTGCCTTTGTCCCATTGCTTCTGCTTCCTGTTTCCACTTGTTCAGCTTCTACCTATTCTTAAAGTTTAAGGCCAGGGTTCTGCTACCAGCTTTTCTTGACCTCTCCAAGCTATAGGCAGTGTCTTTTTTTCTGAACTCCTGTGGCAACTTGTCTGCATCTCTCTCATAGTAGTGATCAACTTCTACTCTATGTTACAGATATTTATGTTCATAGCTTATCTTCCTCACTAGATAATCAGCTTTATGAAGTCAGAAGCAATATCTGTTGCATATTTGTAACCCACAAAGCGGCAGTTTCTCTACAAATGTTTGTTTGATATGTCCATTTATCTATTATCTATCTACCTAGCTACCTATCTGTCCTGTAATTTCTCAGCCTGGTTTCATTGAGGAAAATCAGGAAAAAAGAAAAATGGGAAAGGTACAATAACTTAAACTAAAGGTGGAGCATGTAATTAATATCTAGTTCCATTCCTTCGAGCATTGTGCTGTAGTCAGCTTTCAGAAGTGGTTTGGGTTCCCATGAGTTTGCATACTGTGATGTTCAAATGTTTGTTAAAGCTGATGCAGCTCTGTGAGAAAGATAAACACTAGCTCTGCACGTGCAACAAAGTTTAATCCAGTGAGGCAAAGAACTCACTTGAGGTATTGCTACGTGTGAGGTATTAAGAAAAGTCTTGATAAGATTTTCTTTTTTTTTGAGGGGAAAAGAAGCCAAAAAACAGCCATTCAATGGAAAATGTGCACCTAAATGAGCACAGTTAGATGACTGGCCGTAGGACTTATGATATAGACATACACACACATATGTATTAAAGTGGTCATATATTTATGTATAAATATATATAATATTATAACACTATGTATTAATTACATAATATTTGTATATTATATACAATGTAATATATATATGTATATATAAAAAATCACTTTATTCATTTCCATACCTTTTGTGATATTTGCTAACTTTTAGACAAGTTCTTTATCTTAAAATTAATCTTAAAATCTTCATATCACATACTTGAAATATATCTATTTAAATTGTAAATATAATTTTCAAATATCAACAAACATGAAAAAGTTAAAGGAAATAAAAACAAAATTATAAATGTCCATCAACTCATGAATGGGTAAACAATATGTAGTGTATCTATACAGTGGAATACTATTTAGGCACGAAAAGGGATGAAGTCCCGATACATGCTACAACGTGGATGAATCTTGAAAACATTACGTTAAGTGAAAGAAACCAGACACAAAAGGCCATATATTGTATGATTCAGTTTATACGAAACTTCCAGAATAGGACAGAAAAATCCATAGAGATGGAAAGTAGATTCCTGGTTGCCAGTGGCTGGTGGGTGGGGGGAATGGAAGTGATAGCTAATTGATATAGGATTTCTTTTTGAGGTGATGAACATGTTTGGGATTAGATAATGGTGATAGTTACACAACTTTGTGAATATACTAAAAGCCACTAAACTGTACTCTTTAAAAAGGGGTAAATATTATGATACATGAATTATATCTCAATTTTTAAAAATACAAATTAAAGATTCTGAACAGCAAGGAGGTATTCCAGAGGCTTGTTCAGCCAGCACTGAGAGTAAAGAGATGTGGTCATTGAGAAGCACAATCTTCAACACATTCATTTATATATAAAGCAGAAAACAGACTCGCAGACATCGAATACAGACTTGTGGTTGCCAGGGGGAAGGGGGATGGAAGGGATAAACTGGGAGTTCAAGATTTGCAGATACTGACTGGTGTATATAAAATAGATAAATAAGTTTATACTGTATAGCACAGGGAAATATATTCAATATCTTGTAGCAGCTTATGGTGGAAAAAAATATGAAAATGAATATATGTATATTCATGTATGACTAAAGTATTGTGCTATACACCAGAAACTGACACAACATTGTAAACTGACTATACCTCAGTAAAAATATATAATTTTCATAGGACTGAAAATTTGAAAAAAAGGTAATGGTTAATTTATGTTATGTGAATGTTAGTTCAACTTAAAAAAAATTACATTACTTGAGTTAGGAACACAAGGAATCTCCAGTTTGTAAACAGCTTCAATCTTGTCTTTTAAAATGCTGCTAATACTTCTCTTTCATGGACTTGGCTCTTTCACGGACTTGGCTCTTTCACCTTTCTCCCACATGCCATTGAAAACAGCAGCAAAAGATTGGTCTAGGCAACTGTCCAAATGCTTTGTGGAACTCAGCAGTAAGGCCATCAACACTTGGTCACAATTTACTTTTTGGCTCTAATTCCTACTAGTAGGTCGTTTTTGCTCATTTAAGGGTACTCTCCTATTGATGCCCATTCTTTCTCTTCTTTTTTTCCAAGTATCTTTTCTTGATACTGAAGGATGTTGCCTTATCATAGTGGTCACCTGTCTCCTGGAGACTTTATAAAGGAAACATTACTTCTGGAGGACTTCATTCATTGTGGAATTACTTGTTCTTGATACAGATCTGACCGTTTCTACCCCTTTTATTTTTCTTGGGGAGGGGTAGAAAATCAACCTTTGAAAATAGAAGGAAGAAAATATCCCTTCCTGTGGTTTTTTGGAGCCAGACAGCCTCCGTTCAGATCCTGGTGCTCTCAAAGACTCTAGTTGTGTGATCTTGGGTCTGTCATTTGGGCAAGTCAATTTCCTCATATGGAAACTGAGGACAATAGTACTTACCTCCTAAAGTCCTTGTGGTGATTGAACCTGATAGAGCATTTAAACGTCCCTTGGGGGCACACATGTGCCCGTGAATGGGTGTCTGTGTGCACACTTATTCTTTTTCTAGTTCTCCCCTAGTATCAGAAACTACTCCACCTTCTTTTTTAGAAATACTGAGTGACAACTGCTTCTTCTGCTTCCTGCCTGGGGCAGTGGCTCTTTCTCTCATGCCCACTATGCATAGACAAATGTCAGTCAGTGAAGCATCCACGTGGAAAACTGAGCATGGATTATATTTGGTGATTTTCAGCATTATAAGAAAAAAAAACACCAGAGCAAGTATCAGACGCAGGAAGAAAAGGCAAAGCAACCTCTATGTGATAAAACATAATTCCTCTTTGTGATCTTTATTTTTTGGTAGGAAATTTTTTTCACTGCATAAAAATAGCATGGGGAACCTAAATATTGTGCAGAAATTTAGTTATAACTGCTATATCCCTTTAATCTAGGGAATGGGAGGAGGGAAAGCCTTGAACTGTCGATGAAAGTTATTCCACATGTTAAATAAGAAAACAGAAATCTGAGTTGTGCAATATTTCTGATTTGTTTTTAGCATGAAGGGGAAATTGCCTCATGTGTTATCAGGAGGCTACAAGGTTCAGGGAAACAGCTGTGGGTTGGGGATCAGGAGATGTAGGTCCTGGCCCTGCCACAAACTGTGTGACCTTGACAGGCCACTTCTCCTAGTTGGGTCTATTTATTCATCTGGAAAATGCAAGCACAGAATCTAGCCCCTGCCCCCACTGTCCCCACCTTCTTTAACTCAAGAACTGCTTTTTACAGAACAACTACATTCTACAGGATTTTTTAAAATATTTTATCATTTTGTGTGATATGTTATATGATATATGAAATGGTTTTAGGTTTAAAAAACATTTTAGATTAGTATTTTAATAAAAATATATTAAGATAATTTTAATAAGACCATTAATATATAACCAGAATCCTATATTTCCTTCTATGACATTAGAAAAGAGTGAGTCATATTATCTCCATGATAATGTTTTTATTTAGAATACATTTTTTCAAAGAAAAATTTTATTTAGTTAAATAGAGGACTATAATTGATTTTTACTTTGACCCTGATATTGTAGGGAATATTATTAGTTTGGATAATATGGAGTGAACTCTTGGGAGGTATAACTAAATCTTGTTCAAAAGCTGTACAAATTATGTTCATGTATATTTTTACCAAATATAGATTAAACTTTTTTTGATAGAAATATATAATTCTTGGTGCTGGTTATAAATAGAGATTGGGTGACTAGTGAGATGGAGAATAGGTTTTTTAACTTCCAAGGTGTTTTCAAGTTTGCGTTCATGAGACTGTCTATTGAAAATTTCCTTGACACCTGCTGGAAGGCCTCCCCTTGGAATTCAGAGATAAGCTGTCCTGAGCGGCACGTGAGGGGGTGCTGAGTGGAAGAATGCCAGTGCTGAAGTCAGAGGGCACACATTCAAGTCTTGACACCCTGATTCCCGGTGCAGTAACTGGTAAATCACTTAACTTTGAACCTCAGTTTCCTCATCCGTAAAATGAGGGTGATTTTATATCTACTTCCTAGGGTTGTTATAAGACTTAAATAAAATAAAGTATAAGACCTTCCTTTGAAACAGTATCACATGAATGTTTGCTGTTATTATATAGCATCTGGCAGGACCCAGACCAGGGGGAGATGAGTGAGGTGCCAGGGCTCGGCCTTTAAGGAGGCACTTGCTTTCAGGGCTGACCTTGCACTTGCCCCATGCTGAGAGTGAGCTCCTCCTTAAATGTTGAGCCAGGCAGGCTCCCACTCCTCTTGCCCTAGTCCAGGCCTGGGTGTTTGGCCAAGCACAGTTCCTGTGACTAGGGGCTATACAGCTCCAGATATGGGTCTGGTTTCTGAAAAACTATTTTTGCTGTTGTTTGCTACACTTAACAGTAGGTTAGGAGCAGCTGTTCCTTCTTCCCAAAAGCTGTAACACTGCAGGTTGGATAAAATAATCCTCTAACTTCCTTTTTCCTTTCTTTCTTTCTATTCCCTGGTTATGTTACTCATATGTCTGTACATGGTTAGATGTTATGGGATACATTCATTTTATCTTCAGATATTCTTCTGGAGATAGTGTTACATTATGATGGATTGCTAAATAATACCATGTCTGCATTATTATTTTCTGGAATTTGCAGTACTGAGGGGTCTTTTAACTTGGGCTTCTTTAAGTTGCTTGCTTTCAAGGTAGAAGCAATTTACTTGTCAAGTAAAAAGATGTTGCAAGGTTATCATAAAAATATTCCAGAGGTGACTGGGTATGAAAGTAGTTCTTCTAGGCTCAGAGCCAGTCCTAGAAACAAAAATGCATTGCTTCTCTGCACAAAAAGATTTTTCAAGAGCTGTTCACATGTGTCTGGCTGAGGTGGGCTTTTCCGGGTAACCAGTCAGTGACAAACCTCTCATTGAGTTCTTGAAACAAGGGACGCTACTGTGAATGGTTAATTTTAGAACTTTTAAAAATTGCTTGCTAGGAGAGTTTTAAAATTTGTTGTCCATATTTCCATTTGAGTTTCCTCAAGCTGCTGTTAAAAAGGCTTGATTCACTCTTAAATTTTGCCCCATTATGCCCTATACTTAACTTGCCTTCTAACACTTTGCAGATACACAGACATGATTAATGATATTTTGAAGCTAAATCTGTCAGAGAGGAATTACTATTTTTAAAAAATATGTGGAAATATAGTCAGCTTCAATGATTAGTAAAGTCTGTAGAGGCAGGAGAACTGGAAAATAGAGAGATTCCCCAGGAAATGTGATTTACATTGAAAGAATTGATGAGGTTCTTTCAAAGAGTGCCTTTTTTTTTTTTTTGCCCTTTAGTAGTTAAGAAGGAGAAGAATACCAAGGGGGTGGGGGGTGGGAAGGGAAAGACTGGGATTTCAAAATGTAGAATAGATAAACAAGATTATACAGTATAGCACAGGGAAATATATACAAGATCTTGTGGTAGCTCACAGAGAAAAAAATATGACAATGAATATATGTATGTTCATGTATAACTGAAAAATTATGCTCTACATTGGAATTTGATACAACATTGTAAAATGATATAACTCAATAAAAAAAATTTTTAAAAAAGGAGAAGAAGAAAAAAGGCATAAGACCAGTTTTTAAGTATATTAATTTAATGGAAAGTTAGAACTCAGATGAAATGTGGCACTTTTAGCCCATTTTTTCCCCTAGTGTGAAAGGTAAATACATTTTGGGGCAAGAATTTCAGTATAGCAATGAGCAACTATATTAAACAAAATGCATCATTCACATATTTTTTTCTTTATTACTCAGCAGTCTGTATTTTGAGGGTTATAATTTATCTTTCACAGAACTTTCTTAAACTGTGCAGGACATAACAAGCATGTGCTAGGTGTGTTGTTAGTTAAGGATAAAGGAATTTCAAATTGAAACACAGGAAGCAAATCTGCTGAAATACCACACAAATTTACCAGAGGTTTAGCATGGATGTTACCCTAGACGTTGAGGTTATAGGGGATTTTTTCTTCTTTTTTTGTTTTTGAGCTTTGCTGAGCTTTCTTAGTTAGCACATTACTTTTATAATCAAAGGGGGAAAAAAGCAGGGGAAAAATAAGAATGCTTTCATATAAGGATTTATAATCCATGTTGCCTCAGCTTTGCTGGAGGTGTGCTGGGATTTCATTGGTGGGGAGGAACTGGCCCACAGTGCAGCTCACCAGCAATTCAAGTTGGGGGCAGAAGTAACGTAAACTTGGGTACAGTCCAAACTGGCATCATTATGCATTCATTCACCCATAATTCAGCAAGTGTTTATAGAATGTCAGCTACCCTGCAAAGCACTATATGAGGGCTGGGCAGCCAATGATGAACTCCAGCATGGAGCTTCTGCTCTAGGAGAATTCTTTAATTAACATTATGGTAAAGACTGCAAAGAAGTAAGATTCTAAGCGAGTTTATAATGCAGAACCTGACCAGGTCAAGGGATAGGGGAGTCAAGGACAGTGGCTGTTAGGAAGTGATACACAGTTTCAATTCAGAAGGGTGAGCAGGAATTAGCCAAGAAGGAGGGATGGGGAAAAGGAAGCATTCTAGTGGAGGGAATGGTTTGCAGGAAGGCCCAGAGATTAGAAAAGCATGTCAAGATCAAGAAACTGAACCTTTATCATGGCTGGAGCCAGAGGAATGAAGTTGTGAGGGTTTTGTTTTGTTTTGTTTTAAGGTTTATGTTTTTAAAGCAACACTCTGGCTGCTCTGTGGATTCTGGACTAGAAGGGACAAAAGGGAACACAGGGAGCCCTACAGAAGGCTGTTTCAGTGGTCCAGCTGAGAGATAACAGTGGCCTGGGTGCCAGTTGTGGCATCTGTCTTGGGGCATAGTAGACAAATTCCAGAAATAATAGAAGAAGCAGAATTGGCAAGAGTTGGTTATGGAAGACAGTGTTACCAAACCAAACTTGGGTCTGTTTGCCCACGTATAGTAAAGCCAATCTACTGACACTGGGTTGTAGTGAAGTTTTATTGCAGGGCGCCAAGCAAGGAGTCTAAGGAAGCTGGTGCTTAAAAGGCCTCAACTCCTCAAAGGCTTTCAGGGAAAGGTTTCTAAAGACAGGGTGAGGGAGGGGAGTTTAGGGTGCTGTTCACCTCGTGGACGTTCTTCTGATTGGTTGGTGGTGAGGTAATCAGGAGCCAATATCATCAACCTTCTGGTTCCAAGCGGTCTGGAGTCTACGTGCTTGTGGGCAGCATACAGTTAACTTCTTCCACCTGGTGGGGTTTCAGTATCTGCAAAACAACTAAAGTTGTTGAATATTACATATAGCCCTTGAGGAGGAACTAAATAAAGGTCTTTGACTTTGTTTAATGGCTAAACTCTTATTTTTTTGTCTCTTGCTTGATTGTTTTCCTTTCTGCACTTTCTCACTTCTCAGTTTAAATGTACTTGTTGGTAAACTTTTATAAATATTCCATGGCAAATATGCTCAGAAAGAGTGTATGCTCTCTACCTGTTGGGTGCAGGCCCTCTCCCCCTCCCCCCATCTGTTAAATCGGGCTTGTTCATTGTACTGTACAGGTCTTCCGTGTCTGACTAATTCTTGGTCACTTGGTCTATCAGTTTCTGATAAAGTGATAAAAATTTCTCACTATGATTGTTATGCTGATTATTCTCCATTTGCCCAATGACTTATAGATGCTCATAGAGAAGGAGCTACTAGTATTAAATGATAAATTCCTAAAAAAAAAAATAATCTATTCTTAGCCCTCTGCCCTACTTTCTGGTGCTTTGGTTTCCAGCTATATTTGGTCAGTGGGTTTGGCCCACCTCCTTGCCCCGCCAGGAGTCTGCCATCCCCCAGGGCAGGAACTCGTTCTGGGCAGCCCCTCCACCACAGCTCTGGCTCACACTGGGCTCTCCTAGCACTGTTCCCTCCCCCTTTTTTGTTCCCTTTGTGGCCTCGGGGAATAACGACTTCCACTCCTGTTAGTTCTTTGGTGACTCACCATCCCCTTTTGTTCCTTCAATCCTGTATACACCTCTGGAAACAGTCCATTCATTCAGTTCTCTTCAGTTAAACTTTCCTGAGTATGCCATTTGTTTCCTGTTGAAGATTCTGACTGAATTTTCCATTCTTCTTAAAATTCAGTTTTTGCTTTATTAATTTCAAGGCTGTGTTATCAGGTACACATATGCTTGTGGATGATGTACCTCTTTGGTGGATTGTTCCTTTCATACGTTAATGGGTTTTGTTTAAGTATTATTTTGTTTGACCAGATAGCAGCGAGGATGGCAACTTCCTAGGCAGGTCTCATTCTTTCCCTGTCCCTGCCCTGAATCTTGAGCAGCTCTGCCCACTTTGGACTTGGAGTGACCACTTTGTGTTTCTAATCCATTTCTGGAATGTGGAAATATTTACCATATTTTGATGTACAACACTATGTTCAAAGTATTCTCTTTCTATATTGTGTTACTGCCACGTATTGTTCAAATATGCCTCAAAATATAAATTTATGATGCTATGTGGATTGAAAGTTAAATCCCAGAGTTTGTATTGAGCGGCTACAGTGTACCTTGCCCTAAGGGGCAGAGAACACCCACAAAAATGCATCTTTCTCTTCAAGAAGTTTATAATTTCCAAACTGAAATAAGACCTTATATACATACATGAAACAATTTAAAAATTACAAGACCAGATAATAATACTCAAGTGTCAAAATTTGTGATGTTTTCCCAAGTACAAAAGAAAGGTGAGCTCCACAACAGTTGGAGTGGCTGGAGATGACTGTTTTGTTGCTCTTAGTTTATTTGGAGGGAAAGGGCAGCAAGATGATTATACGTGCATTAATAGCACCCAGGCTGGTACATACATCCAACATATGAAAGAGCATTTTCTTAAGTACTGTGTATTATATAACCAGTCCTCTTCAGGGAGCTCAAGAGAATATTTAAATATGCACCTTCAAAAAGACACAATTCATTTAAACTTTCTCTAATATATTCAGTTAATTGCTAGACCCTCGTCACCTGCTGGGAATGTTATGAGTAGGAGCTGCCACACTGTTTCTATAATTTAGTAATTTAGAAAGCTGAAAGACAGGATGATGACTTCAGTTATGAACAGTTGATTCACATTGATAGTTTTCTCTTTTTTTGGGTGTTTAGCTTATGGTCCTAATGAGATTAGAGCAAAACCAATCATATTTGTTTCCATCAAACTGTATAACAGGCTCTTTAGAAAAGTTTTCAAATGTCCTTCTAATCTTTGGGGCAGCAGTGAAAACCCCATCCCTGGCCCCTTCCCAGGCCAATTCTGCATTCTCTCAGTTGTTGACCCTGTAGAGTGACCTTCCCTTCAGTTTAGGAGCAGTGGACAGTAATCTGAGTGAATTGTTCTGATTCAAGAGATAGTAGATTCAGGTGTGGGGATGGCGTTGCTTCTGATCCCATTGACCTCAACCAGCTGGCAGAAATCACACTTTTCTCTATCCCTCTGGTGGCGTTTTCTTAATTATAACTGAATTATAACTCTTGTCCCCTCCAGCCTGTAAATTCCTTGAGAGAAGAAGCCATGCCTGATTCATTTTTAAACCCCTCAAAACTTTAGCAGAGTATTAAAGTTGTGTAGTGAAGCCATTTAGTCAATGTATGTGACTGTGTAAAGGCTAGGTAAGTACATGTATTTCTGGAGCTTGGTCTCTCTCACAATTTTGCAGAATCTTACAGCATCTTTGATAAGCTTCTCTGCGAAAATGTTGGCTGGGCAAGTTGAGTTAAAATATAGTAGAAACGTTTATCCTGGTATCTCTAAGTATACATTTAATTGTACAAAAAATTTACAGTGTGACATTGTGTCAACAGTTGCAAATTGACTGTATGTGATCTTAATCAGTGCAGCCTGAAGGATCAGTATAATAATACTTTTGACCTAAGACTTCCTTTTCAGCTTCTCTCACAAAGAGACCCTAGTACACATTTTGATTTGTAATTGGAAATACAACTTTCACTGAAAGTGTCACGTGACATTTGCATTCCTTTTAACTGCTGTATATCTAGAAAACTATACCTTTTGACTCTATCAGTTATTTCTCTTGTGCACAGGAAAAAGGACATTAAAAATAACTAAAAAATTGAAAATGGAGAGGAAAACCTGTCAAGCCCATACAGCATTGTGTCTTCCTCTGCAGCCTCGTCTCTCTCTATCCATGTCACATATTTCTTTTCTGCTTCCAATTGTAATAATAACAATATTATTATAACTGGCACAGAGAGGTTAACTAACCCACCTAAGGATGCATACCTAATAAAACCCAGAGCCAGGGTTTGAACTCAGCCAGTTTGACCCTAGATTTCATGCTCTTGTCCACCATACCATTTTTGGAATAGTATCAGAAACTTGGAGAGCTCCATAAACATCCGTCTTCTTGCTGTTAGTTTCAGCCCCATTCTTTTGTGATAGGAACTCCAATACCAGATCCACTGCTAAATTACTCTAGAATAAGGCTTGTTTATATTCTGCTTTCTGGTGACCAACCTAGCAGTCCTTTAGAGTGTGGACATGCCCCTTCAGCAATGGAGAAATGGTCATAGGTACAGTCACAAAACCAATTAGCCAAAATTAGCATCTAAAGGGATTCCCCATCAGAAAGTATGAAGAATAGCTGTTTTACTTCTATCACCGTTAGTTGCTTTTGGGGAAAAAAAAGGGGGGGAGAAGTGACTTATTTTCCTAGGTAAGGCTTTATCTGTATATATTTTTGTTAATCTTATGAAAATACCAGACCACATTCCTGATTTCATCTCTAACCCCAGTTCTTTCACAGCAGAGAGAGTTATCTGTACTAACACAAAGAAGAAAAGGTGGCCATCATCTAAAATGACAAATGACCCAGATATCATTTTTATTTTGACTTTGGAATGTAATGAGACTCTACCAACTTGTTGCCAGCAGTCTCAGCCTGACTGACTATAGTTTGTGGCTTCACTGAGTAGCAGAATGGAACAGGTCAAAGATAATCTGCTTGATACTGAGAACTGAAACTGTACTTATATATTATAGAAGCATATACATTTACTTCTAATAATATGAATACTTTTAATCTGTGATTCTTAAATGAAGCATATTGGTTATATACTAGACATTTTAATTTTCTTTAAATGGGGCTTTGACTATATTTGAATTTCTTCAATAAATATTGACTCCCTACTATGTGTCAGACACTATTCTTGGTGCTTAAGATTTATCAGTGGCCAAAGAAAAGCTCCCACCCTGCAGGGACTTTATACTGTAGCTTTAGAGTAACTAATTGGTGATTTTGGTATAGGAACTCACACTGTAACTTTTTCAAGTGAAGGCTGGGTACTTGATATACAAGAGTAACTTATAAATTTTTAGTATATTTACAAGTGACCAGGCACTTTTCTTCTCAAGAGTTCACTTAAGTAATACATGCAATAGAAAAAAAAAAAAAAAGAAAGAAAAGATAGTATAGTATAGAAAAAAAATAGTGTAGAATGGCCCTGTCTTGGGACAATTTAAACCTAGTCTTAGGAGATCCTGTCATCACCCCAGAGATAGTCAAGAAAATAAGTTAGAACTATGGCTCTAGGTGGGTAAGTATAGCTCAGTGGTAGAGCGCATGCTTAGCATGCACGAGGTCCAGGGTTCAATCCCAGTTACCTCCATTATAAATAAATAAATAAATTTTTTAAAGACAGAACTATGGCTGTAAACATTTTTACTACTGAGAATTCTTTTTAATTCTGTACCCAGTGTTTTGAAAATTTTAATACTTTAAACAAATCCCATTTATTAAGTAATAATAGTTTTATTAACCATTATATATATATAAATTCTGCTACTTCTGTAAGTACCAAAGGGCCCTGCAACCAGGAGTACAGGAGGGATATAGACCCAAAGGACAGATTGAGCTCTGACTACTCAGTACTTGGAATGGATCGCTATGCCCAGTCTGCTACCCTAGGAGCCCTTGTTTGGGGCTGTTGAGTGTGTGTGTCTGTGTGTGTGTGTGTCTATGTGTGTGTGTGTGTGTGCACGCGCACGCATGTTCATGCACCTGCAGAGATAAGTGGTGGTATTAGAAGTCATGTGGGCTTTTAAGATACCCCTTCATGAGAAGTGCAGTATGGTTGGTGTATTAGTTTCTTAGGGCTGCTATAACAAATGACCACAAACTTGGTTGCTTAAAACAACAAAAATGTATTCTTTCATGGTTCTAGAGGCCAGAAGTCTCAAATCAAGGTGTAGGACGGACTGAGCTCCCTCTAATGGCTTTGGGAGAGAATTCTTGCCTCTTCCAGCTTCTGCTGGCTCCAGGCATTCCTTGGCTTGTGGCTGCATAACCCCAGTCTCTGCCTCGGTCTTCACATGGCCTTCTTCTCCTTTCTGTCTGTGTATTTCCTTCTGCTGTCTCTTACAAAGACAAGTGTCATTGGATTTAGGGCCCACCAGCTAATCTAGGAAGATCCCATCTCAATACTTTTAATTATATCTGCAAAGACCCTTTTTCCAAATAAGGTCACACCCACAGTTCCAGGGATTATTATGTGAACAACTCTTCTAGGGGCTACCATTCAACCCACTACAACTGGGTAGGCCCCAAAAAAGCCATCAATGCCAGAAATTAAAGCTTTAGGTAAAGTTTTTGAATTCTTCCTCCTTTTCCAACACCCCATTCTGTGCCCTTGTCTGAGGTATCTGGTCACTGCCTCAGCTCCCAGTTGAATGTTGCCATTAGACTTAAGCTCTGCTCTTGACTCTGAGATCTGTTTCCTCATTTTGGTTCTCATCTCAGCTTAACCCCTGGAGTAGCACTTGGTATCCCCTTGCCTGAATGACTTCTACTGACTCTGCAGCCCATCCAGGTTTGCACCCTGTGTGCTCAGCATGGCTTACCCCCCATTGCCCAGTCTTGTTCCCAATAGGACACACCCAGAGTGTGTCAGTTAGCCAAGTCCTTGCTGCAGGAGGACATGACCTCCCAAGGGTCCTCCACATGGCCTGGGTAGAGCTAGAAACCACTGCCTACCCAGAGTTATGCTTATAAAAATTTACAAGCCCAGGATTAACATGAAATGATCCTCCAGCATGGTGACAGAAAGCAGGTATGTGCCCGAGCCTCTGTATTCCATGACTTCCTTTTAGCCTGAAGTTCTTTTCACCCAGAAGGACTGGTTCTGAGTGCTTGAGATTTATATTACTCTATTTTGAAAATTAGATTTCAGATATGCTTTGAGATAAACCCATCTTGTTTCTTTTATGTCCAAATTCTGCATTTCATTTTTCTTATGGTTCTTTTGCACTCTTGATAATGATGTTCTTTTTTTCCCCCTCCCTTCAAAATGAACCAATTACAATTTTCCATTTGACAATAAATTTCTTCATACTTTATTTCCTGTTTTCCAGGTCATTTGTTTTTCTAAATGACTCAGATCTAACTGAGAATTTGTTAGCAGCTCCAAAGTATGATGCACTATAATTCTCCTTGAAGGTGAAAAGTGAAAAGTGTAGGAGCAAGTCTAGCCTTTAGCCTGAGGCTCTTACACTAGAATCCTAAACACTGTGTGTATCATGTAATTTTGACTGACCTACAGGCTGACATTTTCCCCCACCAAAGATATCCAGAGACTTCACACCTGGCAAATCACCACCAGAACCTCTGTGCCATAAAGACCCATAAAAGTAATAAATGCAACTATTGTGAGAATTACTTGTTATTCACATATTTAAGTTTACAGTCTTGCTTTGCATTATTGCTTTGTAAAGCAATAAGTTTTTATAAGATATCTCACGCCTGAGGAATTATCACGGTATCAATTTGATTAAAACATCAACTTACTACAAGAATGAGATTACAAGATATTTTTTGCAGACTGCTTACGTGAACATTAGCACAATATACTTATTATGTTAACTGGGCTTCCAAATTTGGGCAACCTACCTAGTTCAGTAGACTGAGCACTAGATTGGCAATAAAGTACTCCTAAATTCTAACTTCAGTTCTACTACTGATTGTCTCTGTGTAGTAAGTAAACCATTTGTTGTTTCTATGCCTTTGACCTTGAGAAATATAAAAGTCGAAAAAGAGTCAGGCATGGCCAGTTGAGTCCTGAATATTTAATTTGAGGAATTCTTGGTAGCAGGGCCAGCTTTTATTGTCTAATACACTACTTATGGGGCAGTGCATCAGTGGCTTCTCCTCCTTGCTCCCCAGCCTCCCACTGGCCCCCCACCACACACTCCAACCTCTCCTAAACAGGGGCTTTTTTGTGGCCAATACAATAGCCACTATCCTGGGAACCAAGTAGGTAAGCAACTGAAATATATTCTGTTAGTTTTTTTTTTTAAACAACTTTACAGTGGTATGGTTCCTAGACAGTAAACTACACATATTTCAAATGTACAATTTGATGAATTTTGATAAATGTATGCACCAATGAACTCACTACCACAATCAAGATAGCTAGCATTTCCATCCCTCCCCAAGAGGTGCAATTTTTGTATTCCCAATTTATCCCTCCCACCCTCTTTACCCCCTGGTAACAATAAGGTTGTTCTCTATGTGAGTCTGTTTCTGTTTTGTAGATAAGTTCATTTGGATACTTTTTTTTTTTTTGATTCCTCATATAAGCAATATCATATGGCATTTTTCTTTCTCTTTCTAGCTAGATTCTGTTATTTTTGTGTATTTATTCAGATAGCACTTATGCTTCTTTTCTAAAGTTAGGCTGCCCAATTATACAGGTGATTTCAGACTACAATAAAGAGCTTTAAAATAATGATAATAATGCCACAAATGACCAAGTTAAGAACTAATATTCTTTTACCCAGAAAATGAGAAACTTGTGTGCGGTGGAGATGAGTTTATTGCAATCAGCTTCAACTGTTTGAAACATTACTTTTTGGATAATATCTTTGTTCCTTATTCCCACTAAGATTAGGATAAGAAAGTAATCAGGAAGGAATTACATTAGATACAGATAGAAAGGTCTGTTAAGACACTGGTTAGTTGTCTTCTCTAAAGGAGAAAAAAGATCCTGATCTGTTACAGCTTTCGCAGAGTCAGAGAAGTGAATTGTCGCTTCACAGCTCTTCACGCCCATCAGCTTCCCAGAGTTTAAATGCCTCCTGAAGAAACGTGGTAGCCTCCCTTAGTGTCTTATTTCAGTGTCTTTTAACTCTTGTAGCAAGAACATATCAATGCTGAATAGAAGCCCCTCTGTATATTTAGGCTTATTTCCTCTTTCCTTTGGGAAGAGGACAGATGATCTTCACACCATGTGACATCCCTCAAATACTAAATCCCTATGTCATTGTCCTTTTTCCTTCTAGCTCTCACTAGGTCTATTTCCCAAAGACTTAACTATTGTTGTTCCTCTGATTTTATGATGAATGGCAATTTTGACACCCCTGGCCCTGAGAAGCAGAGAATTCTTGGCTTTATCTTTGCACTGAGAATTTAAATGCAATGGAATGTATGAGCAGAAATAGGTCATTTTTCCTCTGCAGATCACCAAGTGCAAGCTTTTCATAAAAAATAGTATATCAATTTTCTATTGAAAATACATTTTTATGAAGCACGAAAAAATTTAATCTCAAGCTCTGTAGCTGTCAGAGAGATGAATGGCTCTTCTATATTTTTTGAAGCAGCTACCAACAAATATGAGGACTAGGTATCATTTTTCTTCTTGGTGAACTGTCAGGCATCTCTTTATGAAACTGGCACATTATAAGTGGCTGAAGTAGCTTATCATTGTCAGGAGATGGTGCAAACAATTGTTTCTTTACCCATGGCTTATAGTCTTTTTGCCTAGGACTGAAAGATATTCTGAGTTGAATAGTACTTAATGCAGAGAATTGATTAAGTGCTGTTTTACATTTATTTTGAAATTATTTTTATTAGGGTGAAATTCACATAACATAAAATTAGCCATTTTAAAGTGAACAATTCAGTCTCATTTAGTACATTCACAGTACTGTGCAACCACCATCTAATCTATATCAAGTTCCAAAATATTTTTATTGCCCCATTAAAAGGCTCCATACCTTATTACCTCAAGGTTCTAGTAACTATCAGTCTGCTTTCTGTCCTATGAGTTTACCTCTTCTATTTCATATAAATGGATTCATACAATATGTTACTTTTTGTATGTGACTTCTTTCACTTAACACAATGTTTTCAAGGTTCATCCATATGGTATCATTATCAGTACTTCATTCCTTTTTCATGACTAGATAATATTCTATTGTATGTATATACCACATTTTGTTTTCCCATTCATCCACTGATGGATTGTTTCCACCTTTTGGTTATTGTGACTACTGCTGCTATGAACATTCATGTACAAGTATTTGTTTGGGTACCTGTTTTCAATTCTTTGGTAATATACCTAGGGGTGGAACAGCTGGGTCAAACAGTGCTTCTTTGTTTAACCTTTGAAGAAACTGCCAAACTGTTTTTCTACATTTATTTCTGAAAGGGAAATCCCACAGCATTAATGAAATGAATGTGTCTTAGCAGGAGGAACAGAGCCCTCTTGAACCTCTAAAGAGAATTCTCAAAAAATCAAAAGGCACAGAGTCATTGGCAGCAAAGGTGTTCTAGTTGACTGACCACTGCTCCCGCACTCCTGCACAGATAGAACTGAAACAACAACCATTACGGTCTCCATAAAATACCAGGGAAAGAAATCTCAAATCAGCTCCAAACTCCAGCTAAGTTTTTGCCATATGGTTTCCTTGGGATGCTTCAATCAGTGCAGATGTTTTGCCCGCTGGCCACGTTGCTACTTTAACTAACCTCAAGCCCTATTAAGAGAATTGCTTTTAACAAAGAAGCTCATTCTGATGAGGTCTATTCTGAGAAAAACCTGAAAAACAGTCTAAAGTTCCCAGAAATCAGATTTATGTCCCTTTCTTCCTGTCAGCATAAGGATCCATACTTTGAATGTTGGTAAATTTTAGCAAATTAATTACTACTTAGTTATTACGTAGGAAGACATCTGCACATTTCCCCAAAAACTGTTACTCTGTTGTGGGCTAATTGGTATAAAAATTAATCTAATTTGAAATAGAATGGACTCATAAAAGCCCATGCCTATGTTCGATTTTCTGAATGTCCCCATAGACATCCACTTTGTGACATTGATATTGAAGATCTAGTGGGACACTGAATGATAAACAGCCCACACCTATCCTACAGTGTCAATAGGCCATATATATATGTATGTGTGTGTGTTTGTGTATATATATATATATAAAATAACGGAATCACTATGCTGTACCCCAGAAACTAGCACAACATTGTAAATCAACTATACTTAAGTTTTTTTTAAAAAAGGCTGACCTGTTGTTGTAGGAAACAATTCACCATTCCTGTAACCACATGCTTGCTCAAGCTGTGGTAGTCATGATGTGCAACAGAATTACAACCATAACAGAGTTAAGATGGGCTAAATCAGAAACAAAACCCCTACTTTCTTGGAGGTTTCATTCAAGTCAGTATTGTTGAGAGAATGTGCCCAAATAGGGCACCCAGAAAATGAGCTTATCCATTGTGGATCTTGCTATGTTGTAATTCAGAATTACTCTGAGTGGCATGATTGCCAGAGAATGAAACCTCAGCACCCTGGGTAGCCTGAGTCAGAGGAACCACTCCTTGGCTGTAAATCCACTGTGTCTATAATAGTCCAGTCCTGATCCCTAACATTATGCTGCCTGAGTCACATGCTTTTGGAGACTACTTCAAGCTTAAGCAGAAAGGTCAAAAGAGGACAGGCAGCAATGCAGCTTGGGGCTCTGCAGAGGTACTCTTTCATCAGATGTCATAGGAACAGATGAGGGAGATCAGACTACATGGGGTCTCCCTCCCTCACATGAAAAATGACTTCTCCTTGAGGAGGGCTCACAAGTTCCTGAGAAGAGAGGGATGTTTATGCCTGCAGAGAAACAAAATGTCCCTGAGGTGGAATTTTTGAACTTAGTCATACACAATTGGTGGCAGCAGACAGGAAGAGCCTGACATTTCAGCGTGCAACCATGTTTAGGAGGATTTGGTTCATAGAAAAGTTGATGTCAAAACCTGAAGTCTCAATCTCTCTTTATCCCAAGTTCATCTTGAGATACTTGGCTAGCTAAACTCCTAAAGCTCCATTAACATTTTCCAAGGACAGGAGAAAGTATTCTTTATATGAGAGTTGATATTAATTTCTCAGTAATTTATCTTCTTGAGCTGTTACAAAACTTAATATATGAGGCTACTCTTTATATTTTAAAAAATCTTGAGAAATGCATCTGGTCCAAGTTAATAACTCAGAGCAATATTTTTAGATGATGCCTGGGTACACTGCTTACATAAACCGAGTCCAAGCTTCACATTATGTTAGAGATTGTCAGGTGATGTCCTTTCAGTTGGCACACAGGTCCCTTCCTTCTTGCCAGAGCAGAGGGCAAGTTCTTAGTAAACGTGCAAGGCTCATATGACTAACGAGAGTTGGTATGGCCCCTAATGAGATTATAAATTCCATTAAACCAAAATAGGAATCAGGCATCACATCAACCTTGTGAAAGCTCCAAAAGCTATTCCTGTCTCCAGTGCAAGGAAAATGAATTACAGAACCTCAATGAAAACAAAATCCATAAATGTCATCTTACCCACCTAATCCTGCTTTCTGACGCCAGCAGAAGTGCAAAGGGACTTTTGTGGAAGGGAGACTTGGTTTCTTCAGTGTCAGTCCTCAGGGATGTATTTTAGCTTCCATCAGTAGACTATCGATCCAGTAGATACAGGGTTTACCTGACGTTATAGTAGCTATTTCTGTAACCCGTGTGTTCCCAGCTTTCCAGTCTATGACTACAATGGAAAGTATCTTTTCATTTTATACCAAAATTATGACAGCATTCTCTCCTACCAGCCTACTTGCTGGAAGTTCACCTCTCTCAAAGTGCTCTCAATAATATCTGAAGCTTTACTTGTACTACTTCATATATAAAGCTCTGAAATAGAGCTTTCCTATGTGTCCCCTCTGGCCTTCTCCATGCTGCTTTGACCTTCAGGAAAGTTCTGCTGTCCTGGGCTTAGTTCTCCCCACTGATGCCCACTGTTGCCCCCACTTCAGCTTCAGGAATGACAAACTTCTTCCTTTGGTCCAAAGAGGACATCCTGATAATGCTTCTCACTTTTCGGTGTGGCTCGAATGTAGATGCAAGGCCTTCCCAAGCTGGGGGTTCCTTACCCCAGGGCCTAAAGTGCTGGTTGTTGTCCCTTCTGTTCCTGACAGAATAGAAGGTTGATGTTGCTGCTGCCCTGAGGATAACTCACCACTAGCACGAGCCTGCTCAAAGCCTCTCTATACTTCAAAGTCCAGGGCCAAATGGATCCCGAGTCCAGAGAGAGCCGGAAGCCCCTTCTTCCACAGTCCATAGTTTCAATTTATTTCCTACATGGGGATTATCCACTTCTCAAGATGACTAGTGGTGGAAACATCCATTCTCTAAAAGAAAAAGTCTGCATCCACCCAACCATTGAGCCCTTGGCTCTAATAATACAATCTCAAAATTATATAATATTGGCCTATTTCCTAAAGTCAGGGTTGTTTTCTTTTATCCATAGTCACTTTTTTGCATTTGTGTTTTCTCCTTTTACTATTTCTTAGGTACAGGGATCTCTAGGCATAATAATGTGTAGTCAGGGTCCAGGATGGGTCTGGAAGTGGATGGTATTCTCCATGCAGGTAATTGAAGGAAGTTAGTAAAGGCACTATTTACAAGGTATGGGCAGGGTTTACAGGGTTTACAGAAATTAGCGAGGGATTTGTCAGTGTCTGGGGTTAGAAATAATGGGGAGCTGTTACTGCACATAAGTCCAGAGTGGGAAAGAGAGGATGTGTTTCCCAGAACCCAGAGAGTATGGAAAGAGCCGTCTGATGAGAGAGGTAGCCTTCAGCAGACAGATTCAGCCAACCCTGCACACCCTGGGAGAGCAGAAGCTAGAGAGCAAACACCCCAACCTCATTCCCCTCCATCTTCCAATCTCCTGCCGCAGTGCCTCTCACCACCCGGCCTTCACAAGACCCAACCCTGACCAGAGTGCAGGGGAAATGCACTCTGTAATGATGCCATCTGTATTTGTCAGCCTCCCAGGGCCAGAGCAGGGCAGAGAAGGATAAAAATTGGATTTGAAGAGGCTAAAGAAAGTATCAGGAAAAACTATTTCTTGTGAAACTCAGTAGCTGTAATTTTTCTCTAAATCTATTCCTTTAAAGTATCACAAAATGCTCTAATATCAGTGTGAGGAGTCCAGTAGATTCACCTGATCTTTGCCTCAATTTTAAAAGCCTTAACCATGTGCCCTCTAAGTCATTTCTTTTCCAAACTTAATGTCCCTAATGATTTTTGTTGATCACTACTCAGCAGCAACCCTTTCTCTACAAACATTTTATTGTATTGCTCCGCTCCTTCTGAATATCCCTCATGATTTCCTTAAGGTACAGCAATTCAAACTGCATACTTTATTCTAGAAGCATGCATTCTAAGGTAATAATAGGAAATATGCTAATTCAATCATGACAACTTTAAGAGCAATAAAGCGAAAATAAAATTTAGGGGAAAAGAAATTACAGCAGTATTGAAAATTAAGACAATTTAGAGGTTAGTTAGGAATTATTAGGAGTTAGCACAACATGGACCATAAACTGAAATTGTAGCAGGCCTTGGGGTAGAAGTTTCCTTAAGTTTTAATATATTTTCGATGGCTTGAAATTGATCCTGTTGGGGGTAGTATTTTGCACAGCATAATTAAATAACCCTCATGACTAGGAATGAAATGGGCCTGAATCTAGCCCCAAATAAAATTCCCAATGTGATAATAGCAACAAAGCCTGAAAGAGATGGGAGTGAGGATGAAGATGGAGGAGAGAAGAAGCAGCAAAATCTTCCATTCAGTTTGAGAATCAGTAGCTGTTAATTTTTTATGTTAATACAAAAATGTAGGCTTAGATATGTAAGGGCAACCGTTAGCAATATAAAGATAGGAATAAAAACTTTAAAAACACTAGATAGAGGGGAAAAAAAATTTAAAAAACTCTACCATCTAGCTAAAGTCAGGAAAGGAAAACATGCAACAAGAAAATATAATAAATTGGAAACATAAAATATGACAGGCATAGCGCTTTCTTCCTTGTTACCTGTCTAGAATTCATCTTTGACTCCTCTCTCACTCACCCTGTCTGTGTGATTGACTCACTTGGGTTTCCCTCAGAAATACCTCTTGTGTCTGACCCTTTCCACTCCCACGACCACCCCTCTGGCTCCCTTGGGCCTGTACTAATGCAGTTGCTCCAGCACAACAGATCCTGCCTGGCCTCCCTGCAGCACCTAGAACTATCTTCCCTGCTCCCCACTCCTTACCATACCTTTCTTATTTTATTTTCAAGACCTTCTGTAACATGAGCCCAGCTAACCATGTTGCATCAATTGTAAGATGCATTTCTTAAAAAAAATTAAAACATCTCTGAAATCAGAGTGCTCCTTACAATTGATGACAATCATGCTATCTTAGATTTGATGAAATATGGTTCTTTTCTCAGTTCTTGACTTGGCTACAGGACACTTCTGTTTTAGAAAACAGGACTTCTCATTTTGCTGGGCTATGGCTCATTCTTTCACAGCTCCAAACGTTTGTTCAGACATTTCCCATCGTCTGGGTGTCCCTGTCCCCCTGCCTCTCTTCCTGTACGGGCCCATCTTTAAGACCCAGCTCAAAGACCATCTCCTCAGAGAATCCTCTGTTCACTACCTCAGCTGGAAACAACCTTCCCTTTGAAACTTCTCAGTTTTTTCTAAGTCTAGCAACTCTTTTCACACAGTTCCATTTAGTTTAAATACTGGTATAGGTATTGGGCGGTAACACAGGATTCCTCAAGTTCTGCAAACAACTTGAGAAGAGCAGCTAAAATTGTAACATTCTGTGAAAGTGCATTGCTTTGTTTCACTAATGTAGTCCAGGACATTTCAGTTTCTTCTGAAAATCTGTGAAGTGCTATCATTCCAGAACTCAGTGAGAGCCCTGCTTTGCGCTGCCTTAATCATCAGTGAGCCAGAGAGAGGCCGAAGGCAATGGGATCAGCAAGAGATGCGGGAAGGCACCCAGCCTGAGGGGAGCTGCTGGAAGGGGCTGCTCTATTGGCAGGACACACTAATTGGCCCTGTTCCTGGGAGTAGCCATTGGAAAGGTCAAGCTTTGAAAAGCCATGTTGGGTAGAGCTCCCCTAGCCTCCCATGAGTCACTGTGATGTCTTGGGAGGGTGGGGCTGTGTGGGATACTCATGGTCTTTCCATTTACTCTTCCCTCAGGAAATCCAGACTGGACTGGAAGTCCAGGAACTCTGAGTTACCTCCGTTGGCGCGTACAGGGAGACACTGAATGTCTGTAACCCAGCCCTGTCAGTGGGTGTGGCCTGGGGAAAAGGGCTACGTCTCCGTCACATCCGTCGTCTATGGCAGATTCTTCTCCATCACAACTAATTTTGAACTCTTCCAAGTATTATGTGTGAATCTTTGCTGCAACACATTCACAGGGCTTTTTCCTGGCAAATTTTTATGGCCACAAGAAGAAAAAAATCTACTCAAATGCCCTTTTACTATTGCTATGACTTTCTGTAGCTAAATTTAAAATGACCTCTGAAATTTCCTTCTGAGTTTTGCTTGTTAAAGCTAATGCCGTTTTCTATAAGGGCCTCCCAGTTACCCAGCTTTCCATGGGTAACCTCTCCAGCTTCAGCCTTCTAACATCTGCTTGGTGCTCTATGTCCCTCACCTCCCAAGCACTGGATTTATGTGCTAATGAGTCTGAAGCTCACTTTTCTCTGAGGCAAAAGGGTCAGCATGATGTGATCTGGACATGTCCTTTGAAGACTGTCCATAGGATGTGGCTGCTCTCCACGGCTTCACACCAGCAGGCCTTGCTTGAAGGACATAATTGTCGAGCTGATTTCACCAAGAGATGATTTTGTCTTAAGAATTTTTTCCACATTAGAAAAGTCAGGAATGTTTATTACAGAAAATGTAGGCAATATAGAAAATTATAAAGAAGGAAATACAAATCACTTAAACTCTGACCTCTCATTATTAACACTATGGCATGTATCCTTACAGTAATTTTTCTTTGCAAATATAATCATATGATTTTTTAGATGTTTGATACACAATTAGAATCAAAATTTTCAAACTGTATTTTTAAACCTAGCTCTTCTCCTTTACTGATAAATGATTAACATTTTCCTTTAGCATTAAGTAATAGTTAACAGTGTGGACTTTGGAGCTAGTCTATCTGGATTTGAATCCTGGCTCTGTCACTTATTAACCATGTGACCCTTAGGCAACTCCTTTAACTGAAAAAGATACTTCAGTTTCCTCATCTTTAAAATGGGGATAATAATGGTTCCAGTTTCACGCAGCTGCTATGAATATTTAAGTGAATCAACATCTGCCAAGTACTTAGAACAGTGCCTGGCAGGTAGTATGGGCTTTATAGGACTGGCTGTGGCTTGAGATTGCTACTACGTTTTCTTCTACAACATCATTTTAAAGACTGGATGGAATTATACTGTTTGGGGTGTAGCATAATGTATTTAATCAGGGTCTCATTGTTGGACAGTGTTCTACTTTCTTGGCTTTATGAACAGTTCTGCAAACAGACTTTTTTTTTCATGGCATTTATAACAGGACCGACTATGCACAAGGTAGGGAAGGAATACAGTGATGGGGAAATAGAAGTCCTATGTTTTACCTTCTTGGTTTTGAGTTTGGTTGGAGAGGCAGAAAGAATGTCAGTGCCTCACTTTTGTCTGGAATGCTGCTGCTCAGAGACTATTCAGACTTTTGCACCACCCAGTCAAATATCTAAAGGTCCTTCCTAATTGAATCACCAGTCATCCTATCCTCAGATTCCAATTGGAGAAGGATCCTTGGCCAATCATGTCATATACTTCTAGTTCTTCATGCAACAGCTGTCACTGAATGAGTCAGTTTTGTGGGCTCAGCTCCAAGGAAGACTTGGAGGGTTTTCATTGAACCCAGTGAGTCCCTGGAACATATATCATTTCCGAGCTGGTGAGTATGAAGGTCCTGTTAGAGATGATCCTGCTCTGTCTTAAGGCTGAATTCCTGTCACTGTTCTCCCCAGCACTACTGGGGAGAAAGGGAAGGGATCTTCTACTGAGTTCTAATTTCCTGTCCTTAGTTAAGGGAATGGTTATTCTGGTATAATGGGTCCAGTATCCTCTCTACACATTGAGGGAATTACAGACGCAGAGGTATTAAGTGGCTTCATGGAATAACCTTATGCAAAAAGCTGTGCCAATGCAGATAAACACTGCTGATGGGCAGTTCTTGCTGGGGTCACAGTGACTTATAAGATCACCTTCAAGAAGCTGTGCATGGGGAAGTGTGTCAAATGCCTGGTTCTCACTGTCTCTGTGTTAAACGTATCACCAACCAAACCACCTGGTTAGTCCTCAGGCTCTCCTAGCCAAAAGTATACTACTTAACATATCTGAAGACTCATGGCTTCTGAATTTCTGCCTTTATTTTCTCCTGGCTCCTCTGGAAGGTATTATTTTCTAGGTTCCCTGGAAGGTTCTGCTCACATGCTACCCTGTGGGGATCTGGATAAATACACTACCTAGAAAATTCATTTAATACATGGAGGCAGGAGAGCTCTTCCCTAACTTCAACTGTGTTCAGTCAGCTGGTGCCAGGGGTCTTTGTTTCTGCCATGGACACCTTCTTAGAATGCAAGGATGAGGCCACCAACCGTAACCTTGCCAGGAACAGTGGTGAACCTGGCGAATCTATTCTACACTGTTAGAAGTCAGCATAGTTATTACTCTTAGTGGAGGGAAAGGGGTCCAAGGGAGTCTTCTAGAGGGCTGGTGACATTCTGGGTTCTGACCTGGGTGCTGGCTACATGGGTGTGTTCATTTTGTGAATGTTCAGTTAACTGTACACTTGTGATAAGTGTACCTTTTTGTATGTATGTTGCACTTCAATAAAAATTTTCAAGTGGAAGATGTTGATAAACTGAATTAAACAAAGGAAGATCCACCTCTGTTAAGACTAGTGGCACTTCCCTAGGGCTACCAGATTTAGCAAATAAAATTAAAAGGATGCTCAGTTAAATTTGTATTTCAGATATACAGCAAATAATTTTTTTAGTATAAGTATGTTACATGCGATATTCAGGACATGTTTATACTACAAAAGTATTCATTGCTTATCTGAAATTCAGATATAACTGATCATCCTCTATTTTATCTGGCAACCCTAATCTTAAGTCTTCTAAATTTGTCTCATCTTTGATTTAATGAGAAAGTGAAAAAAAGGGTATATATTAAATGATAATGTATTTAGGAGATATATATATATATAGTCTTTGAAGGAAATATTAAATTGTAGGAGGCAGAAATGAAAAAATAAGGGCTCTAGTATTTCACTTTCTCCATTCCTCCTTCATACCTCTCTTCTGTTGTTTTTTTGGTTTCTCATTTCCACATTCATATCAATGAAAAGAGGATAAATAAGTAAGCAAAAGAAATAAGGTAGTGCCAGAATCATTTATGATTTCATTTATTGTTTGAATCTACAAATCATTTGTTGTTTCTGAAAATTTCACTCCTGATTTGTCTGTGTTCTTGTTTCCTATTTTTTACTGAACTGTTTCCTATTTCATTCTTTTTCAGAACTTGTTAACCTTTGCCAGATGGAAGTTGAACTTTTCTCAGTATAATCAGTGTTTTTCCTGCCTTTTCTTATCTAAGATTCATAGGCTAAACTTGAAAAATCTACTTGTTATTGATCTCAGAAAGGTCAGTTTTCCTTTTTCTCTCTTCAACAATGATAACTAATATGTACCTGGTACATTTCAACTACACTTCTTACACAGTTGGTAGATTTGAACCAAGTTTTCAGAATTACATCTCGCTTCCTTTTTCTATACTTTCCACTCTTAAAGGAGAAAAAATTCCAGTACAAATTATTTAATACAACTAGGCTTTGTCAGTAAATGGAATTAGATCCCAAAGGTTTTGTGCTTTGACACGTTTTCGGTTCACAGAGATGGGTAGTAATAAAATGAAATTATATCCTGCTTCCCTAAAGACTTCCAAGTTGTGATTTTGTAACACCGAGAGTGTTACCCACTTTATTTAGAATAAAATTATCAAGTCAAAAATGATTTTATGGGCAGAAGACTTAAACAAACAATTCTTCAATAAAGACATACAAATGGCCAATTGGCACTTGAAAAAATGCTCAATATCACTAATTATCAGAGAAATGCAAATCAAAACTACAGTGAGGTACTACTTCACACTAATGATGGTCAGAATGGCCATCATTAAAAAGTCCACTAATGATAAATGCTGGAGAGGCTGTGGAGAAAAGGGAACCCTCTTACACTGTTAGTGAGAATGCAGTTTGGTGCAGCCATTATGGGAAACAGTATGGGGAGTCCTTAAAAAACTAAAAAGTAGACTTACCACATGATCCAGCAATCCCACTCCTGAGCATGTATTCCAGAGGGAATTCTAATTTGAAAAGATACTGCACCCAACTGTCCATAGCAGCACTGTATACAACAGCCAAGACATGGAAACAACCTAAATTTCCATCAACAGATGGCTGGATAAAGAAGTGGTGGTATATTTATACAATGAAATACTACTCAGCCATAAAAAAGAATAAAATAATGCCATTTGCTGCAAAATGTATGGACCTGCAGATAGTCATTGTAAGTAAACTAAGCCAGAAAGAGAAAGAAAAATACCATATGATATCACTTACATGTAGAATCTAAAAAAAAAAAAAAAGACACAAATGAACTTATTTACAAAACATAAACAGACTCACAGACATAGAAGACAAACTTATGGTTACCAGGTGGGGAAAGAGGTGGCAAGGGATAAATTAGGAGTCCCAAATTTGCAGATACTAACTGCTATATATAAAATAGATAAGCAAGTTTATACTGTATAGCACAGAGAACTATATTCAGTATTTTGTAGTAACCTATAATGAAAAAGAATGTGAAAAGGAATATATGTATGTATTTGTATGACTAAAACGTTATGCTATACACCAGAAATAATTGAGGTTTTATAAACTGACTATACTTCAATTTAAAACAATTTTTAAATGATTTTAATCTCATTTCATTTAAATGATCAGTATATCTCCTAACATACTTGAAGGGATGTGAAAGGGGAAAAAAAGGAAGTTGTACCCACCTCAAAGAAAGATCATAAAATGTATCAACAACCCATATTTGGAACCATTGCTCTAAAGGTTGACCTTCTAATCTTTTCAAAAGTTAGTGGGTTTTCTGTAATAAGTTTTCAAGTAAGGTGTATTTCTGATGAGTCACTTCACTAATCATCGATCAAGTCATTTCTAAATGATTCTAGGCAACACTTTTCATTAATTATTTTTCACACAGTTGATTGACTGGCTATCTCATTGTCTTGTTGCTATGGAAACACAAACATTTAAAATTTTATATATATATGTATATCCATTACTCCTGTGTTAATAAGTTTTACTGCGACCAAGTTCCTTTACTGAAGGAGAGAGTGACAGGGGCAGGGGAGGCTGGCGGGCAGAATGATAAAAGCCCAATATGTGCAGAGGAGAATTTAAAAATACACGAAGACAAATGAGTATGAAAGCATCATATGAGGCAAAAAGGTATTAATTTTTATAAAGCAGTATTAGCATAGATACAGAAATGAAGTAGCTCTGTTTTTTCAGGACACTTCATAAGCATTACTGAAAGGTTTATTAATCAATAAGTGCCATAGACAACTGCAGAATGTTTAACAACTGAAATAGTATTTTCAACTCTAATAGTTCCATTGAGAAGGCAGTAGTGATCTTTAGCAGCTAAATAAGCTCCTGGAACGTGCTGGGTTCTTACCAATTACTTACCAATCACTTGCCCCTTTAGTCCCTGACATTGCTTTAACAAAGGTTTCCAAAATCTGTCCCCACCTACTCTTCCAACTTTATCTCCCACAACTCTCGTTTGCCTTGGGTTGTTTCTGAACTGGTCTCTTTATTGGCTCCTAGATAAGTGTCTCTACCCCGGGACTGCCAGAATACCACCTTCCTCACCTCCTCCCTGCCACCCAAAACCACCCCCACTGTCCAGTCCCAACTCAAAACCCACCACCTTCATTTAATGATATATTCCCACTCTAGTCCACAGCCATCCTCCCTTTTGCCTGCCTGTATTACTAAATCAATGTACTACTAATGTGGTGTTTTATTACATACTAGCTTGCACCATCTTCTGCAGTGTTTGCTTAAAGAGTTATTCCATATTCATGGGTATTTGAACATACTTTGTAAATTTTAAAGTTTCATGACAACATAAATGTTGTCTTCATTACCTAGTTTATAGCTCCCCTGACATGGGGATTGTGCGTACATTTTTGTATGACACCTAGGAGAGCAGTGCATATTCCATGGCCCCTCAATAAATAGTTTCTGATGAATGAATGCATGGAAGACCACTGGAACTGGAGCTAAACCATCACAGCCTGCATTTGCCTCTTGTGGCCTGTATGGATTTGAAGTAGTTATTTAATCTCTGTGCTTCAGTTTCCTTATCTTTAAAATGGGGATAATAATGGTATCTACTTCACAGAGTTGCTTTGAGAATTAAATGAACTCATACATGTAAAGTGCCTAAAACATCATGCGTAGCACATAGCATTTACTCAATAAATATTAACTATTTGAATGAATGAATAAAACAGAATGGATTGCAATTAAAATCCAGAGAAAACAGTGGCTGTTTTCTATTATCCCTGAAACTATGATTATAGAATAACAGGTAGTATGTAAGAAAGTTAAGGGAAGTTAGTATCTCTCTTTAAAATACAAGTCGTGATGTGTATGTACATTTATTCCTGGAGAGATTTTTTTTAGAATGAAGTTTATATTCTATATTACTTACTTTGTATTTTTTAAATAAAAAGTCTTGTAAGACTTACATAAAAAAGATTTTAGTATACTTGTGTTTCTAGACATCACATTACTTTTAGATCTGAGTAAATAATATTGCTGAATATTTCTGACCTTGGTTTACATTGTTTAGAAGATGATACTTAAAAGCAGCAATTAATTCCAGATGATTTTCCCTTGATATCTGTGTTGGACTACTTTTGTAAGTGTAGGGTTTCATTTTGAAGTAGAAATTGACACCAACAGTTTCATGAGGACTTCTTGAAAAATGTTTGTTTCTAAAATTTTATCAAAACATTTAGCTTGCTTAGGTTAATTTAGCAAGTTAAATGTTTTCTTTTATACTGTTCAAATTTGTTATTCTTGAAAAACAGTTCTTTCTCTCTACACACACACACACACACAATGTAAAAAAGATTCCCAGCACTAATGACGTTTATATGTGTATCAACTTTAAATCATTTCAAGTGATTTTTTGTTGCTCTGTGGAGCCATCTGCTGGTCAATGATGTTATATGTCTGTAAAATTTTTCTTTGAATCAAAGTCAGGGTCTAACAAGATCAGGTACTCTCCATGAGATATAGCCAGGAATTTGTGACCCAAGCAAAACTTGCAGAAAATATCCTTCCAGATATAAATAATGAGATCAATTTGGATATAATATGATGGAGATGGTCACATTTAGAAAATAATCAGATTCTATATTTTGGGGAATTGTTTCATTCATTCAACAAGTTTTTGTAAGCTTCTCCCTGTTAACAGGATAGAAAAATACATGTACATACACACACACACACACACACATATATATATACATGTTGTAGTTTATAATTTTTAAAAAGCTGTATAGATCAATAATTTTCTACTTACTAAAATAAATAACGAAGTAACTTGAAACTTTGTATATATTCTTCTGTATGGCAACTATATTATTTTTATGACTTTTAATTCACATTTCTTTTTCAGCCTCCTACGAGCTCATAGTCTTTTACAGTCTTAACTTGTTCTAATAACCATTATTATTGTTATTACCACTTCTTTTTGATCCTTAAATATCCACAACCTGTTCAGGGAAAGGTCTGTTATATAGTTTCTTTTGTCCTCTAAACATTTCTATCCTTGCATCCTTGATTCCTGGCAACATGATGTTTCAGAACCATCATAATTTTTCCTGCCCCCAAATTATGGAATCACCTATCCTCCGAGAATCTGGGTTTGCTCTAGTGGAGAATAGTATTAGAGATGAAAATCTAGGTGCTAAGGAGGCCCATGTAAGATCTGGTCATGAGCAGAAATGCTTTTGTTGATGTTACTGTTGCTTATGATAGAGCTGAGTTAATAAATACATTTTTTAAGAATATGCGTGCACATTGATTTTTCCCCCCAATTTGATAAACAGTGTTATGTTGTTATACTTTACTCTTTTGTAATGTGCGTGTGGATGGGGGAGGTTTCTACCCATGACACTTCCCTATGCAATTGAGTTTGCCACCTTTGGTAGATGTATATATTAGCTCTCATCTTTTGCCTTCAACATCTCTGCAGTGGGATCATTACAGATCAATTTTTACACATATTCATGATTTTTACCTTAGAACAATCTGCCTAGCATTTTTTAATGTAGAGGGCCAAGTGTATTCCTGAGAGGGAGTTATTGGGATGGTGTGAAAAGAACACAGAACCAGGAGTTAAAATGGGCTTGTCTCGGTTTCCTCATTTGTAAAATTATGATAATTAACCTCTGCAGCTGAGTTTAACAGTTTTAAATATGCTTTTACGATAATTTCCTCTCCAACCTACAGGATACTGTCTTGCAGTTAATTAGAATAACTGATTGTAAGTACTTTGAACAGTGTCGAGTAGGCTGTACAAAGGGACAGATGGTCTAACTCTTGACCACCCTTTGTTAATTGTTCCACTCTGCCAGTCTACCTGATTCCTACTCTTGCCCCCATTCTTGACCTCTTTAAACACTCATCCTGGAGTTTCCACCCTCGTCTGAGTGATGATAGGTACATACAGTGATAGGATGTTGCTCACATCTCTCTGAGGTATTTATTTATTTATTTATTTATTGGGGGGAGGGGTTGATCAGGCTTTTTGAGGTACTGGAGGATTGAACCCAGGACCTCATGCATGCTAGACATGCACTCTACCACTGAGCTATACCCTTCCCCCGACACCTCTCTGAGATCTTTAAAAAGTCTTGCTAGTCACTTGTAATGATGTTTTATGACTTTTATTCTTGTTTCTGTGTAATATAGTGTGCTAATAAGATCAAGTTGACATCTTGGCAAGGAAGGTTGAATAGAACCTGGCAATTTCTGGAGATCTTCATTTTGTATGATGCTGAATAGCTGAGTTAGTCATTTTGAAGAAGTCAAGGAGTAACAAAATAGTGGGAAAATGTTGGGTTAGGCCTTACTTTATTATAATGTTCATCTATTTTATTGCAAGCATAATATAGTCATGTTTTTCTCAGTTAAAACAGTGAAAGAATCCAAGGACAAAAAAGTGGTGTCTTTGATTTGAAAGTCATTGCTAAATGGACTTGCTAGCAGGATCTCTTGTAGTTTTTGTTGCTTCATACATAAGCAGCTCTTGTGGGTGCTCTCAAACCGGGGTTAGGAAAGTCTTTCCCTCATGACGGCCTCTAGTGAGTGTCTGCAATATGTTTAAATGCTGCTCTTAATGTTTTACGTTGTGGTCTCACATTTAGTCTCCATATTCCCTAAATCAGTGTTCATGACCACAGGGTATCTTTTCATTTATTTGTGTCTTCTTCAGTTTCTTTCATCAACATCTTATAGTTTTCAGTGTACAGCTCTTTCATCTCCTTGGTTAAATTTATTCCTAAGTATTTAATTGCGTTTGATGACATTGTAAAAGGGTTTTTTTTTAAATAGTTCACTGTTACTGTATAGTAATAAACTGATTTTTGTATGTTGATTTTGTCTTGAAACTATACTGAATTCATTTACTCTAGCAAGTTTTTGGTGCAGTCTTTAGGATTTTGTATAGATAAGAACACACCATCAGTAAAGAAGACAATGTTGCTTCTTCTTTCCAATTTGAATATGTTTCTTTTTCTTGCCTGATTACTCTGTCTAGGACTTCCAGTACCATGTTGAAAAGGAGTAGTGAGAGTGGGTGCCCTTGTCTTGTTTCTAATCTTAGAGGGAAACTTCCAACCTTCCAGCATCGAATATGATACTAGCTATGGATTTGACTTTTGTGACCTTTATTATGTAGTAGTATGTTCCTTCTATGCCCAGTATGTTGAATGTTTTTATTATGAAAGAACATTGAATTTTGTCAAATGCTTTTTCTGCATCTCTTGAGGTGATCATATGATTTTTTGTCTTTCATTCTACTAATGTGCTGTGTCATATTTATTGATTTTCTATGTTGAATCATCCTTGCATCCCAGGAATAAATCCCACTTAATCAATGTGTATGATCCTTTTAATGTGCTGTTGAATTTGGTTTCTTAGCATTTTGTTGAATATTTTTATATCTACATTCATCAGGGATATTGACCTGTGCTTTCCTTTTTTTTATAGTATTCTTATCTGGCTTTGGTATCAGGGCAATGCTAACCTCATAAGAAGAATTTGGGGATGTTCCCTTTTCTTAAGTTTTTTGGAATAGTTTGAGAAGAATTGTTGTTAATTCTTCTTCAGATATTTGGTAGATTTTGCCTGTGAAGCCGTCTGGTGCTGGCCTTTCCTTTTTTGGAAGGTTTTCTATTGTTCCTTCAACCCCCTTATTTATATTGGTCTGTTAAAGATTCCTATTTTTGACTCAGTCTTGATAAGTTGTATGTTTCTAGGGATTTATTGATTTCTTCAGGATTGTACTATCTGTTGGTTATAATTGTTCATAATAGTCTCTTATGAGCCTTTGTATTTCTGTGGTATCAGTTTTGACGTCTCCTTATTCATTACTAACTTTGAATCCTTACTCTTTTTTCCTGGTAAGTCTAGTTAAAGGTTTGTCAATTTTAATTATCTTTATCAAAAACCAACTCTTAGCTTTGTTGACCTTTTCTATTATTTTTCTATTCTCTTAGTTTGATCTTTGTTATCTCTTTTCTCTGCTAAACTTGAGCTTTGCTTGTTCTTTTGTTCCTAGTTCCTTGAGGTGTAAAGTTAGGTTGTTTATTTTAGATCTTGCTTCTTCATATAGGTGTTTATCACTACGAACTTCTCTGTAGAACTGCTTTTACGGCATCTCTTAAGTTTTTTATCTCGTGTTTCCATTTTCACTTGTCTCAAGATATTTTTTATTTCTCTTTTGGCTTATTCTTTGACCAATGGTTATTCAGTAGCACATTGTTTAATATCCACATATTTGTGAATTTTCCAGTTTTCTTCTTGTAATTGATTTCTAGTTTCAGGCCCCTGTGGGTAGAAAAGATTCTTGATGTGATTCCAATCCTCTTAAACTTACTAAGGCTTGTTTTGTGGCCTGACTTATGATCTAGTCTGGAGAGTGTTCCATGTGCACTTGAGAAGAATGTGTAGTCTCTTGATTTTGGATGGAATGTTCTGTATATGTCTGTTAAATCCATCTGTTCTATGTTGTTTAAGTCTAGTGTTTCCTTATTTTCTGCCTGTATGATCTATTCATTGTTAAAGTGAGGTATTAAAGTCCCCTACTATTATTGTATTGCTATTTCTCTTTTTAGATCTGTTAATATTTATTTTATATATTAAGGTACTCCCCTATTGAGTGCATAAATATTTACAAATGTTATATTCTTTTGTTGGATTGATCCCATTATCATTAGATAATGACCTTTAAAGTATGAAAATCTACCTCTTTCAGTGGAAGACTAGGAGATGGGCATTTCTGTCTGCTTCATCTGCACTGAGCCCTGGGGCTATTTCCCCAGTTGAGAACCATTTCTTTGCTACCACCCCGCTGAGCACCAAAGCCAGACTATCAAGGGATGTGTCTTCTTGGTGGCTGTCATCAAAACTAAGGTTCCAGATACATGCACAAACTCCTTTCATGGAGACACTGGTGACCTAGGGTGGGGCAGAGGGAGAGTGTGAAGTTGGCACCTGCTGGCCTCCAGGATCTCTGGAGAGGATTGCAATCAACTTTTAGATGTGCATTAAATCAGAAATATGACCCTCAGGCCTCAGTTTTTAAGATAGAAAAATTGACCTCTTTCATACAAAGACTGAACATTTTTGTCTGCTTCCTCTGTGCTGTGCCCTGTGGAGATAGTTGGTTCAGAACTATTTCTGTTTGTTACAGTGAACTCTTTCTCTGTGTCCATAGTCCTGTGGGACACATGAATATAGGTCCCTCTGGCCACCAGAGCTGGGTGATCAAGGTGGGGCTGTCACAAAAACTGGGGTACCAGACATGTGCACAGCCTCCTTTCTGGGAGATACCAGTGACTTGGAGTCAGCAGAGGGACAGTGGGAAGATGACAACTGCTGACCTCCTGGGTCTCTGGAGAGGATTGCTGTCAGTCGCTTGATGTTAAGTTAGAAGCCTGCCCCTCAGGTCTTAGGTTTTAAGATAAGCAAATAGGCCCATTTCACAGAAAAACTGGTCTTTTCCATCTGCTGCCTCTGCACTGTGTCTTGGAGGGATAGCTACAGTGCATCTACACCAGCCTATTAAGAACTATTTCTTCATTCACTATAGCCTTGTGGTTCTCATCAACACAAGCCCTACTGGCTTTCAGAGTTAGATGTTTTGAGGGCTCCTCTCTCAGGTGGAAGTCTTAAAAGTTGGGGTACCAGACATGGGGCCAACCCCTCCTCTCCTCCTGGAGGTGCTGGGAGTTGTGAGTTCTCTCCCTTGTGTGTTGCCACCATGGGGGTGGGGTTTACAGCAAAACTGTGTCTCAGACTCTACTACCAGTTTCGATGTGGTTTTGTTACCGGGAAAAGGGAAATAAGAATTACCTTGGTTCTTAGTCACCCAAAAAGAAAAAGAATTTTTAACGAGAGACAGTGTAATATAAACAAGATTTTTATTAGTAAAGTAAAAAAGTAGTAAAAGATATTACACTGCCAAGAATTGGGAGTGGGCCAATCCAAGAGAGGAAAAATTGTGCCGCTCCTTTGTTTTTCCGTTTTATATCCTGGCTTAGGGACGTTTTTTGTGATTGATTAACACCTCAGGTTCTTTGCGTGATCAGGCTGATTGAAAATTCAGGTTCCTTGTGCTCGGGTTGATTGACAACTCAGGTTCCTTGTGCTCTGGCACGCCCATCCCTTTTTGGACAGTTTCTTTGCACAGAGAAACCTACGGGAGGGGGCTCAAATTGTAATGTTAATTACATTATAATGAGCATTGGATCAAGTTATGCAGGGTCCTTCTCTTATGTGCAGCTGCAGCGTTTTGATTTTAGCTGTCTTCTTTTGCTGGCCCTCATTTAGAGAAAGTAAGTTTCTGGAGCCCCTTATCCTGAGTGCAGACCTGTTACTTTCTAGGTTATTCCTTTCTCTTTCCTCTCCCCTTGCCCAGTGCTCGTTTCTATCTAACTGCCTAACAGTTATTTCTCATTTATCCTTTGTGTAGTAGTTACCTAATTTCTGGATTTCTTTCAGGGTAGAACCAAGGAGGATCCTGCATGTGGTGCCCCAAAATCCTGGGGACCTGGCTGCTCACTCTGCTTCCCCAGCAAGGGCAGCTCTTTCCTGTTGGGTTGTTCCCTCCTGGTACTGAGCAGTACTAGCTGGCGGATGGGATTCTACAGGCAAAATGAAGCTATTTTCCTTCCTTCTCTGTGCACTTATTGTCCCATTTTTGTTCCATGTGTCCCTGAAATTTCTTAAGTGGATTCGTGATCTTTCCCAGAGCTGTTTTCATTCATGAATCGCTATCTAATTGTTGACCTTTGTGAGGGGATAGAGGCCGGGGTGTCTTACACCACCATTTTGGTGACATCATCCAGGCCTTACTTTTAAAGGTGCTTTTCAGTGGAGAAAATTTATTCAGTTGAAGAAAATTGTATAGAGAAAAAAACCCAGTTGCTCAGAATACCCTGGACAGTTAAAGACAACAACAGTTTGATCCATTCAGTAGTGCTCCTCCTATACCCGCCCCTAATACACACCCTATTCATAATACTTGCCCCTTTCTACAAAGTCTTGCAATAGAGATGAACTTGGCCTAGGAGTAGCCAAATCTAGAAAAGAAGAGAGAAGAAAACACAGCTTTGCTGAAAGAATGCTCTCTGCCTGCTGCCTGCAGTCTAAATTACCTGCCAGCTCCACAGTTTGGAACTTTACAGGGGTAAAAAAGCCAATTTCTATGACTGATGCAGAAACTAGTCTAAGGGCAAGAAAGGATTAGCTTTAGCAGGAGACACAATTAGAGCTCTAGGCCAGTCTCATGCATTTTCCTTTAAAGCTTCTCTACCAGAGAGGGGTGAAGAGGGCCAGCCCCCAGAAAAAGATCTGGTTGAAGGTGGAGGCTATTGATTCAGAGTGCCCTAAGTCAGTGGCCATCAAGCTTAGGGCTGAGGGGAAGACCAGAGCACACAGGCCTGCAAGTAAAAGAAATCTTTGGACTTACAAAGATTTTATCGAAATAAGCCTCTGACTATGGTTACACATGGGATTGACAAGAAACCTCCCAAGGTGGTTCATGGAATCTTCAAAGAAATTAAAGGCCTGGCTGGCCAATAACTAGTTACTGACTATCCAGCTCCAAAGGCAATCCTTGGACCCCTGAATCCCTGGCAGTAGGAACTGGGCTACAAATCTATACCAGAGTGAAATGCTCTCCAGTGTCCAAAGGAGATGTGGCCATGGAAGATAAAGAGAAGATTCTCCCAGAGGGCAGAGCTGGGACTGAGAGGCAGATAGTTCAACCACGGAACTGACTCCGCTGTCCCCTTAGAGAGTCCTCACCATTCCTGCCCAACTGGATTATCTGTATGTCATGGACCATTGACAACTCCAGGTTTCATGCTTGTATTGTAATCATCCTGTGTCTTCTCCACCCATTGGAGACTGGGAATGTCAAAGGCAGATTAACTCCTCAGTTCCGGGGGGAGAAACATATGAACTGACAGAGAGGGATGAAAATAACTGCAGCTGAATGCAGGAACTGGATGAAATCTTGGGGAAGGAATCACCCCTCCAAATAAAATATATATTTAATGAAAAGATGAGTATGGATATTGGGAACCTAAAGAGGTGGACTATAGCAGATTATTTGTCAGGATCAACTATGGAAAACAGAAACTAGCTATTTGAAGCACAGGTGTTTAATATATTTAAGTAGAAAGTTTAAAATTTTTAGGTAGAGGTGAAGGGTAAAGTTTCAGGCTAGGCCTTCAAAAATAACTCCCAGAATAGCTTTGCAAAACTAGCCATTGCTGGAGATGTGACTTCTGCCACCAGCAGGAGACCATCATTGGAACTGTTGGCTTTGGGAGCACATACCTGGGGTCCAGTAGCTGCTACCATCACCACCGCCACTGCCAGCTTCAGATCTATGCTGAACCTGAGATGTGCATGCTGTACAACAGGCCCCCTGTTACCCAGGAGGCTAGCTACTTGCCACTAAAATGCTGTCACAGAAAAAGCTAGTGCTGTGCAGCCTGACTGTGCTTGCTAGCAGAAAGGATCCAAAGGAACAGCAGAATGGCTTTCACCTCACTCGCTTCCACCTCCCAGATATTGCTTAAGTTCATCTAATTAGCAAAAGCTGAATCATACAGAATCCTGGTTGGGAAAAGTTATTTTTTTTTAGCTTTTCCAGCCTCTGCAATACAAAAAGGTATATTAAAAGGAGAGTGGAGTAAATGTTTAGAGAGCCAATTGATCTTCTCCACCATGCAGGTACCGTGGGTTGGCTTACTTCACATTAATTTCCAGCCCCCTTCCCTTTTACCTTCCTCTACAACAGAAGCTGAAAAGATTAAGTGCTCTATCAATTTTCAGTCTTACTTGCAACTGGAGGTGCCCTTGTGAAACAGTTCTGGCCAATAAGATGTAAGCAGAAGTTTGCTAAGTGGATTTGGGAAAATTGCTTTCTCCCTAATGGGGAACAAAGCAGCTGCTGAAGGCTTTTGACCTTCCCTTTACTTCCTTCCAAAAATGGGAATATGATGCCTGGAGGGACAGCCATCTGCTGACCATAAGACTGAAAGCTAACAAACCAACAGTGATGGAGCAGAGAGAGAAAATGCCTGAGTCCTTGATTACACTGAGCAGCTGCAAATGCCATGGATTGCCTACCTTCTATTTCCTGTTAAATGAGAAAAATAAACTATTTGTTTAAGCTATTATTCGGTTTTCAAATGCTTGCAGCCAAACATTCCTAAATGATACCCAGACTTTCCTGTTGTAGAATGGTTATGAAAATGAAATGGTATACCTTACTTGAGAAGAGCTTTCAAAGTGTTACATGTTATGTAAACAAATATTTTGAAGCATCTTCCAAGGCATAGAGTCAATGAAATGTATACAGTCAATATTCATGTAGATTTACCCACATCTTCCCCTATTGTTTTCCAGTCCTTCTTGCAGGCCTATATTTCCATCTGGGATTATTTTCCTTCTGCTGGAGAACACCCTTTCTTATTTCCTTAGATGACTAATTCTCTCAATTTATTCTTCAACTCTCTTTGGGTATTCTTTACATTTTCCAGCTCTTTGCTAAAGACTTCGCTCTGTGCATCTATACTCCTCTTGAGTTCTGTGAACATCTTTACCATCATTACTTTAAACTGTTTCTCAGATAAATTGCCTGTCTCCTCATCACTTATTTCTTCTTCTGGGATTTTATCTTGTGCCTTGGCCTGGGAGAAATTCCTTTGCCATCTCATATGGTCTATCTTTCTGTGTGTTTGTGGATTCCTTCCACAGGCTTTGGGATTGTTGTTTTCTTATTTCTAGTATCTCCCCCTGGTGGATGAGGCTGAACTAGAGGCTTATGCAGGGTTCCTGGCAGGAGGAGCCAGTGCCTGCCCACTGCTGGGTGAAGCTTGGTCCTGGACCTCTGGTGGGTAGGGACTTTGTGGCTTAGGAAGTCTGCTGATGGGTGGGGCTGTGTTCCCACCCTGTGTGTTGTTTGGCCTGAGGCTTCCCTACAGGCTGCTGGGTGGGGATAGGTCTTGGTGCTAATGATCCAGTCAAGATGTCAGCCTCCAGGAAAGCTCATGTAGATGAACACTCCCAGAATGTCCGCCACCAGCTTTTGTGTTCCCTGGGTGAGCCGCAGCCATCCCCCACGTCCCCAGGAGACCCTGCAAATCCAGCAGGCAGGCCTGGCCCAGGTTCCTAAGAAATCACTGCCTCTGCCCTTGGACCTGGCACACGCAAGTTTCCGTGTCCACTTCCCAAGCGAGTGGAGTCTCCGTTTCCCCCAGTCCCGTGGGGCTCTCAGAGCCAAGCCCCGCTGGCCTTCAAAACCAGATGCCCTGGGGTCTCCTTTTCTTCCCAATGCCGGAACCCGGGCTGGGGAGCCTGATGTGGGGCTTAGTGCTCTCACTCCTGTGGGAGGGCCTCTGCGACTTAACTGTTCTTCAGCTTGTGGGTCGCCCACCGGGTGGTATGAGGCCCAATTATATCATGAGTACGTCCCTCCTGCCATCCTGCTGTGGTTCCCTCTTTATGTTTCCAGTTGCAGAACATCTTTTTTGCTGGGTTCCAGTCTTTTTTTTTTTGATGGTTTTTTAGCATTCAGTTTGGGTTTTGTTGTAGTCATGAGGAGAGGCGAGCTCGTGGTCCTACCACTCTGCCATCTTGACCAGAAATCTAATTCTCTCAATTTTGAGTAGTTTAAAAATATCTTTATTTTATTTCATTTTTGAAGGATATTTTCATTGGGTATAGAATACTAGGTCGGTAGAAATTTTCTTTTAGCATTTCAAAAATATGACTGCATTTACTCTGACTTTCATTTTTCTGTTGAGAAGCACTGTTTACTCCTATTACTATCCCTTTACGTTGTTCATTCTCTGGTTTCTTAATTTTAAGACTTTTTTTTGTCTTTGATTTTAGTATCTTTTCTGTGATGTGCATAGGTGTGGTTTTCTTTGTATTTTTACTGATTAAGAATTTTTCTTTGTGTTTTTTTCTGTTTGTAGAGCTATTTTAAGTATGATTTTGCTTTTTTTATTTTCAGCTTTATTAAGGTATAATTAACAAATAAAGTTGTAACATATTTAAAATGATGATTTGATATGCATATGCATTGTGCATTTGAACAGCAGTCAGGAAGAAGAGATTTTGGAAGGAGTTAAATAAAGTATACACTCTTTATTTTAGAACCATCCCCCCAACCTGCTCCACTGTTATGCATGCCACCTACCTGGAGTTAAAGCCCAGATGGAAAAAGTGTAATAGAGACACCCAGAAAGCTTTGAAGGAATTCCAGGCAAGGAGACTCTGTAGAACTCTTAGAGAAGCCTGAAGTTTAGTGAATCCAGCCAGGATTCTGAGAAGCTTGCTGCCTGGGTGGTAGATGGGCCAGGCTGAGGGAGGCGTGTAGGCAGATGGACCGAAGGGGTTCTTGGCAGAATACTTCTGGGTGGTTCCAGAAGACACTGAAAGTTCCTGAGCTCCTAATGGAGATGAAAAAGTGATGAGAGAGCCAGAAGACAAAAAGAATCTTGGGATGGGGTTCAAAAGGACTCCTAAGACCAGGGCACGTGGGGACAGGTTGTGCTGTTGTGTTGACAAAGGTTAGCACAGGAACAAGGTGCCCCTGTCCCAGGCCAAGATAGCTGGTAAACTCAGGGTAAATGAGGTCACACACACCCTGGGCAAGAAGTTGGGTAGCCCCAGATCTTAGAGTTGATTGAATATTTACTACATTTTAAACCAAACTGAGTTAAAATAAAGAGGCAGGATTGAACATTTTCTATAATCAAGGGAAATGAGCATCCAAGTGCTAAGTTGTATTCAGTTATAGCACCCTTGTTCGGTAAATTTTATAGCACTGTAATACTCTTTACAGTACATTTTTATCTTGTAGGGAATCACCCCTCTGTAGCTTGGTCAAACTTGGGAACCCGTAAAGCGAACCCAGCCTTACATCCAACAGGAACTATGGAGAAAGGTGAAACCCACTGCAACAGAAACTAGAAAACGGAACAAACCAATTCATGAGAGTAATTATAAAGTAGTTTGGTCAGGTTGTCTCAGATGGGGAAGCTGAGTGCCAGGCCCTTGTGGAGTTTCTATAGGTGGTACAGCTATATGGTGGGAAGTGCTCCCTTATCTTCACAGCAAATTCACTTGGTGAGTAATGGGTTGTGAGAAGCTGTTGTTGAGGGTAGGGAGCTTAGAGATGACTCTTCAGAAGTTCTTTTGAACTTCAGAGGGCCTTTTGTGGAGAGCGTAGCTGACTGACACTTTCCAGCTGCTCCCATTCAGTGACTGGGCACAGTGGGGGAACTCCAATTACGCAATGGGAGATTTCCCTGATGGACAGTTTTGGCCCAGCGACTCCCCATCAATCTGACAAAAAGTTGTTCAGAACTGCTCTGTGTTTGAGGGTCTTTCTACCCTATTTCCTTCCTTCCCTTCTTTCATAGGCGTCAGACCTACACTGGATAGCCTGATGATGGCACTTTCTACTGACTTCTACTTTCTCCCACCTTACTTTTCACAGGCATTTCCCCTATAAGTCTCTTGCATATCTAATCTCAACTTGGCCTCTGCTTAAAAACTCAGTATGGCATAATTGTCCAAGTGGGTGTGGTGCCTTAATATCTCCTCTCCATTCTAACCATCCTCTCCTGAACACACACATCTACATATATACAGTAATCTCTCAGTATCTGCCAGGGATTGGTTCCAAGACCCTCCACAGATACCAAAACCCACAGATGCTCAAGTCCCTTATATAAAATGGTGTAGTATTTGCATATAACCTTACACATCCTCCTGTAAACTTTAAATGTCTTTAAAACTTTAAATCTCTTTCAATCTCTAGATTACTTAAAATACCTAATACAATGTAAATGCTATGTAAATAGTTGTAAATGCAATGTAAATACTATGTAGATAGTTGCCAGCATACGAATTCAAGTTTTGCTTTTTGGAACTTTCTGGAATTTTTTTTCAAAAAAAATTTTTGATTCATGGTTGGTTGAATCTGTGGATGCAGAAACCACAGATACAATGGGCCAACTGTGTACATTTATCAAACACTTATGCTCCAGGTGCTAGGCTAATTAATTCACATTCATTATCTTGTTTAATTCTTACAATTACATTTTGAGGTAAATACTATTATTGGCGATGTTTTAAGAGGAAACAGAAGGGCTGAACAATTCATCCAGTATGACACAACTGGACAGATATACCAGGTTAGAGATGTGACACTCTCTCAGCTGTGCTAAGTGGCCCCTAGTGGCAGCTGCAGGTATCTATCAAGGGCACCAGTAAGAAAGTAGATCTGAAAAATTCTCATTACAAAAAATTGTATAAAAAAAAAAAAGTAACTGAGTTATGGCAGATGTTAACTAGACTTACTATGGTGATCATTTCACAGTGTATCCAGATATTGAATCAATACATTGTATACCTGAAACTAGCAAAATGTTTTATGTCAATTATATCTCAGTTTAAAAAAGGAAAAAGGAGCATCCGGGCCTGTGGCTAACAACTCTAGGACTCTCCCTAGTTCTTCTGCCTGCCTTCCTCTTGCTCTGGTCTGCTCTCCTCTGTTTCCATCCATTGCCTTCTGCCTGGCCCATTTGGGTGGAACCTTAGCTGGAGTACCTGCCTAGTTTTGATCTTGATTTGGGACTATCCCTGGTCTCCTTGATTTTTATTTTGTTTTGTCCCTGGCCTCCTTTCAATCACGCCTTTACTGTGCAGTTTAGAGCCCAGTTCTGTTTGGACCCTCAGCCCAGCTCGTCTCCTCGGCATTCTGTCTCTCTTCTTCCTCCACCTTTTACGCCCCAAACCCTCTTCATCATTTCTTGTGGCAGCAATTTATTGAAGGAGGGTCATATTGATTAAAAACTGAGGACATCTGGTTATATGCCCCCAAAGAATTGAAAAACAGGTGTTCAAGCAAAAACTTGTACACAAATGGTCATAGCAGCATTACTCATAATAGCCAAAAAGTGGAAACAACCCAAATGTGCATCAACTGATGAATAGATAAACAAAATGTGGCAATACAGTCGAATCTCATTGTTCACAGTGGTTATGTTCTATAAAGTCACCACAAACCCTGAATTAGCAAATACTGAGCCTTTGCTCCTAGAGGAAATACAAGGTTAGTTTCCTTCAAGCCTCTGGTTATAACATTTTTCTCAACTGTCCAATACAAGACCTTGTCTTATAGGTGTTTCTGTTTTAAAACACTTAACTGTATATTGTTTATTCATTAATATTGAACTCATGACCAACAGCATGACAGCTCATTCCTGAATTCAGCTTACCTAACACACATATTTTCTCCATAAGTCACTTCACAGCCTTCTTGCACTAAACCCTGGAACACTAGACAGCACTCCAGCACTATACTTGGGGGACTTTTTAAACAGTGAAATCACCAACAAAAAGCCCCAAAATACAAAAAATAGGGTGTGAAAAGCACACATGCAGTATGAGAGCTGAAATGAGAGTGTTTCTTTATTCTACCTCAGCTGGGAACATGCATACCTGGTGACAAAGTCTTCACCACTCTGTGCATGTGTGTGAATGGCCACAAAAGCAGCATGCATATTAATTTTAGGTTACAAATAAATGTTATCAGGTTATCAAATTTGCAAATATGAAATCCACAAATAATGACGGGTAACTGACCATACAATGGAGTATTATTCAGCCATAAAAATAATAAAGTACATTTGTATGTGATAATGGGGATGAACCTTGAAAACATTTTGTTACCTGAAGAAAGCAGACACAAAAGGCCACATATGTATGATTCATTTATATGAAATATTCAGAATAAGTAAATCCATAAAGACAAAGCATATTAGTGGTTGCCTTGGGCTGGGGAGGAGATGGGAAAGATAAGCGATTGCTTAATGGGTACAGGATTTCCTTTTGGGATGATGAAAATGTTCTGGAACTAGATAGTGGTGATGTTTGCACAACACTGTGAATGTACTAAATATCACTGAAGTTTACAGTTTAAAGTGGTAAATTGTATGTTATGTATATTTTACCACAATTTAAAAAATTAGAAAATCTTAGATTCTCAAAGAAATAAAATAAGCCTTCTTGTTTAGGAGGCTATATAATTGGTAGACTTCTTTAAACAAGAGAAAATACTATGGTTTGCATGTTTCCTATGCTAAGTATTCCTATGCCAGCATCCCTAAATATATGTTCATTATGTTCCCATGCTCTAATGTATGTGGAAATTATAAGCTCATTAAAGTAATTCTCAGAAAAACAACAAAGCTAAGGACATTTCCTTAGACTGAACTCAGTTTTATTTCTTGGTCCAAGATAAGCTGTACAAGTATTGAGCTTTTTCATCACTCTAATGCAAGAATCCAGAATCTTCAGGAATGGCTGTATAAAGGCTTCCTAAATGTCATTCCACATAGGTTTCTTCCATTGGATAGGGCAATTCAAGGTCAAGGCTGCTAGGAAGAAATGGAGAACATGTGCTCCATATCTTGCTTGGTTAGACCCCTATAATGTAGTGATCAAATAAGTTGATGCTGCTATTGACTCCTTTCTAATGGAATTCGAGAAGTAAAACCAAGCCTTTTGCCTGGAAAAATGGATATCCCACCTACCCCCGGAAATGGACTGAGGTGGTGCCCACAAACAAAGCCAGAACTGCTACATTCAAGCATGGGAATGACCTGTCTGGCCACCGAAGCTTTTGTATCACACCCAGAGCACAATGAAGGTTGTCTAAGTATAATTAAACAAACTTTGATTTAGGGCACTGCCTTGTACATGATGAGTAGCGAGAGCTAAGATTTCCTGCTTCTGCTAGTGCTTAGAGATTATGTTAGTCTTGGAAGCAGTCACCAAATTGCGATTAAATATGTAAGGATTTTATTAGAAAGGACCACCTGTGAAAGAAAACATGGAAGGAGCCCAACAAGGCTGGGAGAGTCACCAATTTATGAAGCAAGTCTGACCCCAGGGGAGGAAGAGAGAGAGAAGGAAGGATGGGTGGAAGCATCTTAGATGCCATAGCTTAGACTAGACTAGAAAGGTTCAGCAAGGTTGTTGGGGAGCCAAAATCATCATCAGAAGATTTCTGTGTCTCGCAGAAGTGAGCCTGCCTTAGTGTCCCTGCTGTACTTTGTCGCTGACTGGGAGCAAGCAGCCTGTGGGAAGCCTGGTCTCAGAACAAATGCAATGGTGGATTTCAGAGCACAGGAGCTGGGCCTCCATCCAATCACACTCCCAGTAGTTGGAGGTCTGGTAGGCACATTCTCATGGCAGTCACAGGGACAGGAGAGGGCTGTGTGAGCACACAGAGGATCCTAACTGCCTTCCTGGGAACTCTGGGTGCTACTTCGATCTCTCTCAAAATCTCAAAGCTGGGCCTGAGTGGGGACAGAATTAATGGTCCCAACTATGCAAAGAGGTGAACTCTTTCACTGCCTTCTCTGCAAAATGCTCTATGCGTAGCAGTGGCAACTATGCTCGTTCATTGGTTACTCAGAAGCAATAACATTTTTTAGGCTTCTTTTTCTCCAGTTGTCTTCTTTTTCCTTTTCCTACTTCTCTCTCTCTGTCTCTCTCTGTCTCTGTCTCATTTCATATTTGTGCCTTAGATATGCCCCCATTACCCCAGGTAATAAGATGTCACTGACCCTTGTTATCTACAATATTAACTCAGTTCAGAGGTGAGTGTGATTCAGAAGCCATTTCTGATCAGGTCCCAGACCTCGATGAAGGTTGATAAAGGGCAGATGGGAACACAGTCTCCAGCAACTGGAGGCTCTCATCACTTCTTTCCTCCATCTCATTTGCTCTCATATTCCCTGTTTTTATACTACCTTCCCTCCACCCTTTCCCCTACATACATTCCCCTCTGGACACTCACATTCCTATAATCTTCCTCCTGCTTGTGATTTTCAGTAGGATCTGACCAAAAAGATACCCCTATAGGTTCTCCCGATGGAACCAGATCTGACTTTGGACAGGAGGGAAAAACCCAGAAGCTACCTTTCCCAGTGTAGTCGGTCCTAATGTTCGCAGCTCCCTACACTAGATCCCAGGATCCCACCTTCCCTGGGTCCTAACACTATTTAAGGTTCATGTGAAGTCCCCCTGGTGGGCAGTCACTGGGGTGGGAGAACTGAGGGAAAGGGACTGTGTGGCCAGAGCCCAAGCAAGTCAGGCAGCACTGGGCATGTAGCGAGGCCAGGTCTGCAGCAGATCTGAGGGGGGAGACTGGTCACATAAAAGCCTGGTATCCTGAAAGAGCTTTCTAAGAGTCAAGATTCATAAAATTATATCAAGTTAGAGCCTCTGAAAAACTATGTTCCTGTGGGTGGTGGCAAAATACTCCAGCCATTACAGATGTGTTCTCTGTGGTTGAATATCAGAGAAATGGGGAGCTTAGAGGATCAGGACTTTAGTACCCATTTGTTATTTTTATCAGTAATACCTAAAAACTGTTACCATGCCCTTTATTAGTTGACCTCATTTAATCCTCACAGCAATCCTAAGAGGGAAGTACCATTAGCATCCCCTTCCTGCAGCTGAAGAATTTGAGGCTTAGAGACATTAAAAGCTTCTTGGAGTTTACATAACTGGTAGGGCAGCAGACCAGGACTCCAACCAGGGGATCCATGTGCTGTCACGCAGGCTGCGTACTCGACAACTCCTGGGATATCTATTCACATAGGCACGCACTGGAGTTGGGCAGTGCAGGAGTCCTGACAAAGCAGAGTGCTTAAGCACACCACTGGGCTTTTGAGTAAATGTGAGTAACGAGGGAAGAGCTTTTTAAGTATATGTAATTAAAAATTAAACCTTGTAGAAGAATCAGATTGCTTAGATTTCATTTAAGCAGGTAGCCATATTGTGTTTAGATTTTTTATTACTTCACGCTCTGCAGGCTTTAGCTGCTGTTTGTGTCCTGCCAGACTTCACGGTTTTATCTTCTTGAGTTCCAAAGGGAAGGGGTAGAGGCCATAGAAGTTAAAATTGAACCTTTCCCCCAATAGTCTGCCTGGGTGTGGCTGTTGGGACACTGGTATAGACAGTCATTTCAGACAAGAACAAATGCGTGGCTGACCTATGCATCCTGAGGAAGTTTACTTAACAACTGCCAAGTTTTGAGCGTCTGAGATCACTAGGATCTGGCTGAAGGGATGCTGGCAGCAGTTTCCATTGCCTGTGCTTTCCCTCCTGGGAAAGGAGAATTATTACAGAGAGCCATTAGTGTCCTCACAAATACACCAGCAATAATTTATGGTGATAGATCAAAATCAGATTTAGATCTAATGCCTGTCTATTAGAATCTCCTACAAAATAAGTAAAGATGCATACCTAGGAAAGAAGCAGTAATTAGGAAGAGAAACGTGGGAAGCAGGGAGTCCAGAGTGTGTGAATATCTGCTGGGAGCCCTAAGAAATATGCAAGAAGGGACTGGATTTCCAGCTGTAAAGTGTGGGGCTCGACGTACTTTACTTGACTACTAAAGGAAGAAAGCTTGGGGAACTTGAAGACACTAGGTGTCACTAGCTGGAATGTAGAGGGTGTAGCAAAATATTAGCTACAGCTTTTCTCCCTGGGTTATATCACGTGACCCTCTCCTTATACATTTTCCCTGCTCCTCCCCATTTTCCACCTTATCCTACAAAAGATACCCACAGAGGAAAAATAAGTTTAATGCAGCTCTGGAAAAAGAAAGAAAGAGAAGAAAAAAGAGACAAAGAGAGCAAGAAAACGGGGAAAACACTAGAAAGTTTCTGAACTGCTTTGGATGTGCATAGTCTAACCACTCCTCGAAAAGCAGGAAGGAAAAAAAACAACCAAACCCACAAGCAGTTAGCCATTTTCATTAAAATGTTAGAAAAACAGCATTTCAGTGTTCCATCTACTGAGCCAGAAGTTGCTGGATTATTTGTTCAGGCTTTTCCAGTCACTTTGTTTGCAACATGAAGTGCTCACCTATCCCGACCCCTCTGCCAGCCCTGTCCTGCCCAAGGAACTAAGTCCATCGCCAAGTCCATCGCCAAATCCATGGGCATGAGTAAGTGGGTGTTTGAACGTCACTGGCCAAATTCTGAGACGCTACAGTGTCAGTGAGAGACCAAAAGGTACATTTGCTCAGGAGTCCACACATTTTCTTAATAGCCTTATTGAGGCATAATTGATGTGCAATAAGCTGCACTTATTTAAAGTGTGCAATTTGTTAAGCTTTCACAGATGTGTACACCCCCCTGAAATCACCACTATAATCAAGATAGGGGCCCACCATTTTAATAAACACTTATGGCTGTTTCCACAAGACAGATATCTTTTGAGTCAAGTATGTCATCAAATAAAATAAACTTCCTAAAATCCTCTAACAAAAAGCATCTGCATTGTGACTACCTATGCCCCCGTTTTTGTGGATTTGTTGGGCTTCATCAGTGGGAAATTTGAAAGGATTCCAAGGCTGATCTCCTTGATTCTCCAGAGGAGAACGTCTGGAACATGGAAGGTGTGGACTATTTGTGTGCGGTAGGACTCACGGTGAGGTTCCTACACACTCAGCATGGGCTCTCACAATGTTAAGCAGTTGAAAGTGGTGGAGTAGAAACAGAAGGAAGTGGAAAATACCCAGGGCTAAGCAACTTGGCTGCAGCAGGAACTTCAAAAGGCCCCGGCAGCCAGGTGGTCACACTCTGGGAGAATCAATCATTAGCACACGGGACTAAACTATTTCCAGCCTGAAGGCAGGAGCATAAAACTCAGTCCTGTTGGATCACGTAAGAAATGAATTCACTGAAACAGTAGGGAAGTTTGAAAAGGAATAAAGCATTTCTTTCAAACTAGAGTTTTAAACATACATAGGAAACCTATTCCATGTTCTCAGTCAAACATCTTGGCTTTCAGAGTTTCTCTGTTTCTGAAATATAGCAACTGGCCCGAGCAAAGAGAAATGAAAACACAGCAGGCACTGAAATCAGCCTTCTATATCCTACTCCTTCCTGCTGTACAGCTCAAAAACTCTATCTGAATTTGCAGTTATTTGAGCTCTTGCATTTTAGAAGAGAATCTCCAGACAGAGGAAGAAAGGCATTTCATTTTCAAGGAACGAAAGTGTCTGAAGTGTTCTCTTACTCACTTGAGTAACATTAACAATCCTGAGGGGTATATGGAAAGGCCCTTAGTGATCTAAAATTATGTCTTCATTTTGAACACAGAAACATCAGCGTAAATATCCTACCCTGAATTTCTCACAGTAACAATCACTATGGCAACACCACCACACATTATACAAATGTCTGCCCAAAACCAGTTGTTGACTTTAAATCACAATTTCTAAAGATCTGGCTACACACATAGGAAATAACACCATCAAACTGTAAAATTTCTACTTATACCATTGGGTGCTTGGTAAAGCCTACACAGGGTATAGAGATGTATGGAGATGGTTCCTCCATGTATAGAGATGGCTGTATATTTCCTATTATATCAAACATATAGAGAATTGTCTACCCGTGTTCCCTCCATGTCCTCTTCTAAGCATCTTTCCCATGTCAACTTCTTTATAATCTGTGTCTGCCAGCATTATGCTATTGAAATTGTCCTCGCCAATCTCAGGAAACTCCTAGTTGCCAAATCCGATAGTTCATTTGCAGCCTTCATCCTTCTTGACGTTTCCACAGCATTTGTGTATTTGACCACTATTGTGAGTTGAATTATGTCCCCCAGTTTCACATGGCGAAGTTTTAACCCCAAGTATCTCAGCATGTGATCTGATTTGGAAGAAGGGGCACTGCAGATGTAAATTAGTTACAATGACATCATACTGGAGTAGGCTGGTGGCATCATCGTAAAAAGGGGAAATTTGAAGACAGATATAAACAGAGGGAAGTCTGTATGAAGAGAAAGAGGGAGAATGCCATGTGAAGGCAGAAATCAGGGTGGTGCCAAGAAATGCCAAAGACGGCTGGCAAAGTACTAGAAGCTCAGGGAGAAGCATGAAATGGGTCCTTCCCTCACAGCCCTAGAAGGAACCAGCCCTGCCGACGCCTTTGTCACAGATGCCCGATTTCCAGAAGTGTGAGACAGTCAATGTCTGTTGTTTAAGCTACCCAGTGTGCAGTACTTTGTTACAGCAGCCCCCAGACACTTATACAACTACTTTTCTTACCCTAGGACTTCTGATAGAGAGTGTATTCTCTTTGAGGTCCGTCCAGCTCTATGATCATCTATTTCTTCTCAATCCATTTCACTTCCTCTGTCTACTCCCTCCATGACTGTGTTTCCTAGAATTCCACCTTCGTCCTCTCCATAGAGAGGCAGTATAATGTATTTTGCAGTCAGCCCTCCTTGCTGGGTGACCTCGGGCAATGTGTCTGATCACTCTGTTGGGTCAGTTTCCCCACCTGCAAACTAGTAGTTTCTACTTGAGGCAACTAAGAATGACTATCCATTTCCCAAACATATGTGCTCCTTATTAAAAAAAAAAAGTTGTTAATTAAGAGTTGTTCTAAGGAGTGAATTGGTTTGAAGATGTAAAGTGCTGAACATAAAAGTGCTCAGTAAACATTTACTGTAATTGTTATCTTCTCTCCTTACTTCCATATCTCTTTCATCTTCTCAGCTTCTATTCTTGCAGTGGACATTTGTTACTCCTTTTGGCCACAATGCACATTGAACCTTCTTTCCCCGCCTTAAAAAGCCCTGCTTCCTACTGTCCAGGCCATACTGATTGTCACATTTCCAGCCTCCCCTGCAGCTAAGACATAGGCATTTCCGGTGCCTATGGCATAGGTTGGTGGTACCAGCTGCAAAGGCAGGGCCCATCCCTACACTGTGAGTTGGGAATTGTTTCTTGTCATATAGTCTCTAAGTTTGGCTCTCTTGTTTTCCTGGAGATTCTGTAAGTTACCTATTATCTCTAATAAATTATTTCCTGCTTAAACTAACTGGGGTTGGTTTCTGTTGTAACAACAGAACCTTGGTGGCTGCAACTTTAGTTTTAAAGACCACTTGGATGCTGATGATCGTCAAACCTGGAACTTCAGCCTCTACTTTTCACTTGGAATTCTATCTGGACCTCTCCACCTCTGTGTTCTAAAAATGACCTGAGACAAACATGTGCATAACGAAATGGAATGATTTAATGGTCTCAAGTCTCCCTAAACTATATTTTCTCAGTTTAATGGAATTACCAGATACTTAAATGCCCTTCAGTAGAGCTTGAGTTAGGTGTGGGATGGGTGTCGATATAGGAGGGCAAATGCCCAACTTCCCAAACTAGGAAAAAAAAATTGTTTCTATTGAAAACATGAAAAAAAATTAAGTACATGAAATCAACACCAATTATCCAATGAAAATATTCCAGTTCTAGTTGTTTCATAGTAGTATAAGTCACAAATATTTTGATCAAACTATAAGGTAAGAGCCCATTATGACAGAATCCAATGAATCTATAACCTCCCTCCAAACGTTTTAGTTATACAACACCTAACTTAGAAATCTGAGACACTCTGAGTCCAACCAGATTGTGAAAACACCACCTACAGAATCTTAAAACCGCCTAAATTCACCCTTCTGTCCTTTCTCCATTTCTGTTATTATGGTTTAACCCTCTCTCCTCTGTAACATGCACTTGCCACTTTATGGGGGATTCTGTTTCTGCTCCCTCCCTCCCCACTCAGTCTGGGTCAGGCTGGGAGCCAATCCACACCAGAGTTCACTATTGCTCTCTCTTCCTTCTCTCCCTTCCAGGGATCTGTATCTAATCTTAACGGAGAGGAGGAGTACATTGTGTAATTTATTTTATAAGATCATGTAGTTTCCAAATATTTGTTTCAAGTCTGAACCAGAGTTCTTGAAAACCTTGTCATCTTTGTTCTCTGATTCCCTGATAATAAAATTTTCCCAGATAATAGTGATCCCGTGTGTAGCTGTCAAGTCTGGTGGAGTGCAGAGGGCAAGGCACAGGAAACCTATCAGTTAATACTTAAAAATATTATCTCACTACACACAAGATGCTCTCCTGAGTCTTGCATCTACAGAAGTTCAATGTGTGAGAGGAGCTCAGGAAAGCAGCCAAAGGATCACTGAGCTGTACGCCAGGAATGACCAAATGGAAGCACGTATGACGTGGAGTAGTGAGGCTGTTCCCCTTGGGGTATCTAGTGGCCCATGAGCCTTTGGTCTCTTGACCACAGTGGCGTCTGTGGGCAAAGGTTTGAGAGGCCACTTGGAGGGGTGCAGAGAGCGCTGTTTTTGGACTCATGAAGGGAGCTAACACTTACTGGATACCTCCTCCTCCATGAGTATTTTTACATTTCTGCACTATCTGGGCTTTGTGAACAAAGAGCGCCAGCAAACTTGGTTAAAGGCTGATTTGATGGCAAATGTGCCTAGGAAGTTAGAGATAAAGTATTTTTCTGGAGTGATTTTGAGACTTATTTTCCCTGGAGCCATTTGCTCCTCCCCTGGAAACATTTATTTACATTCCAGAGTAAAGATAAGGTATATACCTATCTATCCATCTCTTGACAGAACAATGGGCAGATGTACCAGGAGCCTTATATAAGCTCCAAGTTTCATAATTTTGGGTTTCTTCCCTGGGGTGTAACCCTCTTGCTCATGCATTGTAGCATTAGGCTCTTACTATGTTGCCCTGTGGAGTTTGGACCTGGGGAACCCGTTCTAAGATGCAGTGTAAGGGATGAATGGTCTGTTCTCTGATCCAGAGATCTCATATTTCTTGTCAGAATATGAACGAATACATATATACACACATGCACAGATACACACATACACAGACCATGCGGCAAACCTAGCACTATCTAATTAAATCCTCAACAACAACAAAAAGGTCAAGTGGTATGAACTATTATTACCACAGATGAGGAAACTAATGTTTAATAAAGTAGCTATTTGCCTGAAGTCAATCTGATGGGTGGCAGAGCTGGGTTCAAATCCAATTAACAGTCTTCAAGGAAGGAAATCCTGACAACAACCACTTGAGCTAGACCAGGAGGAAGTGAGCTAGTCTCCAATGTGGCCTCAGACCAGGGGCTGAGGATGGAGGTGGCCATTATGGGACACTGTGGAAGTTTATGGGTCTGTAGTTAGCAGAATCTGGTATTAGAGTCTTGTGACTGCTCTCACAAACTACTGCACACTGAATGATTTAAAATGACAGAAGTTTATCCTCTCACAGTTCTGTAAGCCAGAAGTCCAAAATTAAAGTGTCCTCTTTCCCCAGGCTCTAGGGGAGAATCCATACTTTGCCTCTTCCAGCCTCTGGTGGCTGCAGGTGTTCCTTCATTTGTGACCACAACACTCCAACCTCTGTCTCCATGGTCACATTGCCTCCTCTTCTCTGTGTGTCTGTCTCCCCTGTGTTTTTCAATCTAATCTCCCTTTCTCTTATAAGGATACATGTGATTATGTTTAGGGCCCACCTAGGTAATCCAGGAGAAGCTCTTCTTCTCAAGATCCTTAACTTAAAATTACGTCTGTAAAGACCTTTTTTCCATAAGGTGACATTCACGGGTTCCAGAGATTAGTATGTGTCTTTTTAGGGGTCACCATGCAGCCCACTCTATCTAGTTTTATTCATTTTTTTCTCTTGAGCATTGTAATTTCTTTCTGTCATCCTGAGCTTTTCAGTCAAGTGTGGTCAGATTTAGTCTTATTTTGGCTGAGAAATTCATTACTTGAGATGAAGTTGTAAGCAGCAGTCCAGCTGAATGTGGAAATCAGCGAGAGGAGGCCTGGAGAGAGGGAAGCAGTGAGCCAGAGTGGGCCAATTGAATGAGATGATCAATAAAAAGCAGTCCAGACTCATGGACTCTATCAGCATTTCCCAGGAGTTCCCAGGAACACTCAGATCAGAGAACCCAATAAACCATGGGACTTTCTGCCATCACACAGGATTGGGAGGGGTGGTGCAAATTATTGTTATTTGGGCATTTAAAGGAATTGTAGCTAAGCCCTGACTTCGGAAACTATCAGGATGCGTGTGTTTCCAGAGTGTCTTGATTTTATAATAAACAAGGATAAGCATTATTTTTGAAGTCTTCTTTTGATTGAAATACTCAATTCAGTCAAAATACTCAATTCTATTTTGAATGGTTCCTTCTTTTCTGTTCTCTGTTGTCCATCCTAGGAAGGCACTTTCTCTCACTACTAGATCCAAGTGATCTTTCTGCATAGTCAGTACATAGAGCAGATTGCTCCATCACAGAAATGGAGCAGAAAAGCACATGGCTGCAAAACAGCTGGCACATCCCAGGAAGGACTTTCTTAAACCACCTACTCTTTTTCCAAAAATGCATTTTGACATTGCAGAGATTATCCAGGGCAGAGATCATCTGGACCTTGGACACTCCTTGCACTATTGCAGGGTATATATGAAGAAACTCTATCCAAGCCATTTAAACCACTGAGATTTTTTTTTTAACCAAGAGTTAATCAGAGTTATAATGTGAAGCAATTGCTCTATTCAATGCAATGGAAATATAGAACACTATTCAGACCAATAGAGAACAATGAGTATATATATTTTTTTCCATAAATAGAATTGATATTTTATTTATTTATTTTTTAACATTTTAAAAATTGAATTATAGTCATTTTACAATGTTGTGTCAAATTAACAATGAGTATATTTATATTATTTCTGATAATTCTTTTAAAGTTCTTGACTACTAACTTCTTCATCTGCCATTTCTGGGTCTTTTTCTATTAACCAATTTTTTTCTGGGTTATGGGTCACATTTTCCTGTGTAATTGAATATCTAATAATTTTTTGAATATTGAACTTAAATTTCACACTACTGAGTGCTGGATATTGTTTTATTCCTGTAAAGAGTGTTTGACTTTGTTCTGGTAGGAAGTTATTTGTAGATTAGCTTGATCTTTTCCAACCTTGCTTTGAAGGTTTTCTTAGGACATGTCTAAGGTTACTGTAGGTTGACTTTAGCCCCCAGACTAAGGTTTGAGCAATCTGAGGTCTCTACTAAACTCCCCATGTATTCAGCAAGGTCTTTCCACTTTGACTGGTAGGAACCTGATTCAGTCTCGGTGTGAGCTTTGGGGAACTGTTTGGCTATTTACTAATCTGTTCTCCAGGTCTGTAATTTTATCATTTCAAGAACCTTATATAAATGGAATCATACAGTATGTAAACTTTTAGGATCAGTGTTTTTTTCACTCAACATAATTTTCTGGAGGGGGAAGGGTATATATAGCTCAAGTGGTAGAGCACATGCTCAGCACCCAGGAGGTCCTGTTCAATCCTCATTACCTCATCCAAGTGGAAATAAATGAATAAACCTAATTACCTCCCCCCTATTAAACAAACAATACAAGCAAAAAAAAAAAAAAAAAACGTAATTCTCTGCAGATTTATCCAGGTTGTTGCAGTAGTTTATTCCTTTTTATTGTTGAGTACATTATGTGGTATAGATGTCCTCTCGTATGTCTAACTGTTTACCCAGTGAAGAACATCTAGGTTTTTTCCAGTTTGGGTCCATTATGAATAAAGCTGCCAAAAACATTTATGTGCAGGTTTCTATGTGAACATTAAATCTTGATTTCCTTGGGATAAATGCCCATGAGTGCAATTTCTGGATGATATGGTAATCATGTTTAGTTTTTCAGGAAACTACCAAAATGTTTTCCATAATGGCTGTATCATTTTACATTCCCACCAGCGATGTCTAAGTGATCTAGTTTCTCTGCATTCTTGCCAGCATTTGGCCTTGTCACTATCTCACTTTGGATCTGACTTAAATCTTCTGTTTTAGCTAGCTTTCTCTGATATCCCTCTGGCAAAGGAAGAGGGGAATACTGCCTCAGTATTGTTAGCTGAGGGTAGATATCTAGGTCCTCTCTCTCTCAGCCTAGGTTGGCACCCAGTCAGGGTGTGAGGAAGACTCCTCAGTCCTGCTGGGGGGAGAGTAGAGTTCCAGCTCCCTACTAAGCCTCCACTGAAATTCCCCTGGCTGGGAGGGGTAGGAGTTCCTCATTATTGCCTCTACTGGTACCAACAGGGGACTGGACTTCTTATTCCTGATCGTCCACTAACCCTCCTCGGAAACCACCATAACATGGAGGTGGAGGAGGGGTGCCTCATTACTGCTTGATGGGGTGGAAGTCCAGACTCCCCATGTAGTCCCCACTGATATCATGGAGATGGCCTAAACTCCCTGTGGGGATGAAAGTCCTGGAATTCTACTTAACCTTTTTTGATACCACCCCAGTGGTGGGGTTGGGATATTTCTTTATAGCGTGGCCTGGGTGGAACTCTAGGCTCCCGACTTGGCATTTGCTGGTGTGGATGGTTGTGGCCCACAGTTCTTTTCCATGGTGTTTGGCTGGAGTAGAATAGTTCTTGCCTGGAAGTCTTTTCTCTTGCCAGGCTGCCCCTTTTCCAGTCCTGTGGCTAGAGAGAGCAGGCTTATTTAGGAGCTTTATTCATCTGTACTTGTTGATATTTCCAGGTGATTGGCTTCTGGAGTACATAAGATAAAAAGAAAATTCAGGGAACTCACCACCATGTTATTCTTTGGGGTCCTGAAGTCCCTATCCAGTCTGCCTTCTTCTCTCAACTTTTCAGAGCCTTCTTTTATTTACTTTGTATATAATTTCCAGGGCTTTAAGTTATACTTAGAGGAATAAATAGAGAAAATAACATCTATTTCACTTTTCTGGAAGCAGAAGTCCTGAGGGGTTTTTAAATTTTTTGAGTCCAATAGTTGAGTCCAAATGTGGGCCCACTGGGTTAGGAAGCAGTGAGACCTGTTCTGGCTCTGAGATGCAGTGTCCTGTATTTCGGTCCTGGGTCTGGGCTCTTTAGGAGAGACCTTAGATGCCATCAGTTTTCTTCAACTTAACCTAATTGATTGCTAAACCAGTTGCCATAGGATGTGCCCTCCTCCCAGACTCCTGTGATTTTTTGCTAAAATGGTGGGCAGCTTTTGCAAATGGCTTTGTTACCAACTTCCTTAGGCCACATACCAAGGTGTTAAATTGGGAGCTGGTCCTCTATATGGAAAAACTGAGTTCCTGTAAACCAGATGAAGCCTAAACTTATAGCTCTGAATTCCCTAATAGAACAGAAGCTTAGCAGAAATATTTTGAATCTTAGGCTGAAATCTCTCTCCCTATTTTAACATCCTCCTGTCTTGGTTTTTCCTCTGTTGACATTTACGCCTTTTAGATTTTTAAAGATGAGCTCTGTTGTTGTGTCTGCTTATAAAGTCATAAACAGAACTGTCAGAAGCTATGTTCAGTAACAGAATTTCAGATTTAATATTAATATGTATATATCGGGGAGGAAAATTTTCCTCTACCCTCTTAGGTTCTCTGGCTTGTTCTGTGAAATAAATTGACGACAGGCATGTTAACAGGAAAAAAGGCATATAAGATTTATTTGATATTACAAGTGTTAAATGACCCTGAGGGCTTCACAGAGAGAAGAGAAAACCTCCCAAAGAAACAGTTCAGCTTAGGGACATTTGTATCATTTGGACAAAGGAGGATAAATTTAAAGAGAAGTGACAAGATAAAAGAAAGGAACTTTGAGCTTCTAGGGGCAGTAAATTGCAGGAACGCAAATATACGGGGGAACTAATGGTAGATAAGGGCTAGTTAGTAAGGTTTGTGTGTGTAGACTCTTTTTTGGGTGCCATCTTGTCTTTGTGATAAGGTTGTTATTTCCCTCCTGATACAGGAAGTGGTGGTGAGGGCAGGGGGCACCCTCACAAGGGGAATTTATGATCTGCTTTCAGGGGGACAGCAGAGAGCCCATCCTGTGTCTGCTTTTTCTCAGTTGCCTTCAACTCAAAATAATCCTTATGCCAGAGTGGCCTGTTTTGGGTTGGCATATTCTGGCCTCCTCCATTTATTATTACCCTCTTTTACTGAGTAGATATAATTAATGATATGATACTCATTTTGTTTTGAGAGTTAAAGGAATGGAAAATAATAGCATTTTTTTTTCTACTGAGAGGGAAAAAACTCAGTACGTTTTGTTGGTGTGAAATAGAAAGATCATCCTATTTGATAGTGCAAGAAGCTGGTATTAGACTATATAACATTACAGTTATGATTTTCAGTATTATTAAATTACTTAGAAGTTTCTCTATGCCTCTCTAGTCTAGTCATTGACTGGAATATAAAAATTGTCAGTTATAGGCTCCTGGAATATCATGACTATAGTGACTCTAGACCATGACAATCCTAAGGAAAGTTAAGAATAAATGAGCTTTGTGTTTGAACTATAGATTGTCAGTTAGAAATCCTGTTCTTGGGAAACTGAGAAAATTCGGTATTTGAGACAAGTGTTAGAAAACAAACTGGGCTAATCAAGATCAAAGCAGGAAAATTATCCTTTTATAGACATACTCAGATGTGTCATTTAACTAAGTCCTGAACTTTTCATGTGAACCAGTTGCCTTGTGCTTATTTTAAAATCAACAATAATTACTGAAAGTCCACTAGGTGAAAATCATGGTGTTAGGCTGTTAGAGAATATAAGATGTAGATCCTGCCCTTCAGGTGCTTACAATCTAGTGAAATAGGACGTAGATCCATGGAAAAGTAAATAATAATAGCAGTTTAGGTTCAAAGGGAGGTGATGCTGCGAAGGCAAATATGTTAATTGTACTGAAAAGCTCTATGGAAGTTTGAAGAGGAAGAATCACTTGAGATTGGAGCCTTATAGACAATGGCAGTTAAGCCAAGTCTTGAAGAATAGGAGGGTTGTGGATAGATGGAGGTGAAGGAGGATGAGCATCTCAAGCCTTGAAATTCCTTTTGTTAGTCTTTTTAAAGGAAGCTGTTTGGATAATATCCGCGGATGATCCGAGTTACCCATGACCCAGCATACTGATACTAGCTTAAAACTCTTTTCTGTCCTTCATTCTTTTGTCTTGTTCCCCAGATGGTCAGCAGACTAACAGGGGTTGGAGAAGGAGGCAATAGTCAAGAAATGAAACAGGAAGATCAGAGAATAAAGAAAATCCTCCTGGAAACCTGATAGTGGTTGTGTTTAATTTTACATCTTAACATGGGTCAGTGTTAAAATAGACTCTCCTCACAACAGACAGTTTACAACCAATTTCAAACCAAACAATTATCCCTTTTCTACAAAGAGTAACACCTTTTAAAAAGAGCTGTGGTGCCTATGCTTGGAAAAGTGAACCAAGGGCATGCAGAATTGTGTCAGCTAGAGCCCAGAGATTGTAGTAAACAGATTGAGAAAACAAGACAAAAAGGCCTGACACCTGGGCAATTAAATTCTTAACAATAAATTAGTGATTATATTTAACTGTACTGAATGTGTTGGGGAACACAATGAAGAATATTTCTACCTAAGTTGCAGATTGTACTCCTTAAGCTATTAAATTAAAAAATGCAGTCCCCACCCCCCCGGAAATAAAGCATCCTCCTCCCCTTACCAGTTCCACTCCATGCTTCCTGAGTTTTCATTCTAAGCACTTGCTTGAGCATTTTGGAGAATCTTCTTCTCACCAGGACCTTGGTATCTAAGCAGAAAAGAAAATTGTTTCCATTTCCAACTCAAAGGTGGTTGTATTTACATAAGCTCCTCTTTCATTTAAATCTGTCTTAATCCTTAAGGATTTAGTAGTTGAAATGCAAAATGCATTTTTTTATACTAAACGAGAAAAACCATAAGAGAAAACAAACAGTACAGAGGAAGAATTTTAACAAATCACCTTTTTAAAAATTTTCATGTTTTGTCTAAAAGCAGTAGGGTTTCTAAGATATTTGTTTTTATTTTCCCAGTAAAAGGTTGAAATAAAAATATATGTGTAAATATACATATAAAATGAAAGAATGAGGTCATAATTTCATTTGAAAGTACAGTGTAATCATTTTAATGTTACTTTCAAACCCATCTCTAAGTTCAAGATAATTCTGAAAAATTTTAAGCTTGATTGCTGAGTTGATGGGCAGCTGGTCTACATTATTACTCCAACAAATGCATTAAACTGTGGTTAATTACTAGCTCTTGGGGGGTGCAAAAGAATGGCCAATGTAGGTTTTTTCCCCCTAAAGTAATATGCAAGAATTTATTCTGTGTTTAAATGGCTTAGTTGAGAGTTCTCCCCTGGTGAGGTGCTAATTGCTGGAGCTCAGTTCTGCCCCAGAGAACCTGCCAGCAGAACAGAGACGAAACAGAACCTCCTGGTTTGCATCCATTTCTGAACTTACTTGTTTTTTTTCATTTAATCCAGCCCTGTCTTTCCTTGGATATGTTAGAGAAAGGCATTTTGTTTTTTATAAACAAACCAAAAAATACTTAAACTAAGATTCTTGTCATTAGATCAGTTCTTAAAAAGAAAAATGCAAAGGGATTTTACTATGTAATCTCAAAGATTTCTTCCAGTTGTAAAATCCTTCCATTGACTGTAATTTTACTTAGTTCTTTTTCATTATCACTTAATATCCTTATTTGCATATATCTTTTCATTATAATAATTTTTCTTCTTTGCATGAGATGCTGTGTTTAAGTAATTCTGCCATATTTGAACTGTAAGTACTAGAGGAAGGTAGTAGAATCGTATGTCGTCTTTCCATTCAAGATAAGCAGAACTGTCTACTAATCAAAATTCTTGGCAATACAGTTGCCAAAAGATCGGCCCCCATCCCTGATGAGCCAAATAACTCAGAGACCTGGGTCTTAGAGCTTAGAAGAAAAGAGTCAGCTTTATTACTTTGCCGGGCAAAGGGGACTCATAGTAGTCTAGTGCCTTCAAAGCTGTGAACCCACCTTGGGGACGGGGTGGGGTGGGTATATAGCCATAGCTCAAACAGTAAAGCATCAAGATCACAATCAACAGAATCATTTTCTCATCAGAAGACTTAGAGTGGCATCATGATGCTTCCAGGAGACCAATTCTGTAGAGACTAGCTGTCACTTTTTTGATCTCTTTATCTCGTAAGCACTCAAGGTGTGGTCTCCTTGGTGTTTAGCCTACTTTGTAAGGTTACAAAGTTCTGTGACTTTCTCCCTGGAGAACAACTCAGAAACCAAGTATGATTATAGCTTTTGATTACTCTAATAAAGTAGAAACAGTAAAATCAATAGCTTTAGTTTTAACAGTGGACCTGGAACTGTGAGTAGCAACTGGTCAGTCAGGTCAATTGACCATTTTAAGGGCAAGCATAGGAATAAGCATAATGGATATGTTTCTTATCTTGTTAAGGTTGTTTAAAGCCATAAAGATCATAAAGATCACAGGTTCTTATTACCAAAAAGGTGCCTAAGTAGACTTTGTTCCTGATCGACACTCCTTGAGAAATATTGTGGCTGGTTTAATCAAGGTCTTGTTAAAAAAAAAGAGTTTAGAAGAAAGCCAATTAAAATGGTATTAAATATACATATTAGTAAAGGACCCAGAAAGTTGCTGCCTTTAAAACAAATCAGATTAAACAGTGTTAAAAAAAAATCCCTGTGCTTTAAGAATTTGTTCCATATAAGCACTTGCACATGTGTGAAATAACCTACTTACAAAAATTGTACAGCATCTTTACAGTAGTAAAAGATTGAAAAGAACCTACAAGTCCATTGACAGGTGACTAAGTACACAAATTTTACTATATCCATTCAGCTGATCAAATGAGTGAGTTTGCTCTATAGGTATCAACAAAGCTTTCAGAGATATTACTGAGGGAAAAAAGCAAAATGTGGAACCATGTATTTAGTATATCATGATTTATGTACAAATAGGGGAAGATTACACACATCCACCCACATACATATTTGGGTTATGCATCAAATATTTCCATATTCTCTATAAGGAGACAAAAATGAGGTTTAAGTGGGTGGGAATTAGGTGAGTAAAGGAAATTTCTTTTCACTGTATAGGCCTTCACTTTGAAAATTAAAAAAAAATAAATAAATACATGTCTCTATATTCTTTTCTTTTCCTGGAAGGATTAGGAAAAAAAAAAAAAAAGAACAACAAACCTCACCCTTTTTCCAAGAGAGTTTATCCTTGAGAGAAGGGTCTTTAGGTTTTAACACCTGGTCTCACTGATTTTCTAACATATATATGTTATTTTTATGTAAAATATGGTTTAACTAGCAGGAGAATCATAGGGTTTATTTTTTTCTCTCTTTATGCTTTCTTATAATTAATAACCCAATACATTTTATTTTCTTTTAAAAAACTATTGCTGGCCATCTTTCCCTGCTGTTTAGAAAACACGAGCATAAGGATCTTTAGAAGCCAATTCTCTCCTAAGGTTTATTTTATTCAGATTGTAACTTTTGGTGAAAGTTTTTGAACCCAACTTTGCTGGTTTAAAATGTATTGTCGTTTGCCCTGTAATTCCCCCATGTGAATTACCTCAAGTTCTGGTAAAATGCTTATGAAAGGCATGGGCTTTTCACAAATTATCACGCTTCTTACGAGTACAATTTCCTGGGCCTGGGCTCTGTCCATGAAGAGAGGAAGCAATAAAATGCTATTTTCTTAGTTAAGGTAACGGAAGTGACTGGCACAAAGAATAATCCATTTCACAAGGTGAATATATATTCAGCACCAAGCCATGCTTCAAAAGCAGTTAGTGAGAAATTGTTTCTACAGAAAGTTCTCTCAGTCTACCAGATCTCTCCCAAGTGTGCTACCATTTCATTCATGCTTATGTGATCTCTGACTTTAAGGAGTTGGGTGAGGTTAGTTTACAGAATTAAATTACAGACCAGCTTATTAGAAATGGATAAAAGAGGTGAACACATTATTGAGTAAATTTGATTTTATTTATGTCTCATCTTCCGGCTGTGCCTTTTAGCTCATGTAACTTTTGTACCCACACACTTTCTTCTTGTAACATTTTAACTCTACTTGAAATTACTTTGTCTTTGTGCTTCCAACTAATTGCTCTTTTAAAGATATGTCTGACTCAGTTGTTTTCCTCTTTTCTGACTTCTATCTAAAGTCAAAAGAAGGTAATGACAGAGAAAGATGACACGGAGAAGCAGGAGCATGTTCTTTCTTCCTCCCCGGCCTTCTAGTCCTCCTGCTAGAACCCTTTATTGGTCAGATTTTTCATAAGGAGCAGCTGGTAAAGAAATGTTGTTGGCAGAGTCCCAGTCCCAGTGTCACAAGCAGAGTGCTGAAAACTGTGTTTGGAACTTCAGAGAATAATTTAATAACTGGTACACATTCATACTTCCTTTATATAAAATTTTTAAAATTCTATGAAAATGTTTATATATCAAATTAATTGCAATTTTAAAAGCACTTTTTACTTTTTTCTTTCTTTCCTGCCTATGAAACATGAGATAATGACACAGGTAATTTAAAATAACAAATCCAGCCAAGTATTTGGGTACCCACGAAGAGCATCATATTAGGCCGTGAGAGATTTAGGATATCGAGTGTCTTTTATGTACAGCATTCATAACTACAAGGATGAAAAGATAGATGTCTCCTGTCTTCATGGATTTTTGGAAAAAAAGGCTAGTTTTTTTTATTAACACTATGTTTCTAGTAATCAGCTTAGGCTGAGAATATTCCTATTAGCATACATTTCTGTGGCATTCACCTGCTATGAAATGTAAATAATTCCTTGTCTGCTATAGAGGAATACCACAAGGGAAGATGTATTACCTTTTTCTTCTGTCATGAAAATGATTATTCTCACTTCATCCAATGGCATTAAACTGTTAACAGAGTATTACCTGCAGCCTATTGAACAGCTCATGTTAAAATTATCCACAAAGCATAAATTAGGATTTAAAAATTAGGATAAGTGTTTAGTTGTCTGATGTAGATAATATTTAAAAATATATTCTGGAGTGGATTGATTCATTATCACAGGGTGGACTTTCCTATTCTATACAAATACAAGAGAATTATGTTTTACCTTGTATCATTTTCCGTCTTTACTGCCTTTCTTTTTCTTTTATTTAAACCATAACCCCTTAGGCAAGCTGGGAAACATGCAAGTTTGTATTCTGAATAGAAACACAATGTTAGCTGGAAATTAGAGTCTGAGTCATCTTCATTTGAATACACATTTATTTTTGAATACGGCACTAACAGCATGATGATAAACTGTCACAAATTTGTACCAAGAAGCACACATCTTTAAACTGTATTGTTTTCCACAAGTAATTTAGGTGTAACATTATTATTATTTGGTACTAGAGTCAAAGACGACATTTAGATTCTTCAGCTTTGGGGCATTTAGTAACATCGAAATGATTGTCTAGTCAGGCAGAGGAAAGAAATTCAAATGCAGTTTCTTTTTCTTCTGCCAGTTCCTTTGCAGTAAGATCCATCTTCTCGCGGGAGAAATCATTAATAGGGAGACCTTCAACAACCTTCCAGGTCTTATCCTGTTTGAAAATAATTGCAAATAAGAGATTTACGATTAAACTAGAATTGATGTTCCAGCAAGCAACAACTCAGTTTGAACTTAAATCTAGAGAAGTATCTGTTTTAAAATCTGATTGTAAAGAAGCAAACCAAAATCCAGATCTTAATTGACAGATAATTCTGATAAAAACTCAACACTTGAATTTAAAACTCATTGATCTAGAAAAAAAATCTTGCAGTGAGGCTTTACTTAGCAAACATGAAAAACTACTGACTTTAGTATGGTTATAATACAGAGCAACAATACTGAGAACCATTGATTCATTTAGAAGTAAGATAACACTTGGAGGTCTCTAATGTTAGAGGTATAATTACAAAATGTGGGAAGAGTTGAAACTTGCTTTCCAGGTCAATTTCAATCTTTCAGTTGTGCTTCACACGATTTTAAACCTGAGAAAAATGTTCAGCTTAGGAAAGGAACAACTTTCTAGACTAAATTATACCATTAGTAATAAAAACATACAACTTACTTACCCAGTAGGGCTCAGAGGAAAATCTCCCCAAAAACCTTACCTTGATTGTAACAGGGAATGAGTAGAGCAGATCATCGGGGACCCCGTAGGAGTTGCCGTCAGAGATAACGCCCATGGACACAAATTCTCCCTGAAAATGACACTCGATGTCTTATGTTCTCATGGTGCTCAGGGACTAGTTTACATAACCAACTGACACATGAACTCACAAAATCACACCCCGTGACACATTCTTACTAAGTTCATTACTGTTTAAGGAACCATTACCAGGCACTTCTACGACAGGGCAACTTTCATGGTGGTGATCTCATTCCATTTATCCAATCCACATGTGAAGCAGGCCAGAGAAACATAACCCTCATTTTGTAAATGAGGAAGCTATGGCCCAATATAGGTTTTAAGAAGAAAAAAAAAGTCACCTCTAACCATGTGTGCTAGGTGCTTTCCACAAATCATCTCATTACCCCCACAGCTTTGTGAGGTAGACACTATGTAGAAGATGACCAAACAGCTCAGAAAGGTTAAGCAGCTTTCCCAAGGTTACTCAGCTCGTAGGCAGCTGAGCTGGGGTATGAACCTAACCGGCCTGACTGTAAGGAAGGCTATGTTCTTTTTCCATTATAGCACCAGAGGACGAAAGTAAAAGAGTGGCTCATGTGAATCACTGAGTCCTTACCTCCGGGGTTCCAAACCAGATGTCTCTCACATGGTCACAGATGGCTTTTGCAGCAGACATCGCACTGGACAGTTTTCGAGCCTTGATGACAGCAGCCCCACGCTGTTGCACAGTCTGGGTGGGGCAGGCAGAGACAGCAGGGTTACTTGACCATGACAGCAGATTTTTCATTAAGTTCATTCAGGCTGATCCTGGGTGAAAGGCTGCAACCGTAGCTCAATGTGTCCCCTCCGAAACCACGCAACTACCCTATGCTGGCTTTACTAACCTTTTTCAGTTTTAAGCACCAGTCTTTCTGAAAAGGGAAAACTACAAATCTGCACAGAAAGTTTATGATGCTTCCTACAAAGAAATGGGTCTCTATAAGACAAATGGATGACTAGAGGGTATCTAGTTTTTTCCCACTTTAACAATCAATCTTGACTGTGATGCGACAGATCAGATCAGATCATGACTGGCTTAGTATGACCCCCAAAGAAAGTATGTACTCCTCAGAGCAACTGTGAAAGCGGCTGTCCTTGAGTTTCCTCCCACCATCCCTTGGAGAGACACGCAGGTCACTAATATGGTGTGTCTCTCAAGAGATCTTTCTGCGTGGCTGTGAAGAGAGCTCCCAGATTTTTCTCACCGTGATGAATTCTCCCTTGAGCCAGCTGTCATCTTTCACAGCTTCATAAACGCCAACTTCCTTTCCTTGCAGTTTCACCTTGGCATGGTTGACATCTGGATACTGAGTTGAGGAATGGTTTCCCCAGATGATGACATTCTTTACATCATCAGAAGTCACACCCAGTTTAAGAGCAATCTAGTACAACAGAAAACGAATATCTTCCTTAGACAAATGCTTTTTAGTTCAAATTGTAACCTATTTGACAAATGCCCTTCAGATACAAAGCCTTGGGGGTGGGTATAGCTCAGTGGCAGAGCGCATGCTTTAGCATGCACAAGTCCTGGGTTCAATTCCCAGTATCTCCATTAAAAAATAAATAAATAGACCTAATTACCCCCTGCAAAATAATAAATAAAACAAATTAAAAAAAGATATAAAGCCTCTGAAACTTCAAGAGAACACAAGAGTTATATTGATTTGTTTAAAAAAAAAATCCACAAATTTTATTTCTTGGTAATTTCTCCAGTTTATTACTATAAACAAACTCTGAGCCTGAAACATTACAGGGTACAATATTTAAATAAAATGTTTAAGACTAAAGAGCATTCTATAGTTTGTGAATAACTTATTAGTATAGTGAGTGTATCAAATATAAGATGCCAAACAAGAGTTCCATACTGCTTGAATATGTAAATGTGATTAATACTTGGTTAATACGTGGGGATGTCTCCTCAGCACTTCTGAGCAATCACGTATTTAGGTACTTTCTCCATATTCAGGTGAAACTTTTAATATATACCATATATACATTTTCAAATAATCCTAAATATGAAATTTTGAAGTTGGAAGTGACTCATATTACCAAGTATGACTGTCCTCATTGTAGAGGTTATGAAACCGAAGGGAAGAGTTTAAATATAACATACAAATAATACTAAAATTATAACAGACGTAACAATCTCTGGCTGTAGGTTCAGAAAGCACTTTAGGATCCTGCATGCCTTATAGTCACATGAACATTGATTATGTTATATAGATAGGATAGTAGTCACTGAAAGGGCTAGAAAGGTATGTTTTTAAAGACTTAAATAAAATTAGCTTGCTTATTTTGTTATTTGCTTGATAAGGTAATACGTAGAAAAGAATTATGGTTAGTTGTATGTGTTTGGGCATACCTCCCTTACTGCACTTTGCAGATTTTGCGGGTTTTTTTTTTTTTTTTTTTTTTTTTCAAATTGACGGTTTTTGGCAACACTGAGTTGAGCAAGTCTATGGGCACCATTTTTCCAACAGCATTTGGTCACTTCATGTCTCTGTGTCACAATCTGGTAATTTTCGCAATATTTCAAACTTTTTTTTATTGAAGTGTAGTCAGTTTACAGTGTTGTGTCAATTTCTGGGGTATGGTATAATGCTTCAGTCATACATATACATACATATATTCCTTTTTATATTCTTTTTCATTATAGGTTACCACAAGATATTGAATATAGTTCCCTCTGCTACACAGGAGAAGCTTGTTATATACTGGTTTTGTGAGGATTTTCCTTGTAGTAACAATTGTAAGAGATAATCTGAAAAGTTCAGTTGGTATTCTGTGAGAATTGTTGCATGTGCAGATGTGGTTTTTGATATATTTGTGGGAGAGGGTGAGCTCCCTGTCCTCCTGCACCAGCTGAAGCGCCCTCAAGTTTTTTCACTATTATTGTATTTGTAATGGTGATCTGTGATCAGTGACTCTTGATGTTACTATTATAATTGTTTCTGGGTGCCACGAACTGTGCCCACATATAACAGCAAACTTAATTGATAAATGTTGTATGTATTCTGACTTCTGGTCCCTGGTCTTTCTCTCCTTTGGGTCTCTGTATTCCCTAAGACAAAAAATTGAATTTAGACCAATTAATAACTCTACCGTGGCCTCTAGGTAATCAGGTGAAAGGAAGAGTGGCATGTCTCTCACTTTAAATCAAATGCTAGAAATAATGAAGTTTAGTGAGGAAGGAATGTCAAAAGCAAGATAGGCTGAAAGCTAGGCCAAACAGTTAGCCAAGCTGTGAATGCAAAGGAAAGGTTCTTTAAACAAATTAAAAGTGCTACTCCAGTGAACACACGAATGATAAGAAAGCAAAATAGCTTTGTTTCTGACATGGAGAAAGTTTTAGTGGTCTGGACAGAGGATCAAACTAGCCATAACATTCCCTTAAGCCAAAGCCTAATCCAGAGCAAGACCCTAACTCTCTTTAATTCTAGGGGGCCTGAGAGAGGTGAGGAAGCTGCATAAGACAAGTGTGAGGGTAGCAGAGGTTGTTCATGAGGTGCAAGGAAAGAAGTCATTTCCAGAACATAAAAGTGCATGGTGAAGCAGCAAGTGCTGGTGTAGAAGCTGCAGCAAGTTATCCGGAAGATCTAGCTCAGATCATTAATGTAGGTGGCTCCACTAAACAACAGATTTTCAGTGTAGACAAAACAGCCATCTATTGGAAGAAGATGCCATCTAGGGCTTACAAAGCTACAGAGGGGAAGTCAATATCTGGCTTCAAAGTCTCAAAGAGCTGGCCGACTCTCTTGTTAGAGGCTAACGTAGCTGGTAACTTTCAGCTGAAGTCAGTGCCCACTTACCATTCTGAGAATCGTAGGTCCCTTAAGAATTCTGCTAAATGTACTTTGCCTGAGCTCTATCAATGGCACAACCAAGTCTGAGTAACAGCACATCTGTTGACCACATGGTTTACTGAATATTTTAAGCCCACTATTGAGATCTACTGCTCAGAAACAAAGATACCTTTCAAAATATTACTGCTCATTGACAATGCACCTGGACACTCAAGAGCTTTGATGGAGCAGTACAACAATTTTAGTGTTGTTTTATACCTGCTAACACAACGTCCATTCTGTAGCTCATGGATCGGATCAAGAAGTCACTTTGACTTTCAAGTCTTATGATTTAGGAAATACATTTCATAAGACTATAGCTGCCACAGACAGTGATTCTCCTGATGGATCTGGGCAAAGTCAATTGAAAGCCTTCTGAAAAGAATTCACCATTTAAGATCCCATTAAGAACATTTGTGATTCATGGGTGGGGGTCAAAATATTAACATTAGCAGGAGTTTGGAAGAAGGTGATTCCACCCTTTCTCAGTGGAGAAAGTATATACAGATATGGTGGAAATAGCAAGAGAACTAGAATTAGAAGTGGAGCCCGAAGATGTGACAGAGTTGCTGCAATTGCATGATAAAACTTTAATGCATGGGGAGTTGCTTCTTATGATGAGCAAAGAAAGTAGTTTCCTGAGATGGAATCTATTCCCAGTGAAGATGTCATGAAGGCTGTTGAAAGGACAATAACGTATTTAGAATATTACATAAAATTAGTTGATAAAGCAGCGGCAGGGTTAGAAAGGATTCCAATTTTGAAAGAAGTTCTATGGTGGGTAAGTGCTATCAAACAGCATTGCATGTGACAGAGAAACTGTTCATGAAAGGAAGAGTCAATTGATGCGGCAAACTTCAATGTTGTGTCATTTTAAGAAACTGCGCCAGCCATCCCAACCTTCAGCAACCACCACTCTGATCAGTCCGCAGCCACCAACAACGAGGCAAGACCCTCTACCAGCAAAAAGAGTATGACTTGCGGAAGGCTCCAATAAGGGTTACCTTTTTTTTTTGGCAAAAGCATTTTCAAATTAAGGTATGTATTTTTTAGACATAATGCTATTGCATACTTAATAGCTACAGTATAGTGTAAACATAATTTTTATATGCTCTTAGAAACCAAAAAATTCATGTGACTCGCATTATTGCTATATTTGCTTTACTGTGGTAGTCTGCAACAGAACTCACAATAACTCTAACATTATGTCTGTAATTTGTTCCTAATTAGACAGTAGAATTTATAATGATCTCGGAGAAAAGGTTCTGGAAAAAATGTTTTTAATGTGTTAGGGAGACCTTGTGGGTGATTTTTTCTTTCCTTTTATATTACAATAAGAATGGGAGAAAAAGTTGTGCCAGAATCCACAGCTTTTGCACACATAAATAAAAGCAGTGCTGCATCAAAGCCCTGTTTGAGCATTCACCATATAACAAAGGAAATACACTCTGATATTTTAAAGAAATTTTAAAAACAAGGATACTAATAACCCAAACTGGAAATAACTCAAAAGTCCTTCAAGAATGGGTAAACCATATGGCTGTTAGCATAACTGATGCCATCTTGGGCCCTTACAGATTCTCTTATCCTTTCTCTCACCCTGTCCAGGACTATACTGTATAGTCAGTCATTTCTCTGTCATCAAAGGCTTTGTAGTTAATAGATACTGTTTAATAACCATTAGGACTGTGTAGCCTGTGTTCTGTCAGTCCCCAAACAATGATGAAAACCTCTGACGTCCCAGCACCCATGAGACTAGTTACCCATTCATAAATCTTAACTTAGAAATGCAAGTCCTGTTTCAAAGCACCTATCCCGATACCCTAGGTTAACTATAAAACTGTCCCCACGGCCCCTCTGCGGTGCAGAGTGCAGCTGTAAATGCTTCTCGATCACTGTCCTCCAGATCCCACCCTATGAGTAGTTACTCTAAAAGTAAACTGATCCATTGATTATACGGAGCTGCCTGTCTCATTTTTCGGTCTCAAGATGCCTTCTCAGTTCGGTGGGCACTTTTCATTCCCTCTGTCCTCCAATACAAACTCTGGTACATTCATACAGTTAACCAAGTGGAGTAACAATAAAAAGGAATGAACTACTGATACATGCAGCAACATGGATGGACATTAAAGGCATTACACTGAGTGGAAAAAAAAAAACAGTATCAAAAGGTTACTTACTGCATGATCCCATTTTTACAACATTGTCAAAATGACAAAAGTACAGAGCTGGAGAACAGATAAATGGTTGTCAGGGTTTAGGAAAGGAGAGGGACTGTGTAACTGTAACAAGGCATCATGAAGGATTTCTTCTGTGGGTGATAGAACAGTTCTGTATCTTGCCTATGGTGGTTATAGTAATCTATATATATGATAAAATACCACAGAATTATTCATAAAGATGTGCAAAAACTGCACAAATCTCAGTAAATCTAGTTAACAGTGTTGTGTATAGTTTAATCAATTTCCTGGTTTTGACAATGCTCTGTAATTATGGAAGATGTCACCACTAGGGGACGTGGGTGATGGGTACATGAGATTCTCTGTACTTTTTAATGCAACTTCTGAGTCTATAATTATTCCAAAATAAAAAGTTAAAAGTAAACAAAACAACCACCAACCAACCAAAAGGATGAAAAAGGCCATCACCTAAAATGTCTGCAATGCCTTGAGTCATCTTCATGCTAATTTATTCAGTCAAGTAAGAAGCAAACTGATCCTTTTAGTAAGTTGAGACTCATTTCTTATATCTTAAAATAGATTTAAAAAATAACTTAATATTATTTATTTTTGACATTTAAAGTCTCTTCTGATCTAAACCTTGGTTCATCTAGAATTCTGCAAGTATTAGGACTATTAACTACCATATCAGCCTTCACAAATTAGATGGATAGTTGGTTTCTGGGTACCCAGCTACTGATCATCAGCTTGGTGGTGGGGTACAGTGGTGTGTTGTGCAGTGAGCACCATTTTCTGTGTGTGCCATGGCCTGAAAGGACTTGGGAAGAATGGCCCTTACTTATATTTAACTCGCATCGCTGAGAAAAAGGAAAACTTATACTGGGGCAAGTGACCTATGATGTATCAAGAACTCAGAACCCATAACTCTGCTGAATGTCAGCTTGGACTGCTCCAAAGCACAGTGAAGACAAACTGCCTGCAGCCTCTCTTCCCTACAGGAGACTCCCTTTACTTCCTTCATCCTGTGGCCCACCACCTCCTCCTGTTCTTTTGATCTCTTTAGTGAACCTACTTCTGCCTGGATGGCAAAAATCAGTACTCTGCACCCAGCAGATGTAGTTTCTAAATATCAGTCATGTCAGAGCTAAACTGCCACGTATCCAGGACAGAAGTTCCTTGCTCTTTCAGACACTTTCATATCTGTCATACAGATCTGTTAAACAGCTTTTGATTCATTCTCCTAGTAGTTTTCTTCTCCCTGATACCACATAACTGGTTTCATTGCCAAATTACCTTGTCAGCAGCTCAGGTTGGCAAATACATAGGGGAATTCTGCAGGTGATAAACAGTCACTAGGTAGCTAGGGCCTCTGATTCCAAAACAAATTATGTAAGACTTGTACCCATTCACGTAAGAAAAATTAATCTTTGGGTTTGTTATTTTTCTCACTGGATTAATAGCCTCCACAGGAGGAAGAAACTGCTTCTTAAAAAAACTCCTAAAAGCTCTCACTGGGCCAGAGCGGCATGCTAGAACAGGTGATGTGGCTCCTTTCCCCTTTCTCCTCACTCAGTGCTTTCACCCTGCAAGGAAAGCTGTGTCAGGCACTAGGACAAAAATGTCACTTAGCTGTACTTCTGGAAGCAGAATCTTCCAATGCCCACCTGCACCAAGGCCTCAGGTGAACCAGCAAAGATGAAGTTCACTGGTGTTGTCGTCACTTTATCTCCTTCTCCCTGATGCAACTAAGTGGGTCACCATCTGGCAACCCAGAGTCTTCAAATGCAACACCTATGGTACCATCTTTTCCTTTAAAACTGCTCTACTGTACCCAGATCTCCTGCCTCCAGTCATTCAAACAAACACACATTCCTTTCCAGCCACCAGATGCTGGCTAAGAAAAGAAAAAGACCCAGCCTACAGCCCAAAGCCTCTTAGGAAATAACCGCAATTTAAGCTTGTTATCCAATGACCTTCTAAATTAATTGGAATATTCAGATTTCTGAGGTGTGACTCTTCTCAAATCTTGGTTATATTCCTCTTAGTAATAATAATTAATAAATAATAAATAATTATAGCAGCCAACTTTTACCGTGTGACAGGCACCAGGATAAAGGCTTAATACAGATCTTATCTCATTTAATTCACATAACTACCTTCTGAGGTAGGTACAATTATTATCCCGTTTTATAGCTTGAATATATTTTCTCAGGGTCACAGAGCTAGTGAACGGATGTAGGTCACTTGATCCCATTATATAAGAACACACAGAAAGGTCTGGGGTCAGGCAAGTCTAGGTGGCTCCATCATTTACTAGCTGTGTGACTTTGACCAGGTTCCCTGACCTTTCTGGGCTTCAGGTTTCTCACCTGTAAAACAGGGATAACAGATGACCATATGAGATATCGTTACTATGAGTCATAAATGGCAAATTACATATAAAGCATTCAGGTTAGTGTAGAAACTTAACAAATATAAATTATTTTCTCCTTCACTAGGTCCTCCACAGCTGAAAGATGATCAATTCTTAGCTTAAAGCAGTGGTTTTGTTAGTGAGACAATAATAAGGAAGGGATGGGGTTAAACCGGAGCATGTCATATCCTGCAGAAGTAGAATACCAGGCAATAAGAGAAACTGTAACATGCACTGGACGAGCGTAAGAACCAGAGCATGAATTTCAGAACGCTTCTGTGTTCTAAGGCGATTGATGGCTTCCTAGGTCTTCATGTGGAAACAAAGAATAAGTCTCAGTAATTAACGATTTTAAAAAGAACAAAGAATGCAGGAACAAACAACTGTAATCAGGCAAAAGAACTATAGCAAAGGTAACAACTCAGGTATAAAGACTCCCCACTCTGTTCTGTTTCAAAGGTAAAGATCAACCTGAAGCACATTTTTGAGCTGTTTTCCAGGACCCAAAACCCCTCGAGCGATCAGCCACAGGAATACCTGAAGCCTAAGGAATGATGATGTTGACCTTTGCTAACTGTCGTAACTTCACTCAAGTAGGTGCCTGGATTTTGTCAATCTGCAGTGACCTTTGCCTCGTTTTAATGCTAAAATCTCTACCTCAAGGGCTCGGATTTCTGCCAGTTTTGAACATGCAACACATGTTTGAACATGTGGTTGCACTGCGCAAGCGCACCTAGAACTCCACCTTTCCCTGGAAGGTTACACTTGTCCTTTCATGAATATGCAGGACCCTTACCTTCAAACTCCCCTGATCTTGCTGTTCAGGGAGACAGTGCTTTGAGAGCTATCTCCCTGTCCCCTTACTTGTCACAAATATAAATGCTTCTGCTTTGATGGAAAGTGCTAGGTGTGTTCACTGGCTGTGCACCCCAAGTGATGGACCCATTGAGTCCAGTAACAGTTTTTTAACTTAGATCTTAAACCATCTTTTGGTAAAACTAGTTTTCTTGAAACTAAACAAAGCTGTCTTCTCTAGAAAAAAAGAACTAAATGCATAGACCTACCTAAGCAGATGAGCTGGGGATGAGGAAGGATGGCAAGAAAAGTGCTAGGAAAAGAAAAGGGTTATGTCTAAGAATTAGAACTTTGTCTTGACCTCTAAGGGCACTTGGATTGTCTAGGTCTGAGAAAGCCTAGGAAACTAGCACAGATGAATGGCATGGCCTCTAATTTTTAAAAATTGTTTAAAATTTTAATTTGTTAATACCCTGGTCACTCACCCCTTGGTATATTTATCTAAGGCTCTGAGGGGCAAGGAAATAGGGCGACAATTAAAATTTAGCTGCTAAGTAGTAAAGAGTAGGAACTTTTGTGGAAACATGCAGAATATTAGAACTATATAAAAATAAAAATTAAATATAAATGTAAAATTAAAAATCAAACTTGATTGCTCAGCTGTAGGGAAAAGGAAGCAGAACCACAAGAACACACAAAGCTCATGTCTTCCTTTTTATAATCTCATACATATCCAACATTTTGTATATACTATCATGTGAACTATGTATACTAATGACAAATTTTAAAGCTCTATATGAAGAAGACATTAGCAATTACATGTTATTACAGTTAGGAAATGAAATATAGTTGAGAAAATTAAGTACTAAAAGTTCAGCTGCCTTGAGAGATTAGATTTAAAGATGCCCTAACAAATTAGAATAGGTTTGTACTAAACCAAAACAACAAGGTAAAAGCACAAAGATTCAGCTGCTTTAAAAGTGAGAGAAAAAGGTTTTAAAGTTGAACATTCATAAGATTTGAAAAGGCATCCTTCTTACCTGCGCTTTAGCTCGGTTGTGATCCAAACGAGTCAAGCAACTGAAGTTCTCCTTGGGGATGGATGGAGCTGACTTGGCGGCAGTCAGGCAGTTGGTATTGGCTGGGTTTCCCACCACAATAACCTAAGATGTACGGAAGGCACCTCAGAGCTACAGACCATATACCAATTAACTAAACCAACTTAGCACATAACTGACAAATGTGTAATATGTAGCTTTTGTATCCAACTTATGTGAGGTAAACATGCATAGTTATCATTATAGTTTCTAGTAGATTTCTACCCTTCCTTCTAATGACTTTTCCCCCTTGGTAGTATTTGGTGTAACTACTGGGGACATTTACTAAAACCGACATGATATACGCAAGTCATTTTTTTTGTGCCAAAACAGAGACAGCATTTATCTACCTGCTACCAAAAAACTGATAACCTCAGGCTCTATTTCAGAGTTTCATTTAATCATAAAATTTCCTTCTTTGAAAAGTAGTCCAAGAAAGAAATTCTACCTGAGAAGTTTACTTTAGGGCAGTGATTTGCCCTTATGAATTAAAAGTGTTTCTCAATCTTGCCTAATCCTAAGAATTAACTAGAACAGCTGCCAAACTGCCAGGTGCCACCACTTCACACCTATTGCACCAAGAGGAGAAAGCGCTTCAGGCTCTCTGTCTCTCTTTAGTCAGGGAGGTATAGGGTGCAGTGAATTACCAGCGTATAGAGAAATACATGATATTTTAAAAATCTTTAATAAAATGATTTTTAAAACTTACTGTGAAATTATATCAAACTTACAGAAAAGCTATAAGCATATTACAAAGACTAACTCCTACATTCCCTGTATCTAGATTCTCCAATTTGCCTCATCTCTCTCCCTTTCTACACACACACACACACACACACACACACACACACACACACACAGCCCTTAGTCTTTTTTTGGCTTATCTGAGAGCAAGCTGCAAATATGATACTCCAATGTCCCTAAATACTCCAGTATCAGTGTATATTACCCCGAAAAAAGACACTTTGGGCTGAGAGGCAGTCACTGTGCAAGTAGCACTACAATTCCATGCAACCTTGTAATTTTTTAGTAAGAGGTCTGGAGATTTCTCCTCAATTCATTCTATTATTTTCTGTTAATGATTACAGAGAACAAAAGTTAACTATTTGAAATAAAGTCCACAGAAAGCAAAACTTCAGGTGTCTATGAATTATTATAACAGATAGAACATTATAACTGGCAACTTAAAAACATCTTATAAAATTTTCTTTTACCTTTCTTCGAAGTCAGGATTGGGAAGGAGAAGTATATCAAAATCAGTAAAACCTCTAACTAGCAAGCCTTTTTGCTGTGACAGTTAAGTTCTAGGTAGCTGATACTTAACTGGTAAAAGGAGGCTTTAATGTAATACTAAGACAAATTTAGAAACCAAAATAAATAGCTTGAACACAAAGAGACAGAACAGGAAGTCATGCTAACTCAGCTCTTCAAGAGATGAGCATTCAAAATTCTTCTGAACTGAGAAAATCTGGGCATTCAGAAGCCACCACCTCCTATCACTGAGAAGAAACACAGTGTACAGCCATCTCCCTTCACACAAATCCAAATGTCTGAACAAATAGTCCCACACTGCTAAAGGCACCAGAAAGTTCTGTGCTTGTCTATAGGTTTACCAGCTAATATTAAATTTCCATGTCATAGTAATAGGCAAAATATTTTTGAGTTCCTCTGAATACAGATTTCTAAACTATATGAAAAAAACCCAGAAAGGGAGGGCTAGTCAAGCAAAACTCTGTATCTTTATTTACTGACAACTGCACAGAACTGGAAAAACAAGGCAAATAATTTTGTTTTCACTTAATTGTTGAAAGCAGAAGTTTCAAATGCTGATGATGAAAAACCCTATAAAGTACTATACCAGTCACCTTAACTGACTTCTTGGCATACTTATCCAAGGCTGCACCCTGGCATCTGAAGATTTTCACATTTGCTTTGAGTAAATCTTTCCTCTCCATGCCATCCCTTCTTGGCATGGAGCCCACAAGAATGGCCACATCCAGGTCTTTGAAGGCAATCTCTTCTTTGTCTGTTGCAATGACATCTGTGAACATGGCAATAAACATGTAGAGCTACTTAAACACCAAAGTCAGAGGTTTTCTTTTCCATACTGAATCTGCCCAGTAACTCTTTCACTTTGTAGCAAATGTTTACTTTTACAAATCACACTGATCAAAGTTTTAATTGCCCAAGAAAAGAAAGGCAATATATTAATTCAACAACCACAACATCAACAGAGTTGTCAATATATTTATTTTGCTTTTGTTATTTCAATAATTCTTCTCCACTTCAAAATTCTATAGCTTTTATCTTTTATAACAATGCAAAGTACTAACATGATAACTTTCAAGGCAACATTAATTATTCACACAAGTTACCACAGATAACACAAAAGAGAAACTAATTCACCTAACCTTTAAGTTATAATTACTTTAAGTTCTAAGGTATCAATAACAAACTAAAATAATGTTTATTAAGGAGTTTTGTGACAGGAAGAACACTGAGATTTGTCAAATTTAATTTTAATATTTTACAGATGAAGATCATGAGGCTTAAAGAGATTAACTACCTGCCTAACAAAAAGGAGTGGAGCTGTAATTCCAGTCCAGGTTGGTCCAGAGTTCACCCACTATGCTGCAGTGTCAGTCCAATAAACATACACAACTTGTTTCTTGATTAAAGAACATATAGTTGACCCTTGAACAACACAGGTTTGAACTGTGCAGGTCCACTTATACGTGGATTTTTTCTTTTTTGGTGGGGGCAGGTAAGTAGGTTTGTTTGTTTATTCTTAAAGGAAGTACTGGGGATTGAACCCAGGACCTCATGCATGGTAAGCATGTGCTCTACCACTTGAGCTGTAACCTCCACCCATGTGTGGATTTTTTTTTTCAATAGTAAATATTATATTACTATACAATCTGAGGTTGGTTGAATTGTGGATACAGAGGAATCTTGTACCTGGAGAACCAACTATAAAGTATACTTTGATTTTCTACCCCAGGAAGGTTGGTGCCCATAAGCCCTGAGTTGTTGAAGTGTCAGTTGTATATCACTGCTCTCTTTTGGTGACAGTATTAAAAAGGCCATGACCAGTGCTACAGACTGAATGTTTGTGTCCCCACAAAATTCACATGTTGAAAACTAACTCCTAACATGATGGTATTAGGAGATGGGGTCTTTGGGAAGTGATTGAGTCATGAGCAGGGAGCCAAATGGACTAAGACAACCAGGATTCAGTGTTGTCATCGGTAAATTTTTAGATCAGTGAACTTGTATCAGCCAGGCTGCTGCAACTCTCCAAGTTAGTGTATGTAAGAGCACCAATTAGAGAAAAAAATTATCCATCTTCTTCTCAGCCATACATCCTTATCTGCCCAACCATCTCTTCCCGTCATAGTCACAGCTGACAAGGACAAGCTGACTGTAACTTGCACCCATTAGTGAGAGCAGAGAGAACTCAGCAGAGAAAGGAATAAAAATGGAAAAAACCAACAGAGGAAAACACTGGGTGAGGAAAGGGAGCCAGTAGAACCGCCTGGCCAGGGTAATGCATTCCCTTGCACAGTTATGCAACCAAATGATTCAGATGGCAGACTGCTCCTTCTAGTAGATGTTTACTGAACAGATAAATGAATTCTGAGCATGGTTTCTCTTGGGCATGTACATATTTTTGCTTTGTGCAAACTTGGAAGTATTATTATTAATCCGTACCCCCCCCAAAAAAGATCATGATGAAGGTATAGCTAAAGAAAAATATTAAAATTAGTTTACAACTTCATTAAATGAACCTTTCAATCAAATTTAAGACTTCTGTCTTAAATAGTGTTAATAGTTCAGAGATTCTCAAAGGCTCTTAGCAGAACTCTGTAAGGTTTCTCGAACTATGTAGTATACGATTAGAACAATTTACATTAAATCTCAACCTGATGATATGGGGTGGAACTATACATTGGGACCAAGAAATTTCCAGCCCCCAGGCAGCATATGGCTCTGGAATATGTCATTTAGAGCTGAAAAAGTTCTCCATTACAGAATGGTACTATTACTATTTAAATAGACTTTAAATAATAACACAGTGTAGACAATTTCAGGTGGATAACCCTTGTGCAATATTATATTTAATTAGTAAAATAAACTACACCTGGACATATTGGGAAAAAATAGTCTTTTACTTTACACTGATTGTTTCTCACTTTTACCCTTATTTATTCTTGGTATACATGTTACCAAACAGTTGTTCAAAAAACAAAAACAAGATGCTTTTATGAAATGATTTCTAATCGAGAGGCTAGTTAACAAAAATCTAAAAATCTGTTTTTTGGAAGAATGAAATATTGTAAAATCCCCTTCTCCTCCACTCCCCAGCTCACCTTTTAGCAGGGGAAGGGCACAGTCCTGCAGCTCCATCAGGACACCATCCAGGACACCCATCATGGGAGTGATATCCAACAGCACAAGAATTATAGGCTGCGAAGTAAATAGCAAGGACAACATCTGTCAGTGTGGGTGATGTCATTTAGTCACAGAAAAAGTCCTTTCACAAAATTTTTGCTAATTGGTGTGTATATATGTATAATTCTGGCTAATTAGTCATAATTATTTTAGGAAGTCAGGAATGCAATAGTAAGCTGCTTTCAGAAAAAGGAATGCTATAAAACCAGCAATGGCGGCTAACAGACACAGTAAGAGGAATCACCAGATCTGAATTTTAAAGGAGTACATGGAAGAAATATCAAGATAAACTGATATGCCACAGCTTGCTTTTATTGATAGCTGTATATTTAATTTCAGTTTATAGAAAGCAAAGTACAGTATCTGGCATGAGGAAAGAACTCGATACCCATGGGCGAAGAGAATGGATAAATGAGTACTTTAAAAGTGCTGATTCAGCAACTTTCTCTCTCAATGACTCTCAACAGTTACTGTCAGGATACCTACTGGATGCACCAAGTCAACTGAACAGTATGTGGAACAGTTCTAATTTGCAAAGTGTTTTCATTGCCTGGAGGGGTGCATATAGATAAGTTACCAGATTCTACTTATCGTCCTGTGCTTAGGGCATTTGTTGGGATTACCCATTCCTTCACCATTTAAAAATTTCTTTGCAACTAAATACAGGGTTTTATTGAAAACATTCTTACTTAGACAAAATTTAAAGACTCTTGCTCCTACCTGGTCTTTACCAAAGACAGATCCATTTCCAATACCGTACAGCAGTGAATATGCAATTTGACCAGCTGCTCCAGTCACAAGGACCCGGATTGGTTCAGACTGTAATGAAAAAGACCCATGAACGTCTTATTAAAAAGTGCTATTTGTCCCTAAAGATATTCAGGATTTCCTCTATAATATGACAACCACATACTTTAAAAGTTGATTAAAATCTTAAAGTCTCTTCACATCTGGCTTAGTAGAAGATTAATTTATCTCAGACTTGTCCCAGTAAATACAGCATGCACAAAGCAAGTAAGCAACTTCTGGGACATGTATCCTTTGGCTGCATATTTATGTGGTCTTATTTAACTCTCCCAGCCATCCTAGATTTACGAACAAAATCGTATCCATCTTTTTTATATTTTACCACTGAAATAGGCTTAATGGTGTTGATGTGCATTATATGATGATACAAACCCTGGCGGCCACTAGAAACTTACGAATCCTCTTATGCAAATCCCTCCACTCCCTTCTGCTCAAAAGAATCCTGCACACCAGGAAGTGGAGTAACAGTGGTTAACATTTCCCATTTAGGAGCCAGAAAGTTTTAATAAAAACTACTAATCATGATTCAACTTAACTACTTGGAGGAAGAAAACTAAGCCTGTATTTTTCATTTAAGGAGAAAGAAAAATTTAAAAAATGACAATATCTGGATTATAGTAATTTTAGCATTAAACAATGGCAACATGTAGTAACATCTGACAGCCTGATTCCAAGGGAAAATTAATTTTAAAGGTGAGGAAGGGGAAGAAGTACATAGAACATACTAGTTATAATACAGGGAAGTCACCTTATAGATCTCAACAGACCCTGAACAAAATGTAGATATTTGGACCAAAAAACCCCCAAACAAAACTAATTCAAAGTGAAGACCTGATGACCCTGAGTCATTAAAAGAAAAAAAAAGTTAAATTAAGGTCAGAGAATTAAAAAGAATTGTTTATATTAAAAAGAGCTGAACAAAAACGTTTGGAAACTCAGTAAGTTTAATTAGATGGAAAAACTCAGGGGAATTGTTCCTTTCTCTGACAATGCTGGGTAAATGTACTTGCACTCTGTCACCTCTGTTGTTACCCACACAAGAGCTGTAGCCCACTGAACTGGCTGGCGATAGAAGCATTTGATTTCTTTATATTTAGAAGTCCCTCTTTGAGAGGGGTTGTGCTTCTAGGACAGGAGACTATGACCGCGAAAGGTCCTTCTAACTTTCACACCCTAACCTCTGGAGGTCAGCAGCACTTAGCAATTTGGTAGGCACGGAACTCAGAGGGGAAAAAAAATCTCAGGAAAGAAGTGTCAATTGTTGTAGAGAAATGAATCTGAACACAGCAGACTGTGTATGCATTTCTTCCTCAGAGATGTGACCACGGCAAGAGTGGGAAAAAAGGGAAAAGTAAGAGTTATTCCTGACCTTCTGGGTTTCTTCCCCATACTCTTCACCAATTTACCCCCATGCTTTCATTTCTCTAAATATGCAGAATGATTAATTCCACAAACAATCCAATTTTAATACAGTATATATTAATGTTCCCAAATAGACTTTAGGTTTATAAAGAACACTAAAACTTATTATATATAGTTATCTTCTATCGCATGGCCTTTATCTGTTTTAAATTCTGTCATTTTCCCCTCTTCCCTTGAAGTATAGGAGGAAAAGGAAAGAGGGGAAGAAATGATTCCTCCTTCCTCTTTAGAATGCAAGCTCTTCAAGGACAGGGGCTTTGTCTATTTTATTTACTGTTGTATCCCAACTGCCTAGGACAATGTCTGGCATGTAGTTGGAGCTCAAATATTTGCTGAAGGAATAGCTGGATCTTGTAAAATGACTATCAAAACCTTGGAAATGTAAAAGAACTGTTTGGAAGCAAACTTAACATGCTTTTAAAAATTATTTTATTCACATATACTTGCACTGAGAAGCCTGGAAACTTAATGACCACAACAGCTCCAGCTATAGTTGGCAAAATTATTTATGTCATTAGTCCTAATGAAAGTCTTCCTTTGTTATGCACCTTGTGCTATTATAGGCCAGAGAGTCCATTTAGTGAACCACATGCAGGAAACAAGAGGATAAGCCAATTTTTTTTTTTTTTTTTTTTTTTTTTTTAAACAGGGGCTAGAGAGGCAGTACAGTGTGGCCTCTAGAGCCAGACTTTCTGGTTCAAACCTTGATTCCACAACTCATAGCTGTATGTTCTTGGGCCAGTTACTGTATTGTTTCTCCACAATAAAATGGAGATAACAGCAGCTACCTAACAAACACAGAGGTTGTAAGGACTGAGAGAGTTAACATTAATGCAGTAAGAACAGTATGTAGCAAGCACTCTAATTATAGGTCTCTCTCACCACAGATTTTTCCTCTAAGGACTCTTGTAGCCTGTGTCTGTTACCCTCCAGTAGACTGTGAAACCTTCATGCGAGCATTCTCCCTTTGATTCAAATTTGCACTCCCATACAGTGTTCAACAAGTACTTGTTGAATGAATGAAAGTAAGGGTTAAGAAAAATATAACACATGCTACTTCACTGAAAGCAAGCTAGGATAAGAAATGAGTGGGAAAGTGAATATTACTATCTGTAAAGCTGAACCTCCCAGAATATCAGGTAAATGGTTAGAATCGTGTAGTCGATTGTAGGCACTAATTTTAGCTACTAAAAAAATGTGTTCAAAGTATCACACCCTAGTGAAGGGGTTGTGGGCAACTAGCGAACAGCTGCTAATTCCACCCCAGCAGTTCCCTTCTTCTGTATCACTAAGTAAATTATCTTCATAGGTAGGTAATTCCATCTTGTTAACAGTAGTATGAAGCCTACTTAACGTCTGAATGTTTGATGATGAAACAGGAAAGAAAGCAGGTATTTGGTTCTTTCTGCCCTTTGCAACATTGCAGTGAAAAGCAGGAGGGTGGGAGATTCCCACTGACTTCTCACAATGTTACAGTGTGAGGGTAGGTTACTATTCTTTGCTTAGATATCTGGGCAGTCTGCCAAGATCCGAAGGAATGCCTTTGCTCTTGGCAGGGCACTAATAATGACCTTCTGTCCGATGCAGGCTGCCTTGCGCATGTGCTCAAGTCTCAGTTGTAAAGCTTGAATTTATGTGTTCTTTCTGTTATTCTACAGGAAGACCCAAGTATTCCTTTTTTCCTTTCTAATTTATATATATATTTCTATAATATAAAAGACAAACAGTATCATTCAGATTCCTTCATACAGTTTATTCTTGCTGTCACACTCTATGGACACAAGCAAAGAATTTGCTTCTTCAAAAAAACTGTTCTGAATAGTTTACAAAAGATGACTCTTTTCTCAGTGATTGTTCACACTCTCCTGAGGAGGCAAGGAGATTGAGTCATATGAGAATTTGCTGTCAGTTTCAGCAAAGTGACAGGAGGATTCTTCTCATGGACATCTATGTTAGCTGGCGCTTGAGTGACCTTCCAGAGGTTAAGGCCTGGCTTGATAGATTGTGTAGGAAAGCAACACAAGAATGTGGGGGCAAGGATCCTTCTATGACCTTGGGAAAATCATTTGACCTCACCAGGGTACGTTTTAAGATTAGAGGAAACGATTTCCAAATTCCCTTCCAATTCTAAAATCCCAGTATTCTGAATTGCAAGGAATAAAGCTATCAAGTAATATACATGCAGATACATACTTCAGTTTGTATTTGCAGTATGAGCTTGTATCTTCATCCAGAACCTCAGGAACTAAAAATACATTTTCAGAATAACTTGGTATGTGTCTGTATGACACAATACGGTAAAATGGAAAGAGTGTGAGATCTCTGGGGGCAAACTATTGCGTGACCTTGAGCAAATCACATTCTCTTTGGGTTTCGATAAACTCAATTTTAAGATCTGAAGGGGGCAGATTTGTCAAGATGACCTTTAAAAGGTATCATCCAGTTTTAAAATTATAAAGTCTGAGGTTCTCTAATAAAAACACCTCCGCTTTCTTGCTACGATTAGGTCAGAAACCACTGAAACATCATTTAAATGACTAATTATATTATCTGACTAAGTAGGAAACCTAGGTTTAACACTTTCTGAGAATTAGTAGCTGTCCCCATTGGCTCCCTTATAAAGGTAGAGGAAGTAATCCCTTTGCCTTGAAAACACACCTTTTCAGGTTCTGGACAATTTCCAATTCCTTCAAATATTTCCCCACACTCCCCACCCATTTTTACTATTTTGAGATAACGAGGGAAATATAGTCTCAAGTACTGAAGCAATTTCTCTCGGTCTGATGTCAAATGTCACCTTCAAACAGCATGCAGATTATTCCTACGTCAGAGTCCCCTCACCAACCCCCCCTCTTCTCCCTTTCAGCAGAGACAAGATGTGGAGCTCTTGATATCCAATCTTCATGACAAGATGGTTACATTGTAACATTTAAAAGTAGTGGTTCTAGAATTCATAACATACAGATTAGCAAAGAACATTGCACTAATTATTTGGCTAGGGATGCCGTCACTGCATCATGTCCTGCCATTACAAAAGGAGATCTGCCATTACAAAAGGAGATCTATGAACAGGTTTTAAAGAACATTTTGTGAAATTAGATATGGCGGAAACACTTCTCCCGAAAACGTAGATCGTAATCCGAAGCATCTGGCAAGCATTACCCTTGCAGTGAGGGCCTTCTGCTTTCAAGGGCTTTGTGACAAAAGCTCTTAAAAACACTGTGGGCTTAAGAGGAGAAAAAGAGGTTAGGATCCAACACCGTCTCCCATATCAAACCTTATCCTCCTTATCAAACCCCATATCGTGCTTTGGAGAAAACCTGCAGCTTCTTATTTTGTACCCCCAACATGCAGCAGGATTGAGAACGCATCTCTCCAAGGACAGCGATTTCTCTAGAGTCTTTCTAAAAGCCCCCAGCTGGAAATCAATCCCTTCCCAATTACTGGGTCACTGCGACAGTCCCCACAAGATGAGTCGGAGCTTTCCAAAGGGCGTGAAGGACAATGCCTTGCAACCTCCTCCCAATAATCATTCAAGCGCAAGACGCTCCACACATGGGTGCGAAGGCCGAGGGTGGGCAGGATGCAGGGGGCTCACACTCACCATGACTGGAAACTGCACGGATACTTCCAGCACCTGCAAAATGAGCCTCGAGGAGTCGGGTCACCTCTATCGCGGAACCGACTCAAAAAGGGCGAGCGGTGTTAGAAAGAAAAGGCTAGACTACTGACCGCCGAGCCATCTGGGAACTGTAGTTTCTGCTGCCCTGGGTTGGGCGCAATCTCCAATGAATTTCCTTAACGTGTTGAACTACACTTCCCGACATCAGAGGGTCTTCTCACGCCCTTCTCCCTGCGCTCTTCTTCGGTTGCAAAGTAGTCCCCGAGAGCGGGCCGCTGTGATTGGAGGACGGCGACGAGCGGATGATTTCGGCTAAGGAGGAAAGGACCTGCCGGATGGCGGCCAGCAATTGGCGGGAGGGGAGGCGCGTGTTAATTTAAGGGAGGAGAGAGAAACCTCTCTGCTACATCACCCACCCTGGCGCTTCTGAGACGTTATCCTCACCCAAGGGTAAACGTGGGAGGTAAAAAGACCTTCCGCTGCGTAAAGCCGGCTCGACCCGGAAACAGAATCTTTTTAAAAACTATTCACACTTTCCGGGGGCGGGAGGAATTGACGTGTCGGGAAGACCCGGCGGCTTCTCAGGTTGCTAAGCGACGAGGCGGGCGAGCTCGAGCACAACTTGGACGCTGAGGAGTACCTGAGGCACCCGTGGCGCGGCACCTCGGAGACCGAAGGGGCTGAGCGAGCGCTCCGTGCGCTCCCGGGTCCTTCTTCCCTAGCCCGGGGACCCGCGCCCCGGTTGTGTCCGGTGACAAGGTGCGGGGTTTGCGAGAACGCCCACTCTGAGGCGGCCGGGGGCCACGCGTCTTCCCCACTCCGGAGGCAGGTGAGTCCCCGCAAGCAAGGGGGTCTTTTAATTTTAGGGTTGGGAATGCGGTTGTGCGCCGTCTCGCGTTGCCTTTATCGACCCCGGTGCTGATCTACTGCGCGGGTTCCCTCAAACTCTCTGGTCCCTTTCTGCGCACAGACTATTAGGGCAACAGCGATCTTTTGGAGGGCGTAGTGCCCTGAAGTTCGCGCCACATCCCCGCTGTAAGAGGCAGCTCTTTTCAAGTTAAGTGAAAAGTTTTGAGCTCCTGCTTTGTGAGAAGTGAGCCCCTCCCTTACTGGAGTTCACAGTTAAACTTTTTCTCTAGGTCCTCCGTGGATGTTGACACTTTTGTCCGTTCTCTTTTGGAAACTGGACGCCCTATAGACCATCTTGACCTTTAAATTGTGCCAAACTTGCATTTCTAAGGAAAGCGTGGCAACTGAATGGGAGACACCTGTTGGTTCAGGCAGTCTCAGCTGGTAACACTTAACGAGGTTTTCGCGTAAAATTAGTATGGCCAAGAAAATTGTGCTGACTGAAACTTTGTTTCCTGTGGATGTTAAAAGGAAGATATGCTCTGGAATAGCACGTGTGTAGTGAGATGAATGATCTATATTAGATAACGTTGGTGTAACTTCTGTTTTTTCTGTATCACTGGTAGTTGAATGTCGAGTGGTATCTTTCAGTTTTTCTCTCTTCAGTTTTGGGAGGGGGTTACTGTTGTGGAAAAGAAGTACAACTTACTTTCCAACCTGATCTGTCAATAGCATTTACCATACCTGACTGTCTCCTTGAATAACTGTTTACTTGGCTCTCAGACAACATAACTTCCCTGGTTTTCCTCTGTGTCACTGGTTGCCCCTTCTCAGTGTTCTTTGCAAGCTCTTTTTCACCGCTGACCTTGTAACATTGGAGTGCCTGTATTCTTCTATCTGCATTTAATCCCTAAGTGATCTAATTCATGAGTTGCATGGTTTGAAATGCCACTTCTATGTAAAAAAAAAAAAAAAAAAAAAACCAAAAAACCTCCTAAATTTGTGTCTACTCCTAAATTCCAGACTCATGTGTCTAACTACTTATTATTTCCACTTGAGTTTCCGATATGCATCATTTCCACTATTTTACAGCGTCTTCTACTGAGCAATTGTATGTAAAAAGTAAAGCACCACACCTTTTGGTACAGATATATGACCTGTAATTTCCCCAGTTGTAAGATGTTGATTGTGGATGGGATTATGAGATTTCAAATGGTACAGTAGTGAAGAGTGGGTTAGATGAAGACTGGTTTAATAAACTGGCCAGGAGAACATAGGGCAAAGATTTTAGGATGTGGCACTCTGTTAGGCTCTGGGGATTCAGAAGTTAATAATACACAATTGCCACTTTTTAGAGTCCCTAGGTTAGCAGGGAACACAGGTAGGTAAATCCATAATGACAACATGGCGGGACTTCATTAGTAATAGGTAAGAGTAATTCTGAGCTGCCATGGCTTCACAAAGGAGGTGCTGTCTGGATATGGACAAATGGATGTTTCTGCCTAGCAGCTAAGGTAGGAGGTAGGGTGTTAGGTTGTCAGCACGATAGCTTGCAAACATAAATGCTTTAAGCTCCTGATTTTTTTTTTAACTAAGGCTTTAGAATTGTCTAAGACTGTAGCCACTACTCATGTGTGGCTGTTAAATTTAAATTAATTACAATTAAATTAGCGCACGAGAGTTCCCTTTTCTCCACATCCTCACCAACACTTGTTTTCTTGATAATAGCCATTCCAACAGGTGTGAGGTGGTATCTCATTATGGTTTTAATTTGCATTTCTTTGATGACTAGTGAAGTTGAGCATCTTTTCATGTGTCATTTGGCCATCTGTATGTCTTTGGAAAAATTTCTCTTCAGGTTCTCTGCCTGCTTTTTAATTGATTTTTTTTTTTTTGAATGTTGAGTTATATGAGTTCTTTGTATATTTTGGATGTTAACCCCTTATTAGATATATTGTTTGCAAATATCTCCCATTCAGGAGGCAGCCTTTTGTTTTATTGGCTTCCTTCGCTATGCGAAAGCTTTTTAGTTTAATGTGGTCTCATTTGTTTATTTTTGCTTTTGTTTCCCTTGCGTGAGGAGACTTATCTAAAAATAATTGCTAAGCACTGTTGATAGGATTGTAAATTGGTGCAGCCACTGTGGAACAATATGGAGATTCCTCAAAAATTAAAAATAGACTAAAATATGATCCAGCAATTTCAGTTCTGAGTATTTACTGAAGAAAACAAAAACACCAATTCAAAAAATATATACCTTCCAAAGGTCATTGCAGGATATATATTACAATAGCCAAGATAGAAAAGCAAAACCTAAGCATCCATTGATAGACTAATGGATAAGAAGATGTGGTATATATACAGTGAATATTACTCAGCTATTAAAACAAATCTTGCCATTTGCCACAATATGGATAGATCTAGAGAGTATTATGCTAAGTGAAATAAGTCAGAGAAAGACAAATACCACATGTTTTCACTTATATGTTGAATCTAAAAAACAAAACAGACGAAATGAAATGAAACAGACTTACAGAGAACAGCTGGTTGCTAGAAGGGAGGGGAGGTATTGGGGTGGGCAAAACAGGTATAGGGATTAAGAGGTACAGTCCTCCAGTTATATAATAAATAAGTCCCGGGGATTTAATATTCAACACTAGGAATATGATAATATAGTAATAACTTTGTATGGGGACAGGTGGTTACTAGACTTGTGGTGATCATTTCATAATGTATGCAAATATCAAATCATTATATAGTATACCTGAAACTAATATAATGTTGTATGTCAACTCTATTTCAATAAAAAATTAATTAAAAATACTATTTCTCAGTCACACTAGTTATGTTTCAATTACTCAGTAGCCACATGTGAGAGAAGAGCAAACATGTTCATTATCACAGAAAGTTCTGTAGCACGGCTGCCAGAATGTAGGGGAAGCAAGGCATCATCCAGAGCAGGAGCAGCTGCAGCATATCTTTGTGGGGGCATTTCTTTTGCCTTGGGTACCCCATGGAGTTCCTAGTTGTTTGTCCTGTCCAAGGCAAGAAAGAAACCCAATTCTTATGTTAACCACTGCTGATTTATTTTGGAAAAACTCACATTGACAGTTTGGGTGTGCAAAGTTTACACACACTGCATCATCCTAGATCTTGAATGAGACTTAGCATCAGCAAGCCCACGTCCTCAGGAGGGGTTGGAAAAGCAGAGTCATTGCCTGAGTGACACCGAACAACATCTGTCTTCTGCTGTCCACTATTCTGGAATACCTGAATCCCTACCACCTTCTAAGCAGATAGAGGAGCATGTGCCACTTGTTGAGGCTAGCATGGCAGGTTTAGACTCTACCAATAAGGGGGGGTTAGGAGAGAAAGGAGCCCAGGTGGGGTGTCTGTATAATACATTTTAATGTGTGCAACAGGTTCATATATGTGCTTTTTATAAATCGTCGTAATATATGTTTTACTTGGATATATTTGCTCTCTATGACCTTATCTCTGTGAAAAGTTCTTCCTGTTAAATGTCTGGTTGGCTTTATACTTTATAATATTTTCAGTTTGGATTGAAGAAACATGCTTTTTCTAAGTCAAATTTTATGATTCTTGCCATTCCTAAGAAAGGAGGAAGCGAGATGTCACTGAAGAATAGCCTAAAGGTGCTTTAAATGTATTGGTAGGTGGAGAGAATAGGTAATAATTACCCATTAATTAATAATAATTTTATTATTTGTTCAACTCACTACTCAGCTTACCAAAGATTATAAACCCCTTCCTGGAGATAGTGTGTTGATACACAAACTCACTTCCGTGTGTATAGATATATTTTGCGATTATAAAAAGAATGTCATGAGTTATTAAATAATAATAATAATAATGAATCAATTAATGTTTTCTCTTGTCCCCTACTAACTAGAGATAATGAAAACTTATTTTATGTCACTGCTAATGGCTTTACATGTAAAAAATACTACTATATCTGCACATATTTACATTTTCTCATAAATGTGCCCAAAGACATATAATTATGCCTATTGTTTAAAAAAACTTAAGACATATGAAAAGACTCTGAAATGGGTCAATTTATGATTTATAAGATGTGAGGAAGAGTGTTAAGAGGTAGACCTCGGATAATAAGTAGAAGTATGGGGCAGGGACAGGAGAAAAATGGGATAGGGAAAAAAAGACAGCAATTGAGTACGAAGAACGAACGTACTGAAGTGAAGAGGAGGGGAAAAAAAACCTCACCATTTATTTGCATTATACACCTTATGCTTTAGCCAGCCTACCTGCTATTGCTCAAGCATGTCCTTCAGTTTTCTGCTGCCATATTTGATGTATGCTTTTTCACACCTGGAATCTCATCCTCCATTTTGCCTGTTAAAATCTCTCGAAATGTTTTGACCTTTATGAAGCACTTCTTTTTCTTCCCTTTTAAAAACTTTTACAGAAATTTCAAACAAAGAAAACGGTGAGATAGTATAATTTTCTCAGTCCATTATCCAGCTTCAACAGTTATTAACATTTTGGCAATTTTTAAAAATACATCTCCCTGCTTCCCTCCTCCAACATTTTCAAACATACAGAAGAGCTGTACAGTGAACTCTTTAGTCTGAGTGCAGTCAGGAGACACAACTATACTGGTTATTGGAAAATTATTTTGATGAATTGTTAACTAGAACAGGGAGAGGTGGTTAACTATTAAAAGAGGTAAAGAAGCTCTGAGTCTAAGGGTCCCCAAAGCAGCAAGTGTGAAAGAGCAGCTACTATTACTAGGACAAGGGAGAAAGACTGAGAGGGCCCTTCTTCCCAAAGCGTGGATACAGGCCTTTACAGAAAGGGCACGCCTACCATGGCTGCATGGCCCAAGGCCGCAGCTGGAACCTGTCTCGTCAGTACTCTTGGACATTCATGCTAATTAATAATAATAATAAATAATGGAGAACCTGAATCTGGAAGGAAGTCTGTGTCCACTGCAATCATCTTATAGGTTCCCTCTATTGCCTTCTCTAAAGCTTGCAAAAGAGAAATGTTTAGAGGGCCTAGCTCCATTGTCATAAAGCAGGGCAAAGAAAGGTGGATTTGATGTTGAGCGATAATAAGTTGGTAACTGACACACCTGTAGTAGCTACCACCTAATTTCTACAATTGTTAAGCAGTTTGATTTATTTACTTAATCATGAAATCTTTTTTGATGCCTCAGCCTGATCACTCTTTGTTTTAAATTTTGAAATTAAAAATCATCTGCAAAACTGATCTGTGGTGGGGAAAAAAAAATCACTAACAGTGGTTCCCTGCAGAGGTGGGAGTTGGGGTGGGGATTGACTGGAAATGAGCATGCGGGAACTTCAGGTAATTTTTTGAAGAGCAATGTTAAAGTTTGTTTAAAAATTCAATATTTGTAATACATTGGAAATGACAGTCTTTACAACTGTGTAAATATGATTTTAGATGTTAATTTAAAAACGTATGTAGGAATATGTTTTTTTTTAAAATATGAGCAAGAAGGTTTTCATTTTCTAACCATGGCAAAAAGACCTTGGACAAGTCACAACCTTTGAAACGGAGTTTCTTAAACTGTAAAATCAGGATAATATTCACTCTATTTAGGATTAAATGTCACTTATGGCTCTAAGTGTAGTACACTTTTTATCATTACAATTCTTAGTATACACTTTATTAAAGCAAATGTTACAAATTTAGATACTTACTAAAAATTAAAAGTAAAAATTTAATGGAAATGTATCTCTTAATAAATGGAACTGTTTCTTCCCTGATTAGTTTATATATCTGTGGATGAATAGTATTCATGGTCAGAATGAGATTGGATTTATTTTCAAATTTATTCCTGTTTTCCAGAATTACAGATGTAAGTGCTTAGAAACCATATTCACATAAATAAGACGAGAGTTCTTTTAACTCCTTCCATATTGTTTGCAAAACAAAATCACATGGTAGTCTATTAAGAGAAGTTGTTTTCAATTATGTGTTAACCAGTGACTCATTCAGGCTATTTTGCAATTTGGCTGGAAGCATACAAGTGAAAACCACCTGACTTGTAAAAGGATTTACCACCCTTTAGTCTTTCAAAGCTTTACTAAAATTATATAGTCCCTCTTTCACTTACAGTTACCTTAATTAATTCAATGTGCTCTGAAAATGTTAGGAAAAATTGAAATATTTCAGTATCCCTGTCCCAAAACAGCATTTTGTTTGTGTTTTTTTTGTTGTTTTTAACACCTATATTGTGGTATGATTCCTGTACAGTAAACTACACATATTTCAGATGTACAATTTGAATTTTGATAGATGTAGACACCAGTGAAACCACCACCCCAGTCAAGACAGGTAACTTTTCCATCACTCCCCAAGAGGTGCAAATTTCGAATTCCCAATTTATCCCTTCCCCGCCCTTTACCCTCCAAAACAGTATTTTAAATTAAATGCTTTCATCTTATGTGCTTTAAATATTTTTTTGTCAAAACCTTGAGGTGACTTATTTGCTCATTGAATTTTCAGTTTTGGATAAAATATTGCCATAGCCTAATTGTGAAACCAATCACTCAAGATTTACTGACTTTCCAGAAAAACTGTGACTTCATTTTTTAGATTAAATTAATGCATTAACATTCAATTTTGAGGCATATTATAAAAACCACTGTAAAATAAATTATGGAATGCATTTGAAGGAAATTGAGAAGGAAAAGCCGGGCTGGGCTAACAAGCTAACTTGTAAATCCAGGCTCAACAAGTGTCAGTAATGTGATCTGTTCCTAACAGATAAGTTCCAGTGTACTGATTCCTTGGTTTTGCTGTTTGAGCCTTATTGGCTAATAGCCCCATACTTGTAATTAACCCTATAAAACCCCATGCACACGTCTTGGAGGTGCTCAGAGCTTCGGAGCAAAAGCCCCTCTGAGCCCGCCGGCGTAATAAATCTGAATACTCCAGCCCTCCGAGTGGTGCTTGTTTCTTAGCTGGCCTGTCGTTTCCATAACAAGATTGTTAAAACAAAGTTAAGATTAAAATGATGCAGTGATAATAAAATAATCAGTGTTTAAAATAACTTATGAAATCATGATAATGGTATTTCTCATTGCTTAGTTTATAATAAAGTGATATAAAATGGACCTAAAATGATAAGTGATTTATGAAATAAGGAGTATGATGAAAGATATTCCTTCAGCAGACTGTTTACACTTCACAATCAGACTTTTTCTATGTATTTAATGAAGAAAGAGTTTTGCTAAAAGTGGGTTGGTCTGGCAGTTAGCAGACAATTTTACATTTTGTTAAAAGAAAGTAGAAGATAACATTTTCTAAGATTAAGAGTGACTGTAATTGGAATAAATATTTCATTATGTAATTTGCTTTAAAAAAAAAAATGTGGCTTGCATTAAATTCCTGCTAAACATTGGACCTAGGGTGCCTGGATGGCTCTCATAGGATAGCATTCAGCATGCTCCTTGCCCTCCCTGATTCCTGCCTCTCTTTCTGAGAAGCAAAGCAGATCTCCTTTTCTTTCTCATATAGAGTATGTGTGCATTGTTCTCAAAACCTAGCTTCTCAGAATCATACCTTTCACCTTGAACACTTGTTAAAAATTTCTCTCATGATCTTACTAAATGAATTCTTCTACTACCTACTAGACGAGAAAGGTTTTCCCTTGTTGTTGCTATTAAAAGTCTCACGTTTTTTGCCCTTTATTTACAGTGAATTTTCGGAAGAAGAGCTTTCATAACCAGAGTTCTCATTGCAGTCCTTTAGCAGGATAGGACATTCCCATACTCCAGGAAGGCTATAAACGTGTGTGCCCCCATCCCCTCCCAATCCAAATGCACACAATCAGAGTCACCTGTCTGGTAGTTCACAGGCCTTGTTTTCTTTAAAGTTAGTTCCCCTTGTAAATCAGATTAAGGAATGCATTAGCACTGATTAGTTTATAAGTTACATTTTGTAGGTAATACAGTACATTGTAAGAGGATTTTTGGTCAGGTGAGAGTATCGGCATGTTTCCAATTATACTAATGATAAGGTTATCTGTCCTCTCTACCTTCTTGGAGAATCATCTCGGGTAATAACTAGTGTAAAGTAGCACAATATGTCATTGCAATTTCATTGCGAGTTTGAATCTCCAAGTGGTTCTGAATTCGTTGTAAACATTCATTTTGTGAAGGCAACAAACATAGAACATTAAGCTGTTACACTGGTTTTGGAGATGTTCTTAACTTATTTTTCCCAGCTCAGCATTTTTTAGGGTAATGTTTGATGCAAATTACAGGAGATACTTGAAATACCATTCTAACAACATCCAACAGAGCTATTAAAGAAGCATTAAGTTTCAAATCCCTAAAAATTGAATGTTGACTCTTGATAGTCTAGGTATTTTGGAGTTTATAAGATTTTATGCTTTTACATTAAATTTTTAATATGAAATTATTTAACCTCATGTTAATTTTATCAATAGCATATACAAATTGTATACATCTATTTAAAAAGTCATTCATTTAAGTGTTTTCTTTATGAAATACAGTTTAAGGCTTTTTATGTAACGGTTTTGTAATAATCTGATTCCCTTTCATGGGAACTAATGGAGTAATATTTGGAAATGTGCCCTTGCTGTTGGTTTAGGTATCTGCACATTTAGAAATATATGCTTTACGTAACATCCGTGTAATTAATAAACAGCATGTTAGATAATAGTGTCGTTAAAAACAGGATCATTTAAAAGCTAAGATTAAGATACGAAATAAACCAGAGATTGAATTATTACAATTTTTTTTACTGTGGTAAAATACACATAACATAAAATTTACCATCTTAACCATTTTTAAGTGGTAGTTCAGTGGTATTAAATATCTTCATACTGTTGTGCAGTCATCACCATCATTCATCCCTGTAACACTTTTCATCTTGTAAAACTGAAATTCTGTACCTATTGAACAGTAACTTAACATTCTTCCTGCCACCCTCTGCCCCAACCCAGCCCCTGGCAACCAACATCACAATTTCTGTCTTTGATTTTGACTATTCTTAGTACCTCATATAAGTGGAATCTACAGTATTTGTATTTTTGTGACTGGTTTATTTCACTCAGCACAATGTCTTCAGGTTTCATCCATGTTGTAACACATTGCAGAATTAACTAACTTTTTAAGGCAGAATTATATTCCATTTTATGTATATACCATATCTCACATTTTGCTTAGCCATTAATCAGTTGATGGACACTTGGGTTACTTCCACGTTTTAGCTATTGCAAATAATGCTGCTATGAACATGGATGTACGAATATCTCTTTGAGAACCTGCTTTTAATTCTTTTAGCTATGTACTCAGAAGTGGAATTCCTGAATCATATGATAATTCCATTTTTAATTTTCAGAGAAACTGCTATACTGCCTATAGCAGCTGCACCATTTTATATTCCCACTATCGTTGCACAGGGTTCTGATTTTTCAACATCCTGGCCAATACTTACCATTTTGTGTGTGGGTTTTTTTTTTTTTTTTTTTTTATATATATAGTAGCCATTCTAATTTGGCTACCATTTGGTATTGGTAGTTTTGATTAGCATTTCTTTAATGATTAGTCATTTGAACGTCTTTTCATGCACTTATTGTCCATTTATATATCTTTAGAGAAATGTCTCCCAAAGTCCTTTGCCCATTTATGAATCTGGTGGTTTATTTTTTTGTTGTTGAATTTTAGAAGTTCTCTATATATTCTGATACTAATCCCTTATCAGATATATGATTTGCAAATGTTTTCTCCAGTTGTGTGAGTTGCCTTTTTACTCTGGATTTGTGGGTAGTGTGCTTTTTGTTTAATGAGTTGTATTTTAAATAACTGTTTCAGGTAATTGTGGATTTAATTTTTGATACTATATTAAAACTACCCAAGTGGTAGTTTCTCAAAGGTTATTTGCAAAATGTAACCTGAAACAATATCATTGCATATTTCCTATTCTGTTACATTAAAATCCATGGGCCTATCCTGCACATGGAATGGATCTCCTACTAATCCATGATTTTTAGGTAATGTATTGCTTCACATAGTGTCCTTTGATGCATAAGATTTTAAAATTTTCATGAAGTCTAATTTGTCTATCTTTTCTTTTGTTACCTGTGCCTTTGGTGTCAAATCATTGCCAAATCCAATGTTGTGACACTTTTGTCCTATGTTTTCTTCTAAGAGTTTTTATTATTTTAGGTCTTAGATTTAGGTTCTTGATCCATTTTGAGTTTATATATATATATATATATATATATATTATACATATGTGTTTAAAATTTTGTTGTTGTTTTTGGGGGGAGGAGGTAATTAGGTTTGTTTATTTATTTATATATTTTAATGGAAGTACTGGGAAATGAACCCAGGCATGCACTCTACCACTAAGCTATACCCTCCCCACCTGTATATGGTTTTAAGTAAGGGTCCACCTTCATTCTTTTGCATGTGGATATCTTGTTTTTCCAGCACCGTTTGTTGAAAAGACTGCCCTTTTCCCCACTGAATGGTCCTGACACACTTGTCAAAAATCATTTGACCATGTATGTGAAGGTTTATTTCTGGGATTTCTATCCTATTCCATTAGTATGTATACCTGTTTTTATGCCAGTTCTGCATTCTTTAAATTACTGTAGCTTTCTAGTAAGTTTTGAAATTAAGAACTATGAACCCTTCAGTTTTGTTCTTTTTTCAGTTGTTTTGGCTAGTTGGGGTCCCTAGGGACTCCATATGAATTTTTGGATGAGTTTGTCTATTTCTGCAAAATATATCATTGGGATTTTGATAGGGATTGTCTTAAATCTGTAGATTGCTTTGGATGGAATTGATGTTTTAACTATATTAAATCTTCCAATCCATGATCATGAGCTGTGTTTTCATTTATTTGTCTTTAATTTCTTTCAGCTTTGTTTTTTCATTGAACACATCTTTCACCTCCTTGGTTAAGTTAATCCTAAGTATTTTATTCTTTTTTGATACTATTGTAAATGGGACTGATTTTGTGATTTCCTTTACAGATTGTTCATTATTGGAGTATAGAAGCACAACTAATTTTTGTCTGTTGGCTTCGTATCCTACTACTTCACTGAATTCATTTATTAGTTCTGACAGCTTTTTTTTGGTGATGTCTTTAGGGTTTGTACATATAAGATCATACTTGCAAACCAGTTGTTTTACTTCATCCTTTCCAATTTGGATGCCTTTTCTTTCTTTTTCGTACCTAATTGCTCTGGCTAGAACTTACAATACTGTGTTGAATAGACATGGTGAAAGTGGGCATGCTTGCTTTGTCCCCCACCTTAGAGGAGAAGCTTTTTTGTCTTGCTCCATTTAGTATGACGTTTAATGTGGGTTTTTCACATATGGCTTTTATTATGTTGAGATAGTTTCCTTCTATTCTACTTTGTCAAGTGTTTTTTTAATTATGAAAGGGTGTTGAAATTTGTCAGATGCTTTTTCTGCATCAATTGAGATGATCATGAGCTGTTTTTCTTCATTTTGTTGATGTGCATTACAGGAATAAGTCCTACTTGGTCATGGTGTTATCCTTGTAATGTGCTGCTGAATTATGTTTGCTAGTATTTTTTGAGGGTTTTTGCGTCAACGTTCGTAGTAGCTTTTGGTCTGTAGTTGTCTTGTAGTGTCTTTGTCTGGCTTTGGTTGTCAGGGTCATGCTAGCCTCATATCATGAGTTAAAGAAGTGTTCCTTATCTTCAGTTTTTGGAAACAGCTTGAGAAGGATTGATATTAGTTCTTTAAATGTTTGGTAGAATTCACCTTTGAAGCTGCCAGGTAATTTTTTAATGAATGCTAGATGTTGTGAACATTACCTTATGAGTGTTGGGTATTCTTATTTTTATATAAATATTTTTGAACTTTATTCTGTGGTACAATTAAGTTACCTGAAATAGTTTGATTCTTTCAGGACTTGCTTTTAAGCATTTCCCCCATCTTGCACCATTACTCTCTAAACAGAGCTTCATACGCCTACCAGTGTGGTTTTTAGTTTCTACTTTCTTTTTGGCAAAAGAATTGCAAATGGTAGGTCCCCAAGTTACCTATACCAAGTCCTGTTTAATTTGGCTACAAATTGTAAGTTCCCATGATCTCCTCTCCCTTGGATTTAGTTATTTTCTAGAACAGCTCACAGAACTCACGGAAACACCTACTTAAGTGTACCAGTTTTATTATATAGTAAAGGATATAATAAAAGGCACAGATGGATAACCAGAAAAAGAGATGCACAGGGCAAGGTCTGGGAGGGTCCTGAATTCAGGAGCTTGTTTCTGTGGAGTTGGGGAGCATCACCTTCTTGGTACCTGGATGTCTTCACCTGCGCAAATTGAAAGCTCTCCAAATCCCGTAATATTGGGATTTTTATGGAGGCTTCATCATGTAGGTATGATCAGTTATTAACTCCATTTGCAGCTCCTGTCCCTTCTTTAGATAGTAGGGAGTGGTGATGAAAATTTCAGGCTTCTAGTCATAGCTTAGTCTCTCTGGTGACCAACACCAATCCAGGAGCCATCCAGAAGCCTAGCCAGAGTTGCCTCATTAGAGCAAGAGACACTGCTCTCACCCAGAAAATTCCAAGGGATTTTGGAACCCTGTATCAGGAACTGGTGTCAGAGACCAAATATTTGAACAAAAGATGCTCCTTGTGCCCTTATCACTTACGAGAATTATAAGAGTTTTAGGAGCTTTGTGCTGGGAACTGGGGTCAAAGACTAAATGTGAGAACAAAAGATTATCCTAACACGCTTATTTACAAGTGTTTTAGAGCCCTGTGTCAGGAACTAGGGCAGAGACCCGTATATGTATTTCTTACTATTTCACAACTGCCCTCTATTATATTCTCATGTTCACGTTCTGGCAGTTGTTTCAAGAATATAACATTTTTTCTCCAAAACAAGACCATTCATTAAATTTTAGACACCATGTCTCTTGAATCTCCTTTAATCTGGGAGAATTCATTTGCCCTCTTTGTCTTTCATGACATTGACTATTTTGAAGAGTATAGTCTAGTAACTTTGTAGAATGCTCCTCATTTTGGGTTTGTTTGAAGTTTCTCTTAATTAAATTCAGCTTATACATTTCTGTAGGGAAGACTACATGAATGATTTTGTGGACTTCTCAGGGCATTTCCATCAGTTTGTCATATTTTTGGTGATGTTAATTGTAATCATTTGATTATATTATTGTTCACCAGATTTCTCCACCATAAAATTACTGTGTTTTACCTTTGTAATTAATAAGTGTGGGGACATACTGAGATTATGTTAATATCCCATTTCTCATCAAACTTTAACCCATAGTTTTAACGCTGACTCATTTTTGCCTGTTAGTGATTACTATGACCATAAAATACTTTTCAAAGTCTGTTATTTCTTCAGCATCTATTAGATAGCATTTTACTGTAAGTTTAAGTTTTCCCTTATCTACCTACCTGTGTCCATCTATCTATTTCTCTCTCTCTCTCATCTGTTTCTTGGTACCAGTACTTCTGACACAGATGTGTGGGTTTTCTACACCAATTACCCATTTCTCTGCAGATACTAGCTGGGTGTCCTACAGCTCAGTTCAATTCTAATACTACCTATACTTAGCAAATTCCACAAGACTGCCCCCACTTCAGAGCCATTGAAAGTCCAGACCTTCTGTACTTCTGACCAACTGGGTATAAATCAGAGGTTTCTGCAACCCCTCCTCAGGTTCAGTAATTTGCTAGAAGAGCTCAAAGAACTCAGAAAAAACAGTTTACATGTTATTACTGATTTATTATAAAGGATATATCTCTGGAACAACCAAATGGAAGAGATGCATAGGGCAAGATATGGGGGAAGGGTTACAGAACTTTCATGCCTTCTCTGGACATGTCACTCTTCTCCCACCTTGGTGTGTTGAAAAATCTGAAAGATCTCCGAATCCTGCAGTTCAGGAATTTATCTGGAGGTTTCATTAAGTGAACATGATTGATTTAACCATTGGCCATTGTTGTTTAACCCAGTCTCCAGTCCCTCTCCTCCCTGGAAATCCTAGGGTAGAGCTGAAAGTTCCAACCCTCCAAAGTGCCTTGGTCTTTCTGGCAACCAGCATCCATCCTGAAGCTATCTAGGAGGACCTCAGCCAAGAGTTATTAGTATACCAGAGGCACTCTTAACACTCAGGAAGCACCAAGGGTTTTAGAAGCTTTTGTGCTAAGAACCAGGAATGAAGACTAAATATTTATTTCTTATCATTTCACAACATCATTCTGTGTAATTGTCTAATCATATATAGCGTATGGATTCTTACTTTTTTCAGTGGTTTACATGACTACATTAAGAGTTTATTTTTCTTCAAATAAATGGTGATGACTTTTTTCTAATTTGTCATGATTTAATAAGAGGAAATCAGCTAAAATAAAAACAAGTTCTTTTATTTAGTACTCTTAGTTTTTTAGAAATAGAGACCACCTCAGTTGTTTTGTAGTTGGAAGTTATACTGTTAAGGATGCATGTAACAATAAAAATACAAATCTTAGCCACTTGGCAACATCTTAGGGGAACCCAGGAAAAGCCAAACTGTGAGATTCCAATCCCTTTCTCCTTCCTCTGAGCAGGAATGTATAGGACATTTATATGAGCCTCATGGAGAATACAAGTGTTAGGCCATTTTAGAATCTCAGAAAGTTACGGATTCTTGGTTATCTATCCATCCATCTAACTTTAGAAGTTCACAGATCCTCCAATAACCTGACTTCTTTTTAAATCTTTCAGCTTTTCTTTCTGTTCCTGTCTGTTGTATCCATGGTTCTTGAGACAGACAGACAGACAGACAGACACACACACACACACACACACACACACACACACACACAGGGTTAGCATTGACGTGGGAGGGCATAATCATTGTTTGGGCAGAGCTTCCCCTACAAGCTCCCCCCACCAACTCCCCCCAACCCCCACCAGTTTGTTGACCAGTCTCCAGACTGTCAGATGCCCATTCCCAGCCCGCTCAGGTGTATATATAGGGAACAATTGGAGAGGAGTCATGATTTTCAAAACACACGTTGCTCTTTTCCGTGGAATATCCTGTGGCTAGTTCCCCTTGAAGTACGGTTGGTGGAAAGGGCAGTTTCCTTGAGTGCTCCTGTGGATGTAGTTGGCAATATGTATCTGCATCCTGGTTCTTTATTCTGCCAAAATAGAGGCCTACTCTGTAGGCAGTATAAGCAAAGTGATTTATTTTCTGAGTTCTTTTCAGAATATTAAAATTGTGATATTTATTTAAATTTATTTTAAATCATGATAATGCTGAAATTTAATACCTTGTATTGTTCACTAAAAATATTGTGAAACCATGACTTAATTAAGTCTACCTTATTAATTTGGCCTGATTAAGAGGTACAAATATAACTCAATATATTTTTTACTTTTCTGTTTTTACAGCATCATCATTTAGTGTTTTCCTTAAAAGAGCTATTCAGCACTTCTATGAATATCTGTGTAGACTAGGCTGCAGTTAACATTTTCCAGAAGACAAAACTAGACTCCCACAATGCATAATTTGCTTTGAAAATTTTGTGCATTGAGTCTCACTTTCTCCTGTGTTCTTGTTATTTAACATGACTGAAATATTAATAGCTAATTGTTTAAAGTGCAGTATTTCAGTTGATTCTATGTATAATTAAAAAATTTAAATACATTAACATTTCACAACATAGTCTGTGATTGGGATTAGACTGTTTGTGTTGGCTGTTCAAATACTCAGCATAATATTTGATATTTGGATAAAATGCTCTTTTTCATATCAAGCATATTTGTTTAGAATTGTAGCGGGAATATTCTAGGGAGTTTGGAAAATTTGTGTTTAACATAAAATTATTTGATTATTTTCAGATATTAAAAAGACAACAGTTTAGGGGACTCTCACAATCTTATATAACTGTTAGATTTTTCAGATTTGCATCCTCTAATGATACGTTTCTTTTTCTGTCATACATAAAACATTTGCTCTCTAGGTCATGCTTGAAATGGGATAAAGGGAGGGAAAACTATGAGATGAAATACCCTCTTAGTTCTTTTCTGGAAAACATAAAACTATCCTATTTCCTTTAAGCAGCCTCTCTCAAACGATCAAATTTATTTCACAAGAAGAAATGCATCTTTATTTTAAAGTACAATACTTTCCTTGTACATTGTGTGAATTAAGTGTGTTGACATTTAAAAAGCTGTCTGACTAAACCAACTATTTACAACAAGCCCAGGCCAGCCACTTTGGGAAGGGCATATAGACTTACTGAAGTTAAAACTACTACAAGGCAAGATTATTCTAGAGACATGAAGTCTGGGTTTTGGCTTCAGGAAATACTACTTTGGAAATTACTCTCTAGGTAGGATTAAATATAAAAGTGAAATATACATCTTAAATGAATTAAGTTGCAAACTAAATAGAATTCATTGCCAAGGGATTTTTTAAAAAGCATTTTAGTTGCTATTATTTGAAAGCAACTTTTAAGAATGTTGAAACTGAGTTGTGAAACTGTCATATAGTGAAGGTTTTAAAAAAAAGAACATGATCTTATCTGGTTGTGAAAAATCTGATTTTATTATTATTATAAGGAGATTATGAGAGAGCTATTAACTAGTGAATATTTAACCTATATCTAATTGAAAAGATAAAATTCGTTGTATGCCTGTTTAAAAAAAAAAAAACTCTTGATGCCAAATTATGAATTGTGCTCCTCATTGTAATAAACAACTAGGTGAAGAGTTAAAGTACATGAGTCTAGCATTTCTCTAAAGACACACAGATGGCCAAGAGGCACATGAAAAGATGCTCAACATCACTAATTATTAGAGAATGCAAAGCAAAACTATAATGAGGAATCACCTTAGATCAGTCAGAATGACCATCATCAAAAGTCTGCAAATAATAAATGCTGGAGAAAAGGGAACCCTCCTATAATGTTGGTGGGAATGTAAATTGATGCAGCCACTATGGAGAACAATATGGACGTTCCTTGAAAAACTAAAAATGACTTACCATATGATCCAGGAATCCCACTCAAATCATGTATCTGGGGAAAGCTAATTCAAAAAGATATATGCACCCCAGTGTTCATAGCAGCACTATTTACAGTAGCCAAGACATGGAAGCAACCTAAATGTCCATTGACAGATGAATGGATAAAGAAGCTCTGTGTGTGTGTGTGTGTGTGTGTGTGTGTGTGTGTGTGTGTGTGTGTGTGTGTGATGGAATATTACTCAGCCATAAAAATGCCATTTGTAGCAATATGAATGGACCTAGAGATTATCATACTAAGTGAAGTAAAATGGAGAAAGATAAATATATGATACTACTTGTATGTAGAATCATAAAAAATGATACACAAAAACTTATTTACAAAACAGAAGTAGATTTATAGACAGAGAACAAACTTATGGTTGCCAAAGGGGAAATGTTCAGGAGGAATAAATTAGGAGTTTAGACTTAGCAGATACACAACTATTTTATTTAAAATAGATAAACAACAAGGTCCTACTTATAGCAGAGAACTATATTCAACATCTTATAATACACTGTAATGGAAAAGAATCTAAAAAAGAAAATGTATGTATAACTGAATCACTTTACTGTACACCAGAAACTAACACAACATTGTAAATGAACTGTATACTTCAATTAAAAAAAAATTGCCTGGAAGATCTCTAGCAATTTAAACTAGCATCCCAGCCCTAGACCACTTATCTATGAATCTTGTTTTCAAGTAAGAAAAAGAAACAACTGCCTTGTATTAAACAAAAAAATAAGGGAGTCTAGAATTCATAGTTATTTTCTGGGTTCTTATTCTAAGTGATGGAGGTGATCATTCATTTACTCTTAGGACAGTCTCATTTTTTATACTCTCTATAGCATATAATATATACATCTTTACATATACTACATGCTATGTACCATATATATATAGTGGTGTACATATATATATAGTGCATATTATAGTGTATGTACTTATATGGTGTGTGTATATATATACATAGAGACATACTGTCTATAGTAGAGAACAATACATTTCTAGACTACATTATGTAATATAGAGAAATAACTGTATCAGTGATCTTAAGTCTTTTTAGTTACAGCAGTTACCTTCTAAACAGACCTCCTTTGCTGTATTTTTTAAAGTTGTGTTATAGAATTATTGGTAGCAGTTGTGTATGTTTATCTTTTCATTTTAGCTCTCTACTAAGCAGACTAGTGTTAAAGGATACATTGTGAAAGAGATAATCATGACTTTTATGAAAATAGAAGATGAACATGTGTCAAAGATTCTTTTAAGTTCATTAGTTAACGATATTATGATATTGGTCCCAGTTTGAAACACCACATATTTACAGTCAAATAAAGAATGCTGAAATGAATTTACAAGTGAGTACAGAACAGATAAAACTGATCAGTATCCACTGGACAATAAGCAGAACCAATTTCATTTCTATGGACAGGAATCATTTCTATTATCTATGTCAGTTTCCTAAAGTTAACTTCTCTCTGTACAGTGTTATAAAAAAGCCTAGTCAATGACAAAATGGCTGAACTAGCTAAGGCACCCATTAAGTTTCAGTCTTTTACAATTTTCCCCTGCTATTCAGTACTGGTTCCATCTCTTATACTTTATGTTAACTTAATTTTAGTAGTCACAAGAGAGAAATTGTTTCATGTCCACCCAGTTATTTTAGCTTAGCTGTGTAAATTCTTTGAGGGCAGGCACCCCAAAATACATGAAACTGTACATCAATAAAATGATGTTCTGAGTGCAAATGCAAAAGTTGAATGGTTAAAACTTGTGTTCTGGTTTAGAAAGTAGAAGAAAAGAAGGTTTTTATAAATCTAATCTTATTAGTTACTTGAAGGAATCTAGCAATGAGTACTTTTGAAAAGCAAGAGCCCTCTTCTAATGGAATTAATTCCTCCTTGCTTTACTTATTTCATAAATGAGAGCTGTGTATCTGATTATAAGATGGATATAATTTTAACCCTAAAATAATTAGAAGCATTGAACCATAAAAGAAGCAAGCATGACATACTACTTTTATGAAATCCTCATACTGTATGATTTTGCTCTGTTGTTTTCTCCCTTGCCAATCATTTATACTTTCTATTTTATAATTCATAATAATATAGTAGAACTAACTTACAGTTGCATATGTTTCTCATTCTGGGGGAATACCAAGTATGGTGAGAAAGGCTCTACCTCTCTACCCCTGGGAGTTAGACTATGAGCCAGTCAAATAGTCCTTCCCAGCACACCAACTCTTAAGGGAGTGATGGATGTTAGCTAGATTTGATGACTCAAGAGTGGTTGAGAGTTTGGCAGTATAGGGGTGAGAGAGGGGATCAGTGTTCTGTGGGTTCCAAGGGCCATGGGACCTGAGTATATGGCTTAGGATTTTCATCATACCTTGTCTCCTTTGGTTTTCTCTGGAACCTGTTTCTCTAGGCTTCCATTGATTTTGGAATCTACTTGATTTTCTTGCAAAAGCTTCTTTACTGCTTATATTAACTGGCATTTGTTTCCTTTGTTTATTAAGTAAACAAACAAAAAAGCAAACTAAAGCTCTCACTAGAAGAAACAACCAAGTTATCAAGTTTACATAGGAAAAAGCAAAGTGTATTTATTTTATGTTTACATAGGACAAAGCCAAGTGTATACATTTTAAGTGGAAAAAATAGAAACAATGCTGATATAATTTAGGTTGCTGAATTATAATCTAATAGACCACATGAATCAATTTATGGAATAATAGCAATAACTATGAATATATCATTTTGAAGTATTGTAATTGGTCTTTTACCTTATGGTCACATGTCCAAGAATGCCTTTTGAATGTTTAAACTTCTCTGGCATCTTAAAATATGAGCAGTTTCTAGTAATAGTGGAGTAGCTCGTATTGAACTAATCCTTCTGCAGAAAACCATTATAAATTCTGGACAAAATACAAAACCCCCACAGCTCTCTGAAGGCACTGGAGAATGACCACAGTAGGCAAAAATTGAAGAAGAGTTAACACGTGGAAAGGGAGAATAACACTGTTTAAATGAAAATGAGATTTTGTTGCCAGCAGACCTGCACTACAAGAAATGCTAAAGGAAGTTCTTCAGGCTGAAGGGAAATGATACCAGATGGAAACTTGGATCTTCCAGAGGAATGAAGAGCACCAGAAGTGGGAAATATATCAGTAGATACATTTATTTTTCCCAATTTCTTTAAAACACGTATGACTGTTTAAGACTAAAAACTCTAATATGGTATTGTGATGCTTATAGCATATGTAAATGTAATACACAATGATTTAAGCATCATGTTAAGAAACAGCATTTATAAATTTCCTGCATTTTGCGTTATGTGATACAATATTAACTCTAGGTAGACCATGGAAAACTAAGGACGTGTGTTATTCGTAGAGCAACCATTAAAAATAATGCAAAGAAGTACTGCTAAAATACGAGGTCAGCAGTTTTCAATATGCTGGCATGCAGCTGAATCCAAATTTCAAAGAAGAGTTACAAATTTACTTAACTCATTAGATATTCAAACATGAGATAATTTTTAAATGGTAGAGTAGAAAATACCAGCAGCCTGTAAAAGTACTGAAATAATGCAAAAACTGGTAAATAGTAATTATTATAGCTAAAAATTATTGAGTGCTATGTGTTACACTCTTTACATGTACTACCCATTTATTCATTATAACAGCTTTATTCATAACAACAATAAGGTAGTTGCAATTATTCATTTTACCATGAGGAAAGTGAGGTATGGTGGTGTTAAGAAAGTTTCCTAAGTTTTTATAGCTAGTAAGTAGCAGAGCCATGATTTGAATCCAGGATGCCTGATTTTAGTGCTTGTTGGAAAATGAAATCAATTAAGCCTCTAAAGTATGGTATATGAACAAAATTAAATCAAAGATAAAGTATTTGTTAAAAATATGAAATACGAGAAACCATCAATTTCCATTTCTGGTGTCCTTGGAATTCTGTTTTCCTCATACGTAATAGATACACTTCACTTTCTCCTTTATAAACCTGTTAATGATCATCTACTGAGATGTGTTTCCCTGCCAATCCCTGATGCAGTTAATGCCTATCCTAGATTCTCCATCCTTTGTCTTAATTTTGTCCATTAGCCCTTCTTTTACTCTCAGGGCTCCTCTTTCAATGTATCTAACTGAAAAACAAGACCTGTTGGGGAAGAGAGAAAAATCAGGTTACTGTTTGGTAGGGAAGAACATAAACGTTTTTAAATATCTTCTGTGTGTCAGGTTCATAAAAATGCTCCACATTTTCATCCTCTGCCATTTCTATTGGGCGATACACAGTATAGTTACGTTTTCCAACTTTCTATTTTGTTAAATAGCAAAGAACCTTTATTCCAAGCAAAATTTTTCATTTATTGCAATGTAGAAAACAAAAGTGATATTTTATTTACACAGATGTTTTTGTAAGTTCACATTTGTAATGTTTGCCTCAAGTCAGTGAGGTTAATCATGTTTTGCTAAAATATGAAGAGGGGCAGCATTTATTTTACATCTTAAGGGATCTGTCTGCAGGATAGAAAAGATACTGAATATAGACTACTTGGGGAGGCTGTAAAAAGTTGTAGAGCTGTCAGGTGCTGGTGGCAGTGGAGATGGAGAGAAATATTTAGGATATAGACTAGATAGGACTAGGTGGTGGTTGAATATATATCCCTGTGAGTGGTGAAAGAGAGGTGTAAAAAATAACTCAGGTTTTTGGTTTATCACCCTCTTTTGCTAATTTTTAAATTGTGTTTGTAGTTTTTATTCAACACGTCTAGTTTTGCAGGTTTTCTGTTGAGTTGTATAACCTATAGTAGAATTTAGTGCTTTTTAAAAATAGGTGCTTAACTAATGTGGGAATCCTGGTTAGAGACATTGATTTTCTGTTTACTTTTAGAGATCGCTGAGTAGTAGAGTTGTTAATCTATTATGTCTTTGAAATTTAAAATGAGCAAGGCATTAACTTGTTAGATACAGTGAATGATCCAGAAATGAATTGAATGTAGAAAGCGTGCTAAACCACCAAAACTTTAATTTTCTTATTGGCTTCTAGATATTTTACTATAATTCATATCCTGTGAGGTTTGAATATTAAAAAATTTTTCTGAGGTTTTTGAAATATACTATGTATTTTCAAGGTTTATGTCTTCTAGCCTATGTTTTATTGGGTTCTGACCAATGGTCATCCATACATTTATTCAAATACTTATTGAACCTAATTGTATTTTCACTTATGTATTTTAATGACAAGTTCATAGGTTTCTGTTTATTAAGAAAATACAGTACTAACTTTTTTGGTGGGATCTTGAAACAATCTTCTACAAGTTTTGAGGGTTGCAGTTTTTAATTCTAATATTCTGGGATTTGATAATCATTCCATACTCAGCCTGTTCATGGACTTCAGGCCTTAGGATAAATGCTATCCCATTTTGCTTTTGTCATTCTAGACAGAAGTACTCTGTCTTTTTGGTCTGTATTTATATAAATACACTATACTCTTGATTGTTTTTCCTGCTCTTAAGGAGGACCTTGACGAAGTCTGTTATTTCCTTTTGCTTTAATAGATATTTAATGGTCATGGTGGCTTCAACCAATTCTATATGTCTTGGCTGAAAATACATACCTAACACTGGGCTTAGAAACAGTTCTTAAAACCAGTATTTATTATTTCCCTTTGGATAGTTCTTATCCATTGATAAAGCTTAGAAATGAAATTATAACCAGTTTGTAACTACCTACTAGGTGTGTTATATAAAACTTAAAAGACTTCCTAAACTTTCTTTTGTTCCTTGATCAGGCTATTTTTTAAAATGTGTGTTTCCTAGTATCCTACTTTTTAAAACATTTTATTTTTCCTTTTACTTTTCTAGAGGTAAAAGTAAGATTCATAGCCATATTACTTTCAGAATCACTGAATCTAATGTCTTGCCACCTTCAACATTCTGTGTCCCACTAGAAGCTTTCTAATCTTTAGTTACTTCTCCGAAAAAAAAAAAAAGTTTAATGGATTCTTCTGAATCATGACTGTTAACTCAGTTCTTTAGAATCATAGGATGCCTTTCATTGAACTTTTAGATTTAAAAAATGATCAGTTAGTTCATCATGCCCTTGCTTGCTTGTACTTGATTTTCTACCAAAACAATTATTATATTTGTTTGCTTTCCAAGTTCTTTTATGGAAAAGAAAATCATCTCTAACTTTAGGGGGTACAAGTTGTTGTGTAGGTTATGGGCTTCTGAATTTTCCAACTACTATTCCTTCCTAAATGACTGTAACTAAATTTGAGATTTTATGTAAGTTGAGAGTGTTGCCAGAGCCTTAAAAGTACGGTTTTAAGCTTTAATAACATCAGAAGTATAAATGCTACAGACATAGAAAAAAAATCTTTTGAAAGTTTAACCATTTAAATTTGTTGTACGCTCAGATATTTTTGTGAATTTTGAACAAAAAAGTTTTAATTTTTTTTTGTTTCAATCCTTTCGATTCAAGATGGCAAGCATTGAAAAAGGCAAGCATTGAAGGAAAAGTTAATGGTGCCCTTTTGGCTGAAATCAAGTTCATGGTGACAGTAAAAAGAAAATTCACTTCCTGTTATAAGGAGGAGGCTCCCCATAGACATTTAATTTACAACTGAATGAAAAAGTTAAGGACCCTGGGCTTAAATTATGACAAGCCTAGATCTGGAAGATGCCAGCAGGGCAGAGACTGTGGGTGACACTAAGAAGGCCTTGGCACAGAGCCCCTAGAGCATGCACTGCACGTCTACTGAATAAAATATTCCAAAACCCACAGGCTACAGAATTCTAACAGTGAAACTCGAAAGCATGCCTACATGTTCAAATGCTACAGAATGATTACTGTGCTAAGTTAGACTTCTGTCAACTAATGAAATGAAAAATTGAAAATTCCAATTATATTCTTGACAGGTTGACCTTTTCTGATGAAACACCTTTCTACTTAAGTGGTATTATCAATCACACACTACTTTCTGTGTTTGGTGTACAGAAAAGCCTCAGAAAGTTTGACAACACAACAATTCTCAAAAGTTAACATTTGGTGTGCTGTTAGGAAGTCTTGCATTATTGGCCCTTCTTTTTTTATTGAGATATAATCCACATACCATAAATTCACCTGTTTAAAGTGTACAATTCAGTGGTTTTTAGTATACTTAGAAAGTTTGCAGCTATCACCACTGTCTAATTCAGAACATTTTTATTACCCCAAAAAGAAATCCCATATGCATTAGCAGTCACTCCTCATTTCTCCCTCCTGCCAGCCCTTGACAAACTAATCTCCTTTTTGTTTCTATGGGTTTGTCCAGTCTGTATGTTTCATATAAAGGGAATTATACAATATGTGGCTTTTTGTGTCTTTTGACCCTTTCTTTTTGAAGACTCTATAATCAGATAAAAAATCTTAGCAAAGCTTTAGAATTTATTCATTTCCACATTGCAGTGGCTACTCTATTAAAAAGCACCGCTTTTCAAAAAGTACCTGCTATTATGTGCTGTGTGTGTGATAATTTTTGCATGATGTTTTCTCAGACTAGTGTATCAGTAGAGGGGGGTCATCTTGCTTGCCCTCTTCCAACACCTGTTACTTCTCCATTAGACTTTTTTGTGAGGTCATGTCAAAGCTTTTATATGTGCATCGAAACTTTTTTCTTTGGGTAATCTTGAGACTAGATTTACAAATACAGTTCTTTAGTCACTGAACCAGCTATGGGCTATATTTATGTATGTATATATGTGTGTTTGTGTTTATACTGACAATTATTTTCTAGCTCTGACCCCTGAAAGCACCTAGAAGCAGTGAGTCTAGTAGTAGTGACAGTTGTGCCCAGATCTTGGTTTCTGAATGTCGTTCTCCACTAAAAGGAATAAGGACTCTTTAGGGAAATGGCTTGTGCTGGAAAGCAATGGAGTGTTGGAAGAATGATAAAACCATGTCAAAAGTACACACAAGCCAATCTGAAGGAGCTCTGTTCATCAAATCAGTAACAATTTAACCATCAAAATAAATACTGATAGATTGAACTGATTGAATAAATTGAAATCCATGAGTGTATACTGATATAAATAAATGAGTAAATAAGTAGGGTTGAATAGAAGGCCCTACCCTCCAGTAGAATACCAGCTAATAAATCTAAATAAGTGTTGGAATTAGGAAAAAACCTCTGATTGCCTGCATGGTAACATTGGTTTAGGCAAAATCATCAATGGTTACTGTAACTAGTGAGTGAAAGTTTGATGAGGAGCATGATTTTTGCATAGTTTCAAACTATTTTCCTATAAAATACTTACTGATTACTTTTCAGTAAGTACAAAATACTTATTAACTTTACTGAGGGACATCATGCCAAATATCACCTTAACCAAATGTTAGAATTGACCAGCCTCAGTATGAGGACAAGTCAACATTGTATGCCTCCTGAACAAAGTAAACCTAGAAGAGCATATCATCAACTTTATGGTATAAAAAAATGCATGGGCCACATCTAATCACAAAGGAACATTAGATTCAAACTGAGGGACATTCTGTAAAGTAATCAGCATTTTTGCTTTAGAAATGTTGAGGGCAGGAAAGATAAGAAAGACTGAGGAAGTTTTCAAATTGAAGGGGCAGAGAGGTGTGACAGCGAAATACGAAGAAGAATCTGTGTTGGATCCTGGACATGATTGGAACACTTGGTGGAATTTGAATTGTGTCTCTGGTTTAAATGCTAGAATTGTGTTGATGTTAATTTGATTTTGGTGATTGTACTGTGGTTATGTAGAATAGTATCATAAGCTTTAGGGAGTATTGACTGAAATATTCAAGGGTAATGGGACATCATGTCTGCAAATTAATTTTAAAAGTTCAGAAAAAATTGTCAGAATAAGTTTTATGAGATAAAGTGTTAATAATTGGGAAACATGGATCAAGGGTATATAGGTGTTCCTTGTACTATTATTACAACTTTTCTAATTTGTTTCACAAATTAGTACGGTGTTTTTAAAATGTCCTTTTCTACAGGTGAATATACTATGACCCAACTCATATTGAATACTCTTATTTACCAAAAAAGAAAGTTTTTTTAAAAATGATCAGATTGATGTAAGGATGAATTTGAATATTTATATAAAATAGATGAATGGAAAATTATGCCTTGAATATATCAAGGTTGACATGGGACTTTTGAGGGTTTTTTTTAATCTTAAAAAAAAAACACCTTTTACTCCAAAGTGCATAAATCATTTCTAAACAGAGATGCTCTAAGGGAAAAATAGCATCTTAGAGGACAGAATACCGCAGGCACTCATCCCCTAACCTCATCAAATGACAAACCTTGAAACAATTTGAAGGCTGCAAAAATAACTGACTCTGACATGTACCAAGATGGGGAGATACCTCCTGCAACCTTGAAATAAATGCTTAGTTTTTAAAGAGAATAAAATAAGAAGTAGTCTTGTATTTCATAAATAGAACAGTTGAAGAGTTCACATTTTTCATGTGATTTTGTTGTTACTTGGGAGAAACTGGTAAAGTTAAATAAAACTTATTTTTATATCAGTTCTTTCCCTGTCTGGTGCTGAGGGGAACCAAAAGCTTTTAAAATGTTTGTTTCTTCCTCCCACTGTCAGTGAAATGTTGAATTTCATTTCACATCCCTTAGTTTGGTGTTCATAGTCTTCTATTGTTTGATGGTAACCTATCCTTCTAACTTTGTTTAATTTACTACACCATAGAAATCATCTTCATAATACACTGTACTTTACGTGAAAAAAACTTTGTTTCTAATTATATGTGATTCTCTCACCTGTATTCTTTTCTGAGTATATGCTTCTCATCTGACAAAATACATTGTGGGTTCCGTTTCCTTCTGGAAGCTCTTTCTAATCACCCTTGTTCCATGGTGATTTTTCTATATAGCATATCTTACAGCTTGTTTGTTGAAGCCTTTTTCTTTGACATTTAATCATACATTTCCTATTAAATCTTCTGCACTTTCGTTTGATTGTTTGTGTCTGTGCTTTTTGTCTTCTCAACTAATTTGGTAAGCACCCAAAGAGACATACTATATATATATATATATATATAATCTCAATCTTCCTGAGAGCGTCTAGGTGGTTTGTTTTAGTTGAATTATATTTTAAAACACAGTTATCCTTTAAGCACTTATTACCTAATATGGGCATACATCTTTTAAAATTGGCATTTTATTGTTTCCTGGAATCTGTTTAAAGTTAAAATGATTTTTAAAAAATGAATTAGAGTAGGTATATTTTTTTCTGGAAATAACAGCATAAAAGAGAATATACAGAGAAAATTACCTTTTATAAAGGAAATTATGCATTTCTTAACATTCTATTCAATTTAAGAATACCCAAATACTCATAGATTAAATATGATACCAGTGAAAGAAATTCTTATTATTTTCTTTGGTTAATATAATACAGGACTTGCCTTTTTAATAAAATATAGAATATAAAATATTTTAAAGAAAGCAAAAAGGTACTCATGCTTAGGTGGTTGTACTGTGGTTTATTTAGCCACTTCCTTGTTGATGAACATTTGGGTTGTTTCTGTTATTTTGCTGTTACAAATAGTGCTGAATTTCATTGTGCATACGTCTTTTTTGTGTTGTTGGCATTTTAAGAAGAAGGACTGCCAAGTCCAAAGGTAAATGCACATTTCATACCATAATCTTTAGGGTGTAGTATGAGAAAGCCCCTTGGGTGAATCTGAATCCCTCTCTTCCTTCTCGGTTGATAATCACTCTAGTTATTAGAACTCTTTGTGGAAGGCATGGACTCATTTGCACCCTCAGTAGATAGGAATCCTGCCACTAAGGTGCTATTCCTTTTTCTCACTTGATTGCTTGAACTGGCTGTCTAAGATGTAGATGGGTCTTTATTTGAACAGGGCTCTTCTGAAATGGAAAACAATTAAAAGATGAAATCAGTCTTTAGAACCAGGTAATTCTGAAGTCTAAAGACCTCTCAGGAAAACATGAAATGTCTGGCAGACCAGGGTTTCAGGGCTCATAAGTGGCAGTCCTGCTGCTGCTGGCAATAGGAATATTTCATGTGTTATCTTGAAAAGTGGTTTTATATGGCTCAAGTAAGAAAAGAGAAGAGGGTTCATTAGCTTTAGGAACAAGGAGATAGTGTGACCCTAGAGAAAGCAGTTTCCATAGAAGGTGAAGATAGTGGCCAGAGGGCAGAAGTTGAGTGTGAGTATGAAATGGGGAATGTGGAGAAAACTCTTTCAAGGATCAGTTTTAAAAACGGAGAATAGTGATAACTGGGAGCAGAGAAAGGTTTTTGTTTTTCTACTTAAGATGGAAGTCATTTAAACATAGTAAGTTCTGGAGGGAAAGTGTGAAGTGAAGAGAGAAAGGACTCATACATGAGAGTAAAGGAGAAACCAGTTTAACTATGGCAGAACCAAGTTTTATAGAAGACAAAGAGGGAGACAGAGTGTTTATAAATGCATTTGAAGGTGTTTAGGACAGAACAGGGATTCAGAGGGTGCTGCAGAAAGGTCTGGCACGGAGGATAATAGTGGGAAATAGCGCAGGAAAGAAGAACTGATCGTCACGGCGTATTAGCAGCCATATTTCGATCTCTCCCCTCCTAGCATTTGGAACAGCAAATCAGAACCTTGGGTAGAAGCAGCTTCCATTATGGGGGTGTTCCAATGTCTGTCTTTCTAATTCCAAACTGTTTATGAGAATGTGTAGTTTTAAAACGTCTTTTATGCTAATGACCTAGTGATTTTTTCCAGTTTCCATTAAAATATAAAGTACTTTGTTGACTTTCTCTATGGTATTTTTCTGAATTCATTAATTTTTTGCTATTTTTGTTTTTTTCTTCTAATTTGAATGTACTTTGCAGCGCTTTAAATGTTCTTGTTAATTTATTTTTAACAAATAAAAATTGTATATATTTAAAGTATACAATATAATGTTTTGAGATATGTATACAGTATGAAATGATTACCACAATCAAACTAATCGATATATCTATCTCCCATGGTTACCTTTTGTTTTTTTTTTTTTTTTTTGGTGGTGGTGTTAACACTTGAGATCTTGAGATCTAGTCTCTTAGCAGATTTCAAGTATACAATATATTATTAACCGTAGTCACCATGCTGCACATTGGGTCTCTAGAACTTATTCATCTTGTAACTGAAAGTTTGTATACTTTGATTAATCTCTCTCCTTTTCCCCACCCCCTAGTTTCTGCCATTCCACTTACTGTTTATGAGTTTGACCTCTATTTATTTATTTTACATTTCACGTATAAGTGAGGTCATGTGATATATTGTCTTTTTGTGTTGGCTTATTTCACTTAGCATAATGTCCTCCAGGTTTATCCATGTCACAAATGGCAGGCTTTCCTTCTTTTTAAAGGCTGAATAATAAGCCATTGTGTGGATATGCACGCACACACGCACACACACATATATATCCCACATTTTTATTGTTTCTTTATCTTGGCTACTGTGAATAGTGCTGATTTGAAGCCCTTTTTATTTTTATCTTTGTTAGGTGGACACTTAGCACAAATGGCATTTTCATCATTGTTTATTTCAAAATACTTTACATTTTTTTCCATTGACTTTTTCTTTCATGGTTATTTAGAAGTGTGTTTCTTGATATCTAACATATGGAGATTTATTTTAATTCTATTTTTGTTGTTGATTTCTAGCTTAATTATTCAGAGAATGTATTCTGTATGTTCTAAATCCCTTGTGCCTGAAGAATTGTTTTCGCTTATTTGATTTTTTTAATTTCCAGGTAGAATTTGAAAAGAGTGTATATTTTACAACAACTTTTGACTTTAGTGCTCTCTGTATGCCCTTTGGGATAAGTTTATTAATGTTTTTTAAAAAATCTTTTATATCTATTCCAATTTTTTTCCTGATTGTTCAATTAAGAAATAATTTGACCTTTTAGTCCTGTTAATTTTTGTTTTATTATTTTGAGGTTGTATTATTGGATGCATACTCATTACAAATTATTTTTTTCATGGTGAACTGTACCTCTATCATTTGAATTGATCCTCTATCTCTAGAGTTGCTTGAAATGCTTTTTATCTTAGTCTTTTTGTTGATTAATATTAATATTGCACCAGGCATCTTTTACTTGGTATTTTCATGATAAATCTTTTTTCCTTCTTATTTTGAATTTTTGTGTATCCTTATATGTATTGCTTTTAAATATCACATGTTTGTTTTTTTTATCCAGTCTGACAATCTTTTAGCTGGAGCATTTAATCCATTTACATTTGATATAAATATAAGTATATTTTTCAGATTAATAGTTACCATCTTATTTTGTGATTTTTATTGGTTCTTCTTAGTTTATTTCTTTTCCCTCCTTTCTTGCCACCTTTGATGTTGATTAAGGTTTTAAAAGATAGACTTTATTTTCTAGAGCAGTTTTAGGTTCACAGAAAAGTTGAGCAGAAAGTACAGAAAGTTCTCATATATCCATTCCTCTGTCCCTCAGCTGTCCCACACAAAGCTTCCTTGACCAGAATAGTACATTGGTTACAACTGATGAACCTACATTGAAACATCATCACCCCAGGCCATAGTTTACATTAGGATTTACTCTTGGTGTTAGACAGTCTCTCAGTTTTGACAAATGTGTAATGATACCTATCCACTATTGTAGTATCATGTAGAATAGTTTCGCTACCCTAAAAGTCCTCTGCTTTGCCTGTTCATTCCTCTTTCCCCCTACTCCTCCAACCCTTGGCAACTGCTGATCTTCTTTTTTTGTGTGTGTGTGATTTTTTTTTTAAATTGCATTATAGTCAGTTTATAATGTGTCAATTTTTGGTGTACAGCACAATTTTTCAGTCATACATGAATATACATATATTCATTTTCATAGTCTTTTTCACCATGAGCTAATACAAGATCTTGAATATATTTCCCTGTGCTATACAGTATAAACTTGTTTATCTATTCTATATATACCTATCAGTATCTACAAATCTCGAACTCTCAGCCTGTCCCTTCCCACCCCCCTCCCCCTGGCAATCACAAGTTTGTATTTTATGTCTGTGAATCTGTTTCTGTTTTTTATTTAAGTTCTTTTTTTTTAAGATTCCATGTATGAGTGATATCGTATGGTATTTTTCTTTCTCTTTCTGACTTACTTCACTTAGAATGACATTCTCCAGGGACATCCATGTTGCTGCAAATGGCATTATGTTGTCATTTTTATGGCTGAATAGTATTCCATCGTATAAATGTATCACAACTTCTTTATCCAGTCATCTTTCAATGGACGTTTAGGTTGTTTCCATGTCTTGGCTATTGTAAATTGTAAATAGCTGCTATGAACATTTGGGGTGCAGGTGTCTTTTTGAATTAGGGTTCCTTCTGGATATATGCCTAGGAGTGGGATTACTGGGTCATATGGTAAGCCAATTTTTAGTCTTTTGAGGAATCTCCATACTGTTTTCTACAGTGGCTGCACCAAACTGCATTCCCACCAACAGAGGGAGGGTTCCCTTTTCTCCACAGCCTCTCTAGCATTTATCATTTGTGGACTTTTGAATGATGTGTGTCTGATAATTATAACATGTTAGCTCTTTGAATTTGTTTCTGTTTTCTATTGCTTTTTCTGGTTGTTGCTCATGATGCCATGTTTCATTATGCCATTTTAATTTCAAAAATTAATTTTGGGAAGTCTTTGGGGTCTAGAATGAAGTATATATTCATTCCTCCAAGAGGAATTGTCTTTGCTTCTGCTACTGAAGTCATTTACCAGTTTGGAATCACTTTGGGTGAGCTACGGTTTCTCAGGAACCGGATCCTTTGCCTTTCCCTTCGCCTACCCCCTTCAGTACCAAGGCAGTTTTCTTGGAAGTTCTCTAGAGGTAAGAGAAATTGGGTGGGTTTATTTCTTGGCTTTTCTGTTGAGTATGTAGCACTTAAGGGTTCAAGATTTACTGTGGGGATGGTTGTCTATTAGACTCCCTGCCTTGGGCAGGCCTAGACTGTCTTTTTCCCTCTTGAATTTAAACACTGTATTACTTTTTGGCTCTGAGTTCATGTTCAAGGCTCTGGATTATCTATTACCACATCACTTATCCATAAAAATCTTCTATTTAGCATTTTCCACTTTTATTTTATTCTGTGGGAAGAACAGGAACAAATGTCACCCTCATCTCTTCTTTTTGCTTGGCTAATTATGGGCCAAGCCTTTCACAACATGCTCTCTCATTTTTGTGCTTCACTGGATATAGTATCCCACAAGGTTTTAGTAGCTTATTATGCCTTGAGGTTCTAGGTTAGGTTTAGAATCCTGAGAGCTACTGGTTTCAGAATCTTAGGAAACTTTATTATCAGAATTTGGCCTCCAGGATCATTGGAACTCTGGACCAGTATAGCGGAAAGATTTTAGTAAGTTTATTTCAGTCTGAAAAAGTTTTCAAACCATAGCCACATTTGAGCCCTTCATAGAGCCTAGTTCTCATGACAAGTAATAATAATCTTATCAATATGTTGGAAACAACCAGAGGAGCTGGAGGAGCAAACTTGTGCAGACTGTTGTCCCTTTTTTTGGCCATGGAGGTGTCATATGCTTGCATACTTTGAGCTTCTAGGGAATATAAGGTGTTCCCATAAACATTTGAATGTTTCTAGGTTGATCTAAACTCTACTTGATATTGTGGGATTGTTCTTATGTTCAGGTTTTGACAAATTAGATAAATGATATCTGTCAGCTATGGGGAAAGTAAAAAACAAAAATGAAATTTCAAAGATGAAAAAAGAAAGGTGGGTTATCTTAGATGGACTTGAGATAAGAAAATGTGTGGTTGGGAAATAGACATTATTCAAAGATTGGATTGTGTACCTCTGCTGTTCAAGTGGAGAACCTGGACTAATTTTCAATTTGGAGTGAAGCCCTCCATTTTCATCTCTCTCCTCCCCACCCCCCACACATTCACACTATCTACTATTCTAAGCCAAAGTGTATTTAGCGCTGTCCTGGCTTTTGATACTGGAGGTTCACAAGTTGGAAAACTGGTATACTTATCAGCCAGGGAATTCTGTAATCTCCAACCATGTGCTTTGCTGCTAGAAAGGAATAGGCTTGGTTCTCCCAAGTGTGCATACTAGATCTAATATCTTTGGTAGGGCCTTAGAGGACCTTTCTGTTCCACCTGGGTTTGCCTTTCTCTCCCTCCAGTTGCCTAGGAATGCTTGATTTCAATTACATGAAGGCAACGTGGATTATAGTAATTCATGTGAAAAATTTATCACTTATGTTTGATTACCATGTAGAACAGTAATGATGACTTCTAATCATCTTGACATTATTAAATGGTTAATATTGTAAATTTAGTACAGTTATGGTATTTTATCACTCATGGATACACATTTAAAGAAGTTGTTGCTCAACGCTATAAAAGGAACATTAATTTTTAAAAATTTAATAATTATTTTCTGAGGAAACTACAGTCTTATGTCTTCCTTATTCACAGCGAAATAGTATTTAAAGTGTGGTTCTGGGTGGAGAGCAGGAACAGAAGCCCCTGTTGCTCTCAGGAAGCCAGAGGAGTGGAGAGAAGAAAGGAAGATGTATCATTCATTGCCTTTGCCTCGAAGAGGCCACTCATCATTCTCATTTTCTCTGTTAATTTTGGCATTGAAACACATTCTAGATTTTAAATTGTAAGTTTTTCTTGAAATAATATGGATCAGTTTGAGCACATTTGAAATACGTATTTTCCAAGCTGAGAGCTGAAGTCAGGGCACATTTAGAACATTTAAATAGATCTCTATTTACTATGTCTGCGAGTCTGTTTCTGTTTTGTAGATGAGTTCAACTGGTTACGGGGAGAAAGGAGGTGGGAAGTGATAAATTTGAGAGTTTGACATTTGCAAATGATTACCACTATATATAAAAATAGATAAAAACCAAATTTCTTCTGTATAGCACAGGGAACTATATTCAATATCTTGTAATAACCTTTAATGAAAAAGAATATGAAAGTGAATATATGTATGTATGCATGACTGGGACATTATGCTATACATCAGAAACTGACACATTGACTATACTTCAATTAAAATCACTATTAAAATCTAAAATATTACTTCATATCAAACTATTAAACTTTTATAAGTCAAACAATGATAAGTTAAAGTTTGAATGGTTGTAGTATGATGGTGTAATGAGGGTGATGGTAGTGGTTTTTGTTTTAAATACCAAGAAAGCTTTACTAAATTTGTATGATTATCACCTATTAAACACTAGGTGGTGCAGTTGTGTAAGGACCATATAATGAGGTATGCTGAGGGGTTTTTTTTTTTGTTATTTTTATGGGAGGCAGGAGGATGAAATTAAAATTCTGACTTGAGGAAACTCTTTGGAAATGAGAGTTCTCAAAATATTGAAATGGATGAATCTTGCTCTTTTATTAATTGTCCTGGGATTCAAAAGGGAGCCTGCTTGTGATTTAGACAACAAAGTTCTCAAAGTATTTGTACACTGTTTATATTGCGTTTTAAGCTCAACTACAGAAGGGAAAAAAACCCACAATAAACAGAAAAAACTAATCCAACTTGGCTTTCTATAAATATTTAAATATTGAACTGTTCTATGACTGCAATTAGACAGGCTTACCCTCTACTATTTAAAATCATTCTAAAATGCTGTAGGATTTGAACAATTATGTGTAGTATTATATTTCATCATATCAAGTGATTGTTGATCAGTTAAAACTAGAAAAGTAGCTTTCTTCTTGGCATGTTTTGTCTTTCATCCACTTTTCAAAAAAAATTGTAGTCAGTTACAGTGTGTCAATTTCTGGTGTTCAGCACAATGTCCCCGTCATGCATATACATACATATATTTGTTTTCATATTCTTTTTTATTAAAGATTATTACAAGATATTGAATATAGTTCCCTGTGCTATACAGAAGAAACTTTTGTTTTAAACATATTTTATATATAGTTGCTAACATTTGCAAATCTCAAACTCCCAAATTTATCTCTTCCCATCCCCTTTACCCCTATAACCATAAGATTGTTTACTATGTCTGTGAGCCTTTTATCCACTTTCAAAAAAAACCCTTGCATTCCTGTGTAAGTTCAGGTCATTAAATTATCAAATTGAAGCTGTGGTTTCTGAAATGAAAAATAATTGTTGACTTACTTGTATGTTAAAGAGAAGATTTCTATACAGATAATTATTTAAAGCCTTAAGTCTTAATTCTGAAAGTTTTTTTTTCCCTTTTTAATTTCTTTTCCAATTTGAGATACAGTTCTTTTAGAAATTAAAAAAAAGTCATTTGTGCTTTCCAGCAATTTAGTGAATAATGTTGTTACAGTTACATTCGTATTTAAACGTCTTTCGATATCTTGGAATCACACAGTGAAACTATTTTACTATTTTAAAACACTGATAATCACAGAAAAATCAGAATCAATTTAAGTATTTCAGTAGGCTGTCATAACTGATAGCATTAAACAAACTATATGTGCATTTTTATGTGATGTTTTTCTGTGAATCCTATATCCTCTATCAGACATAGTTATATAGAACTAATTGTACATTTCACTAATGTAATGGAACAACATACTTTAAGTTATTTAAAAATTTATTTTCCACATACAAACAACTAAACAAAAATTAGAAGATTTTTAGAAAGTTAGATTTATGTTTCATGAAATTCTTTCCCTGTGACGTTTATATTGTTTCTCAAGTCTACCACTTTTAGTATTTTTCTTTTGAATCTTTGATATTTCTATTTGGAGATAATACTGTTTCATTACATATGAATAAATTATATATTATACATTCATTTCAGAATATGTTCAAGCTTCTTTATGTTGTATAATACCAGGTAGGTTGTTATCAGTAATCAGCAGAGAAGGTTTGAAAGCAAGTCATTTTCTTTCTGTTTGTGCAACAGGAATATATGTGGCACAAACTCACAGATGCGTACACTTCATAGATAGTTGGGGATTATTGTAAATCCAAGCAGTTGGGCCATGGCTTATTTGATGATACATATTTTTTATTTTAAGTCTATTTTCAGTCCGCTTTGACACTTTTGGAATGTAATGTAATTAATATTTTATTTAAACAATATAGATTTAGTTGTTGATTAACACAAACCAGTTTTAGATAGCAAGTTATGGAAACAATTTGTGGAATTGAAAAATCACTATTTTATAGTAGTTAGCAGCCTTTAGAAAATGACTTGCTGCTCTTGGAGATATATTCGTTATTGCAATGGTCACTATTTAATGGCACCCATGTTAGTTAGCTACATTAGCCAGGGGGCTGAATAGCCATGAAAATGGGAGTAACCTCTGACCTCAGAAATCGTTCTTTTAAAAGAGGATTGAAACATTGGTGATAGGAAATTTGAATTGCTTCCGCAGCTGCAGTGTTTGTTCTGTGAATATTTAATTTAGTTTAGAGCTATACTTGTTCTTCCCAATCTGTCAGTCTTTCAGAAGCATCAGATTTACTTCAGGAATTAAAAAAAAAACAACTTCCTTACCAGGCCTGTATTATTGAACGTGGTATTCAGGCTTCAAACAGTTTGATTTAGGTAATACATATAGTCTTAAGAATGGGAATCCTCACATTTGACATGCTCTGTTAAGTATATAGCTCATCAGACCCCGTCCAAGATATTGCTGTGCAGCCACTTATTTTGGATAATCCTTTTAATGACTGGAACTCAACTTCTTAGCTATCTAGAAGGCTCTTAGAGTGTGGAGATATATGCACGGGTGCCGGGGTATGTATCTTTATTATTGATGTATAAATATGTGTATTTTTATATTCACACACACAAACATTATATAAGTCTGTTAAGGTTTTATAAATAATTTGGACTTTGTATTATATGTGTACTTTTTTTAAAGATATTTATTTAGATATTTGAAAGATAACTGTGCAGGCCTTATGTTTGATGCATGGGAACTTACACATGGACTACTCATTAGGGTAATGGGACTGTTATGGCTAATTCTCATGTGCTGATCAAAAATTTAGCCCGAAGAGAGTTGAAAGTGATGTTAAAAAAAAAAAATCAAGTTAGTAAGTTAGTATGTGGTTTCATTAGTTTGAAATTATTAACTAGTATAGCTTTTACCCCACACTTCTCCCCTTACTTTTAAGCATTTAATAATGCGTTTGTCAGAGAATGAGGGAGAAGGAAAGGGCAGAAACCCAATCAGTCGCTGCTTTAATACCAACTGAGGCAACACGGAAACATTTACTATGTATTTTAATATTTGCTCCTCTATTTTTCATAATGCTAAGATGATTTTGGAAAAAAACAAGAAACATTATGGTAAAAAAAACAGTATGAAAGTAATTTTTCTCGTGAAAGAAATAAGTTTTTTCAACACTATACTATGTAGAATAGTATGAAGTTAAAAAACTATGTATGATTGTAACTTACTCTTATTACACACTGTATTGAATTATAAATCCTGACAGTAAGAACTGTTCACATACAGTTTGGAAAAATCAAAGTATTACTGAAACTCATTTGAGTTAAAGCTTATTAAGCCAAAATGGAATCAATTAAAAATTGAAATACAGAATTTAACCATGTTTTAATTGGGAAAATATGTACTAGATGTAGTTCTAGCTTACTGCTTTTCTGCATTTCATACTGAACATAAGCAATCTTGTATAGTGACATGATTACTAGAATATATAATACAGAACACACTCTCACACATTTTGTGGTTTACCATTAGCATTTCTTTATGTCTGAAGGGTTAGGGCTGCATCTTGCAAGCACCAAGTTCATTCCTTAGCCAAACCGTAAGAGGGGGCTTCCATACCGACAGGCTGCTCTTTCTACTCTCTTTGCTTGAACAGTGTACATAATTATTTGCTCTGAATTATTATTTTATATAATGAATTTTTTGAATTCCATACCTTCGTTTAATTTATCAATTTGTTTGCACTGGCTGTTAATACTGACTTTATAAGTTTAAATAACCTACTCATAAAAGAAAAAGAAATATTTTGATGTTCTAGAAGAATGTTAACAGAGGCCAAATAAATGTCTGTCTCATTATAAAAATAATTAGTAAATTAAGTACTATTTCTTAATATTAGAAAACTTGTTTCTGTCTCAAATAGTGCAGACCATCTGCAAGTCATCTTTAAATCATGATTCAGAAAACAATTTCTATATGGTTCTTTAAAGTCTAGTTTTTAAAAATTTAGTTGCTTTTCAAAGTCATTACAAAGCTCCTAGAACATAACCTTTTAATAAAATATCTTGCTTCTATTTAGAATACCAATGAGAATGATGAAATTGGACTATTTAAGAAATAAAGGATACAAAACATGTCCTGAATCACTTAAGAAATGCTTTACTTTTATCTACCTATTCATTTTATCTATAAATTAATTGATACTTATCAGAATTTTTGTTTCAGATTTTGGCATTTGCCTACAGATAATTGTTCAACTACTACAAAGAAAGGTATCACTAAAAAAATATGATAATACTCAGAGTAATCAGAGTTTAACCAGAATTTTTTTTTGACCGCCGCTTGTGGAGCAGACCTCATTCAGCATACTGTTTATTCTGTGTGTTACAGAAGCTTTGGTAGTGCTAAAGAATTCAATCGGAATTCACCTTGTAATATCTGTATAATTTTTACTTCAAATGAAAAGAGGGGCTTTAGTTGTCAAAAAATTAGCCAGATTGCAGTGAGATAATACAGTTTTATAAATAGGTATAAATTGTGGGTTTATTATAGAGGAAAATACAAATTAATTTTTAAAAATTAATAATTTAATTGCATATATTTAGGAAATGTTTTACATTTGATCAAATGCAGTTTTTGCTAAAATAGGTTTCCTTGAAATATTTTAGCACCAGATGTTCAAACAATATTCTTTAATAGTTTACTAAAAGCTGTAGGAGATTTGGATTCAAGAATTGCAAAGGAGAAAATTGGGAAAAGTCTGAGAAAGACACCAGCCCATGAATTCTGACTAGCACTGTATTGTTTTGGAAATATCTTCACTAACCACAGATAGTGGTTGCATCTCCTCGCCTCATGTGATTTTTCAGAAAAAAAAAAAAAGTAACTGATTTCTGTAGATAAATAATTTACTTATCTTAAATGTTCCTTCATTAGAATTGATAGGATTCTGACTCTGAGCACCATTAGACAGTGAAATTCTATCAGGCTAGTTCATCTTTTCTGCTAGCTTTATTACTTTAAAAAATGTAAACCTTCATAATTGCTGAGTTTCTGTCAGTTTGAAAATACATGTCAAAATAATATATACTTTAAAAATATTTTTCTTGAATGAGTGTTTTTGAAGGAGGTGTTGACACTAGTGACTTTTATTCATATTGAGCTATAAAGAAAATGTACAGAATGATGTACTGTATTTAAAGCAGACTTGTGTTAGTAATATATGCTAAAATTGTTGGGGTATGAAAGTCATCTTCTTGGCTGGACAGCTTTGCTTGTATGAATTTCTTTCCCTTTGAGTACCCAAAGCAATTTGTCAAAAGCATTTTTTTTCTTTTGAAATCCTGGTTTAAAATATTTTAAAATGATAAAAGCTCTAAACTCAGATTACAGCATCTTAATTCTGTAGGATAGTCACCTTTCTTTTACTTTTCTATACCAGCATATTAATGAATCAGTTCATATGTAATGAGTCAATTTTTGTTTTAATATCTTAGTTGAGATTCTATAAATCTGATTTTGTAATTTCACATGTTATATTAAATAATGTTGCTAACAATAATTTATAAATACTTAGTCATATATAATTGAGGGATTGACTGTAGATTACTTGTTTAAGACAGGGGCCTGGACTGTATGACTCTTGAGATTCCTTTCTAGCATTTTGAACTGTACTTTTATAATTGAGATCATGTTCTTTGAAATTTAAGCCTATTATGACCTATCTGAAATTTTAAAAAAAAGTTGTTTTTTTTTTTTCTTGGCCTAGTATAGGGTGATTATAAATTTGCCGTTGGGAGACTTGATGTTCTTTTTTAGCAGAGTTTAGGCAGTCATTCATTTATTTGACAACAAATATTTATAAAAACATCTAACATGTTCTGTAAGAGTGAGTAAGTTACCTATCATTGCTTAAGTTGCTTAAATTCTGGTGGGGAAAACAGATAAGTAAATGGATAATGAAAATTTAAATACATAAGTTGATGAGTGCTGTAATTAGGGAAAGAAGAAGTACTCTGAAAGTACCTGTGATGGAATTAGGTTTCGTCATCTAAGCAAATCTTAGTGGGGCCTAGTGTTGGGGAAAGCTTCCTGGAGAAAGTTTTGGCTAACTTGAGGCCTGGCGTGTGTAAGGTTAGCCGGGCAAAATGTTGGAAGGGAGGGGGAAGTGGGGATAGTTAAGTGTGTTTCACAGCAAAAAGGAGCTAGAGAAGTTGGTATGACTTACAGGATTCCAGGACTTCAGTGTTCAGATATGAAGCTAGAGCCACGAGTATGGACCATGACATGGTCTGTGTATCATTGGAATTTCATCCTTAGCGCAATGCAAAGTCATTAGGGCTTTTCATATGATTGTTGTTACTGTTGGTAAGATTGCACTGGCAGCAGTGTGGAGAATGGGTTGGAAGGAGTCAGATTAGAGGCAGGGATACAAAGTGAGGACTTACTGAGTAATTGTTTGAGATGTGTTGGAGTCATAAACTTCTTTGGTGGCAATAGAGTTGGAGAGAACTAGATGAATTTATGAAATATTTAACTTGTAATAGCAACAGAGTTGGTGATTATCAGAATGTAAAGGCTTATGGAAGAAAGGCTTGTGCAGTAAAGGTGACCAAGTTTCTGATTTAGGTAACTAGGTGGATGTTGCTTCCATTCAGTGTGATTGGAAACATGGAAGAAGTCTGAAAGGGACGAATATGACTTTAGTTATTGAAATGGTGAACTTAAAGTTGATGTGGAATATTGTGTGGAGATGGCCAGTAAAAGTTGACTATATTAACCAGATGTTCAGGAGAGGAATGAGGACTAGTGACTAAGAGTCATCAGCATATATGTAGTAAGTGGAGTAGATATGATGTTTTTAAGAGAGGGTAGAAAGAGAATAAAGGAGGATCCTGAATAGGACCCTGGAGGACCCAACGTTTAAGAGATGGTCAGAGGAAGAAGAGCCAGTGAAAAATATTGAGAAGAAGATCCTGGAGAAAGATAGGAGGAAAATGACAAGTGCAGTGTCACTGAAACCAAAGGATTGAAGTCATTTTAAAAAGTATCAGGCAGTTAGAATAGAAACAGAGTAGAAAATGTACACTATGTGAGAGATACAGATTAAGTGCTGAGTGATTTCAGATGAAGAAAAGGTTTCTGACTAGGCATCAGGAATGCTTCATGGAGAGGTATCATCTGAAAAGCACATTAAAGAAGCTACTGAATGAGAAGAAATATATTCCAGGTAAATGAGGCAGCATCAGAAAAGGTAGGAAAGTATAAGGCTATAGAGGTAACAAGTTGTATGCCAGCTAGCGACAGTTTTAGGTCTTGTGTTAGAGATAGGACTAGAAAGGTGGAGGGAAGTAATTATGAAGGCCTTGATTGCCATCCTAAAGGTCTGTGCTCTTGGCAATAGGAAGCCATAGGCAGACTAAATAGAGGGATGATTTCAGTTCTTTTAAGGCTGAATAATATTCCATTGTATACATATACCACATCTTGTTTATCCATTCATCAGCAGTATATTCTTTGGGAATGTGTATATAGGTAGTAATCTATTTTGAAAAAGGAAAGATAAGGAGAAACCCAAAATTCACGGTCTAGTCATCTCTGAAGGAGGAGGTGGGAAGGATGCAATTTGGAAGAAGACATTAGGATTTTAAAGTACTGGCATTGTTCTGTTTCAAGAAACAGATTGATGATGGGTACGAGATACTCATTTTACTATTCATTTAATAGTACTTACATGTTTTATACTTTAGTATGTATGATATATCTCACAATTACAAAATTCAAATGATAATGCCATTAGTTTAATTTTCAGTGTCTTGCAAATAGATGAATGATATGATACTTGTTTTTTGAGATGAATCTATCACTCAGTTGAGTTAGGGCAAAGAGAGGTTCTTTGAAGAGATTATTGACATAGCCCAGGAAAGAAGTGGAGTGCCTGAACCGAATCAAACCATAGTGTGGGAGAGGACAGAAAATTAATATAAATCAGGCAGAAGAATCAACAGTGTTTGCCAGCTGGTGGAAGGGACAGGATAAAGAGGAGGTGTTCATTTCTAGTTTGCTTTCTCTCCTTTTCCTCAAAGTGATTATATCCAAAGCCACTCATGTTAAGTCTCCTGCTCTTCTCCCTACCTCACTGAGCAGAAGATGTCTCTGCAGTTTTCATTATAAAAAACTAAGACATTAAGCTTCACTGTCTCACTTTTTTCCTTTCCTACTGCACATCAAGAACTATGAAGAATCTGAGATTTTACCCTACTTGCAAATTAAAAATGTTAGCCTGCCAGTTTCATGGATGCTGATAGAAATTCTGAGACTCCTGGGTCAGAGGTGAAGGACAGTTTATTCAGGGTAATAGAGTAATTGAAGTATCAGCATTTTTGCACTCGTTTCCTGAGCCCCAGTTCTGTTAGTGTGACATAGAGAGGGCCACATAACACCTGCACATGCAATGGGCTGCATTACAGGAGAGGAACCCTGAGCTTAGGGTACCCAAACCTTTTATAATGGGCAGTAAGCTTGCCTGCTTTTTGTCCCAGGAGAGACATTATCTCTATTTTCCAGTGCTGTCTGCAATCCTTGAGAAGATAGTCTAGGATGAAGGGCATTCAGTCCCTCTCTTGAGGAAACATGAGAGACCTGTAGAGAATTGTCTCCCAACATTCAAAATATATCTTAATTTTTATCGTTCTTTCATTGCCATCTATCTCAGAAACAAGTTATTTCTTTTCGTGGCTAACACTACAACTTTGATGTTGATGCTCTTGCCTTTTCTGAGCAATGACCTTGTGTCATTGGTTATGTTGTCTTTGCCAAATGTTCGTTCATCAATTACTTATTGAATACTTATGATACAGCGGGGAATACTACAGAGCAGCTTTATGGAGCTAGCTGAGGTGATCAGACAAGTAAGCAAAGAAATAGCCAAGATAATCTTAGCATAGGATAAGCTCAATAAAGTTAAAACCAAAACAGAATGATGTGACAGAAACTAGAATGGAGCTTTTTTTTTTTTTTTTTTTTAGTTGTCATTGTTGTAGAAGGCTTTTAGGAAGAAGTGTCATTTGCGCAAAGATCTGACTCATGCAGATCATCAGATTTCCACGTTAAAAAGAACAGCAAATATAAGAACTCTGAAGTAAGAATAAGTTTGATACTTTTTGAGGGACAAATGGAAAGCCCATGTTTCTGGAGTGTATCAAGCAGAGGAAGGAAGTGGTGAGTGGTAAATTTAGAGAGGTAAGATCATGGCAAGAGGTTTGAGTTTTACTCTGGTATTTTTAACCTTTGTTACTCAACTACATTTTTCCTATTAATTCATAGATATTCTAGGGCCTTTTCCCTTTCTAAATCACTTTTCATATGGATGCCACTACTTCTTTTTCTTTTCCAGATTCCTTAAAATGGGAGGAATTAGTAGATAAGATGGTGGCCTAGAGTGGTAATAACTAATATGGAAAGAAGTAGAACGGTTGGGATATATTTTAGAAGAAACAGAGCTGAGAAGGGAAAAGAGGACATGGCATTGGTGACTGATAATGAGTAAGACTTGCAAGAGTGGGTTTTTTTGTTTGGTTTTCTTTTTCCCTTTCTTTTCTTTATCCTCTCCCCCTCACACTCTTTCCATTCCTGTCCCCTTCTCTCTTTCAGTAAAACTGAGCGTTCTGTTTAGTCAGAGTGTTCCCTACTCCATGTTGTGGGGAAGGTGAAAAGAGTTGGTGATAAGAAGATTGGAAAGGTTGCTCATGTTCATAATGAATTACTCATATTTAATAAAAGAATATCAGAACGTAAAAAAAATTCAGTATCTTTACAGTTTCTGTGCATCAGATGTTTGAGGGTGGCATAACTAGGCCCCCTTGATCCGGATCTCATGAGGTTGCCGTCATCTGATAGCTGGCCTGGAGCCGGTGGGTCTAAGCCCCAGGTAGCTCATTCACGTGATTGGCAAGGAGATACTCTTTGTTGGTGAGAGGCCTACCCTTCTTCCCTCAACGTGGTCTTCTCCATAGGCTATTTGAGCCTCTTTGCAACATGGTGGCCAGTCACGCCCTCTCATTCTGGCCTGGGAGTGAAAGGTGTCTGTGAAGGAAGTCTTGAGCTCATAAAGGGCTGTAGCAGCTGGAACTTTGGATGGAGTAGTCAGAACTTTAATAAATTGTTTTAAATACCTTTCAATGAAAGAAGCATGTAGTGACAAAAGATGGGTTTTGGAATTAGACAAATTTGTATTAAAAGTATTACTCCATCACTTTTCTACTTTATAAAATAGAGAAATATTACCTCATATGGTTGTTGTAAAGTCCAAATGAGAAAATGAATATAAAGCACTCAGCATACAGTAGGTGCCCTCTAATTAGCTGAGAAGGGAGCTTTCTTCTTGATCAAACATAAAATGAGTAACACCAAAACCTTGGCGATTTTCCAAACTTGGTGAGGTTTAGAAGTGAGTAAATTGAATTTCTCAAGGCACATTGCACGTATTTCCTTATTGGCATAATTAGTGATTTAAATATTAGAGATTAACAACACCCAACACAAATGTAGTTTGCGGAAAGGGACCATTGCTCTGTAACATTATTAAACCTTTTATTGAGTATTTTTTAAGGGAAGGTACTTTTGAGTGTGCTACATACTGAATGATTTGTTACAAAGTCACACCATAAAACTTGTGTTTAAAATAACTAAATCATGTCCAAACATCAATATCCTAAATTAGGTGCCTTACATAAATGTAAGTTGGAACACTCATGAAAAGAAGATGTATAGTTACCAGTGTTCCTGTCAAATCCACCATGTATTTATATGTATTGTTATAAATAAAAAATACATTGCAGTTAAAATATGTATATCTGAATTTTCTTTAATTGAAAATAACTGACCTATAATATTTAGAAACTTCTGAAAAAATAGCAAACCCTGCTTTGAATACCTAGATACCTTGCTGACTGGCACTATCTGTGACAAATCCTGGACTGTACTGTTTACAGACACCTGAGTTGGTACCAAAACCACTTATTGACACTGTACTCTTCGCAGCCCTGGCCCCAATCCCTCTAGATAGGACATGGGAAGAGAGGTTGCAAATATAGGAGTGATAAGAATAATTGATAGTTTATGTCTCTTATATATTAAAAAATAAACTCTCCCTCCATGTTGAGATTCCTCTAGCTATACCATCCTCTCTCACAGTCCACATCTGTAACTTCAACTACGTAATTGGCTTCTAAACCCATATTTTTGATCTAGATCTCACTCCTGAGCTCTGTATCTGTATTTGGGTATTTAATGTCTACCTAAAGCTTAACTTAGCCTGCCACTCCACAGAATATGCATCTCTTAAATAATAAATGCTAACTGTGGGCAGCCCCGCTATTTTGCATGTATGTTTATTTTTTTAATTTTTATTTTTCCTTTTTCAGCTTTATCAGGTAGAACTATTACAGTTTGACTGCACATGTACATTATATTGCATGTAAATACATATGTATAATATACTACCCATATTTTTTTTAGTTTACATATGCGTACTGATCATTGTTTCTAAGAACAGAATAGAGCTTTAACTTTTTAAACTTACATAGTTATCAAAGGAATAAAGCCAACCACAAAATACGATCAACAAAATGCGGAAATCCAGTTGTAAAGGATAGTCAAATGTGCTTACACATTCAAGAAATCAGTCATCTAAGTTATAAATAATAAGTATTATTTGTGTCTTTATAATTTTTTTTTTAGATTTCACATGTAAGTGATATCATATGGCATTTTTCCTTTTCTTTCTGGCTCACTTCACTTAGAATGACGATATTCAGGTCTACCTATGTTGCTGCATATGGCATTATTTTATTTTTTATGGCTGAGTAATATTCCAGTGTATATGTGTACCACATTATCTTTATCCAGTCATCTGTTGATGGACATTTGGGTTATTTCCATGTCTTGGCTACTATAAATAGTGCTGCTGTGAACATTGGGGTGCATGTGTCTTTTTGAATTTTATTTTTCTCTGGGTATATGCCTAGGAGTGGTATTGCTGGATCATATGGTAACCCTGTTTTTAGTTTTTTAAGGAACCTCATTGCTGCTTTCCATAGTGACAGCACCAATTTACATTCTCCATACTGTCCTCCAGAGTGGCTGCACTAATCTACACTCCACCAACAGTGTAGGAGGGTTCCCTTTTCTCCACACCCTTTCCAGCTTCTATCATTTGTAGACTTTGTAATGATAGCCATTCTGGCTGCTGTGAGGTGATCTCATTGTAGTTTTGATCTGCATTTCTCTGACAATTAGTGATGCTGAGCATTTTTTCATTTGCCTATTGGCCATTTGTATGTCTTCATTGGAGAATTGTTTGTTTAGGTCTTCTGCCCATTTTTGGATTGGGTTGCTTTGTTTTTTGATATTAAGAAGCATGAGCTGTTTTTATATTTTGGAAATTAGTCCCTCGTCAGCTGCATCATTTGCCAATATTTTCTCCCATTCTGTAGGTTGTCTTTTCATTTTGTTTATGGTATCCTTAGCTGTGCAAAATATTTTGCATGTATTTTTAAATGCCTGGTGACATATAGAATGTTGCAGAGTCAAAGTGGTAAATTATCTAAGAAAAATCCTAATTGTATTTCTAACAGAAAATATTCTTTCATGGAAAGTGCCTGTTGAAGTAATATGATTAGCCCTGTCAGTGGTGTAACCATGTGGTTCTCCATTAATCTGAAGGAGAATAAAGGATGCTCACATTAAACGTATTAGCACAGGAGTGAGTGAAGCCCCTTGGATGAGGCATTTACTCATTGTTCACTGCTGCCTCCATCTACAAATACATTTTGAATAATCTTGGCGAGGAGGAGGGAAACTTTTTATTTAAATCAAAATAAATCACATACACAGTATAAAAAATTTAGTTTTTAACCTATTAACATCTTACTTTGGAAGAGGAGAACTTAACCCCTCCTCAGTACTTATCCCCTCCCATAAACACTTCCCCTCTCTCTTCCAACATATGGTATACCACAATTTTTGGTTAATCAGAATTGTGCATTTAAATTATTCTGTGTAAATAATGAAAGCCCAGACATGTAGCTAGCATATTATGATTAATAATTGCCTTACTTTTTAAAACTTGCTTATTTTTTATTGACCTATTATTTCTTCATTACCAATTTCACCAGCAGAAGTGCAAATCTTCTTTTAGTAAGTTTAAATGATCAGGTAATCTATTACTTTCAACTCTATTTTTTCTTGGCAGTATCCTTCATGGAGTTCTCCGCTCTCCTGCTTCAGTCTGTATGAGGTAACAGTTATACTTGTAGGATTTATCTTCGTTGTTATTCTGGAAATCTCTCTTTTTCTTATGTTTTATCTTTTATTTGTTGGATCACATTATCATCCTCTTTCTTTGTTTATTCCATCCTTTGGCATGATGCACCCTTCAGTAACTTCCTGAAAAACAATGTATGGTAATTAGATTTTGAGATGTTGCCTCTTTCAATGTCTTTACTTCTAACCTCACATTGAAGTGACAGTTTGGCTACATATAGGTAGAAAATAATTTTCTTTCAGAAACTGAAAGCATTACTCCCTTGCCATTTAACTTCAAATGTTGCTACTGACAATTCTGATACCTTTTATCCTTTATAAGTGACCTGTTTTTGTTGTTTTTTCTTCTATGAGAATTTTTAGGGTTTTTGTTTATCCCCAGTGTTTTGAGGTTTCATAATGATGTACCTAGAGATTGAGTCTTTTATATGTTCATTGTGTTGGGCACTTGGTGATTTCTTTCAACCTGAAAATTCATATACTTCAGTTACGGGAAATTTTCTGGTAGGAAAGGAATTATTTCTTCCTTTCCATTGTCTTTTTTCTCTTTCTTAGTATGTGACTAAGAATCAATCTGGCTGATCCTACAGATTCCTTCTGTGTGTGTTTGTGTGTCTGTGTGTGTAAGCATGCTATTCTTTTTTCCTCCAGGGGGATTTCCTGAATGGTATCTTCCAAGTCGTCTTTTGAATTACTTATTTTGACTATCATATTTTTGTTTCCAAGAATTCCTTTTCTCCTTTTTTTCCAGAACAGCTCTCTTACTCTTAGTGATGTTTTATTTCTTAAGTTGCTCTGCTACAACCTTTTAAAAGAGTCAATTTCCAGTTTTCTTTAATGTTGGGAAGGGATAATTGGCCAGCTGTGCTGGCAGAGAAGAGCACCTAGAAGTGTAAGTATTATTTACATAGAATTCCAAACACTTATCTTGTTTTCAATCCTAAGTACAGGCATTGCATCAAAAGTACTTGGTGCCTCTAGCTTCTGAGCCATTCTAAGGTTCTTATGCTAGTGATCCTTGGCTCTCAGTCATCCACCCTCTGTAAGTACTCACTTTTCCATTTTCCTGAATCTGTTGTCAGTTCTTGTGCCCATCTGCTTTTCACTCTCCAAAATTTTGTTGATACCTATTTTATTACCTTGCCTCTGATTCCCTTTGCCTTGTGAGTTTGTCTTTTTTATTGCTTTATTGTCATTTTCATGTGGATTTGGAAAGGAGTGAAGGTGATTACATGTGCTCAGTCCCCCATCTTTACTCGGATCGTCCTCTGTGCAGGATTTTGTGTATGTTGTCAGCTCATTTGGAGCTGGTTATGCTACCGGAAGAAACCAATCAGGCATTGACATAAACAGTGTTTCCTTAATTCTAATATACCATTGATTATAAAATGCTATTGATTTAATATCAAGTTCTGATAAAAATAACACTATATATATATCTACTGAAGTATAGTTGATTTACAATACTACATTAATCTCAGATGTACAACATAGTGATTTAGTATTTTTATAGATGATACTCCATTGAAGGTTATTGCAAAATAATGGCTATATTTTGCTATGCTGGTCAACATATCCTTGTTGTTTTATTATTTTAGACATAGTAGTTTGTATCTCTTTATCTTCTACCCCTCTCTTGCCCCTTCCCATATGCTTTCCCCACTGGTAACCACTAGTTTGTTGTCTATATCTGAGTCTGTTTCTATTTTGTTATAGTCATTTTTTTAGATTCTACATATAAATGATAATATAGAGTATTTGCCTTTCTCTGATTTATTTCACTAGGCATAGTATTCTCTAGGTCCATCTATTTGTTGTGCATTTAGAATTGCATTCTTTTTTATAGCTGTAGTAGTTCATTGCATGTATGCACATACACACGGATATACACACTACATCATCTTTATTCTTTTGTTGACAAACACTGAAGTTGCTTTTATATCTTGGCTATTGTAAATAATGCTATTATGATCATTGGGGTACATATATCTTTTTGAATTAGTGTTCTCATTTTTCTTTGGAGATATACCCAGGAATGGAATTGTTGGATCATATGGTAGTCTATTTTTATTTTTTTAAGGAACCTCATTGCTGCTTTCCATAGTGACAGCACCAATTTACATTCTACCAATAGTATATTAGGGTTCTCTTTTATCTATATCCTCGCCAGCATTTGTTACTTGTAGACTTTTTGATGATAGCCATTCTGACAGGTGTGAGTTGATGTCTCATTGTGGTTTTGATTTGCGTTTCTCTGATGATTAGCCATGTTAAGCATCTTTTCATATTCCTGTTGGCCATCTGTATGTCTTCTTTGGGAAAATATCCTCTTCAGTTCTTCTGGCATTTTTTAATCAGGTTGGTTGGGGGTTTTTTGATGTTAAGTTGTATGGGTTGTTTTTATAGTTTGGATATTAACCTCTTATCAATCAATCATTTGTAAATATTTTCCCCATTCTGCAGGTTGTCTTTTTGTATTGCTACTAGTTTCCTTTGCTGTGTAAAAGCTTTTAAGTTTAATTAGGTCCCATTTGTTTGTTTTTGCTTTTGTTTCCTTTGCCTTGGAGACAGATCCAAAATATTTGTACAGTTTATATCAAAAGGTGTTCTATGTTTTCTTCTAGGAGCTTTATGGTTTTTAGCTTTACATATAGGTCTGTAATCCATTTTCAGTTTATTTTTATGATAAAAGTATTAACATTTATGATGTGAGAAAGTGTTCTAATTTCATTCTTTTACAAGTAGCTGTCCAGTTCCCTCACCACCACTTACTGAAGAGACTGTTTCATCCCATTGTGTAGTCTTGCCTCCTTTGTCATAGATCAGTTGACTGTAAGTGGTTGGATTTATTCCTGGGCTCTTTATTCTGTTGTCCTATGTGTCTCTTTCTGTGCCAATAATGTACTGTTGTTATTGCTGTAACTTTGTAGTATAGTCTGGTCAGGAAGTGTGATATCTCCAGCTTTTTTTTTTTTTTTTAATCAAGATTCCTTTGGTTTTTCAAGGCCTTATGTGATTCCATATAAATTTTAGGATTATTTTTTCTACTTTTGTGGAAAATGTCATGGGTATTTTGATAGGGATTGCATTAAATGTGTTGATTGCTTTGGGTAGTATGGGATTTTAACAGTATAAAATTATTCTAATCCATGAACATGGGGTATCTTTCCATTTCTTTGTTTCTTCTTCAATTTACTTCTTCAGTATTTTATAATTTTCAGAGTATAGATCTTTCACCTCCTTGGCTAAGTTTATTCCTAGGTATTTTATTCTTTTTGATGCTATTATAAATGGTATTGTTTTCTTGCTTTCTTGTTTTGATAGTTCATTATTAGTGTACAGAAAGGCACAGATTTCTGTATATTAATCTTGTGTCCTACAACTTTACTGAGTTCATTTATTAGTCATGATAGATTGTTGGTGGAGACTTCAGGGTTTTTATATATATTATCATATCATCTGCAAATAGTAACGGTTTTACTTCTTTTCTTCCACTTTGGATGCCTTTTATTTCTTTTCCTTGTCCGATTGGTGTGGCTAGGATTTCCAGTACTGTGTTAAATATTTCTAGAAACATAAAACTTCCAAGACTGAATAAGGAAAAAACAATCTTAACAGACTGAACACTAGTAGTGAAATCAAATTTTTAATTTAAAAAAAATTCCCAGCAAACAAAATTCCCAGGCCTGACAGCTTCACAGGGGACTTCTACCAAACACACAAAAAAGAGCTAATATTTGTCTTTCTCTAACTATACCAGAAAACTGAAGAGAAGGGAACACTCCCAAATTCATTCTACGAGACCACTATTACCCTGATATCAAAACTAGACATACACTCCAAAATGACAGACTAGTATCACTGATGAACACAGATGCAAAAATCTTCAATAAAGTATTAACAAACAGAATCTAACAATATGTAAAAAACATTATAAACCATGATCAAGTGAGTTTTAATCCAGAGTAGTAAGGATGTCAATATCTGCAAAAATCAATGTGATACACCATGTTAACAAAATGAATGATGAAAATCACATGATCTTCCCAAAAGATACAGAGAAAGCATTTGACAAAATCTGACATCCATTCATGATAAGGACTCTCATCAAAGTTGGTATAGAGGGAACATATCTCAACATAATAAAAGCTATAAGACCATTGTTTCCTTATTGATTTTCTGTCTGGGTGATCTATCCATTGATGTCAGTGGAGTGTTATCCCAAAGTCACCCACTATTATTATTTTCAATTTCTCCTGTTATGTCTGATATTTGCTGTATGTATTTAAATACTTTTGAATTTGATTCCCATATGTTAATGAGTGTTATATCCTCTTCTTGTATTGATGTATTGATTCTTTTGTCATTTTATAATGCCTTTCTCTGTGTTTTCCTATCAAATGTTTTAAAGTCTATTTGGTCTGATACGAGTATTGTTACCCCTGGTTTCTTGTCATGTCCATTTGCATGGTATATCTTTTTAGATCCCCTAGCTTTCAATCTGTGTGTGTCTTTAGCTCTGACATCTCTTGTAAGCAGCATATAGATGGGTCTTGTTTCTTTATTCAGTCAGCCAGTATGTTTCTTCTTTTGATTGGAACATTTAGTCCGTTGACATATACAGTGATTATCGATAGCTATGTTCCTACTGCCATTTTGCTACTTTTTTGCAGGGTTATTTTTGTAGTTCTTCTCTGTTCTTTTCCTATTCTTTCAGTTTCTTCCCTTGTGGTTTGGTGATTTTCTTTAGTGGTGTGTTTGTGTTTCTTCCTCTCGTTTTTGTGTATCTATTGTAGGTTTTTAATTTGTGGTTACCTTGAATTCCTGTATGTTGACCTATATCTACTTGTTTTAAACTGGTATTCATTTAAGCTCAAGAATATTCTAAAAACCTACTTTTTTTTTTAACTTTTCTCCCCCACACTTTGTGTTTTTGATGTTATATTTTGTATCTTCATATATATACCTTCAGTATTTGTTGTAGTTATTGTTGATTTTACAATTCTTGGTCTTGTAATCTTCATACTAGCTTACTTAAGTGTATATATACTTATATACTATCTAACTATATACTTTCCCTCACTTGAGTTTTTTCCTTTCCTATAGATACTTCTTGTTGTAGCCTTTTCTTTTCCACTTTAACATTTCTTTTAGGGTACGTTTAGTATTGATGAACTGTTTAGTTTTTGCTTGTCTGAGAACTTCTTTGGCTTTCTTCAATTCTAAATGATAATCTTGCTAAGTAGATTATCTTAGGTTGCAGGTTTTTCCCTTTCAGACCTCTAAATATATCATGGTATATACCAAGCAAAGTTTCTGCAGAAAAAGCAGCTAAAACCAAAAAGCCTTATCAAGGTTCTCTTGTATATGACTGTTTTTCTCTTGCTACCTTCAGAATTCTCTCTTTATTTTTACCTTTTGCCATTTTATTTATGATATATCTTGGTGTGAGTCTGTTTGGGTTCATTTTGTTTCCTGTGCTTCCTGTACCCAGGTATCTGTTTCCTTTTTCAGATTCAGAACGTTTTTAGCCATAATTTCATCAAATACCTCTTCAACTCCTTTCTCTCTCTTATCTCCTTCTGGGACTCCTATAATGTTGATGTGTGTATGCTTGATATTGTAGCAGAGGTCCCTTAAACTCTTCTAATTTTTTTGTTGTCATTTTTGCTGTTGTAATTGGCTGATTTCCATTATTCTATCTTCCAGGTCCCTTATGCATTCTTGTGTATCACCTAGTCTGCTGTTGATTCATCTAGTATGTTTTTCATTTTAGTTACTGTGTTTATCAGTTCTGTTTTTTAAATTATCTGTTTCCTTGTTAAAAATTTTGTGTTTTTAATTTTTCCTAATTCAGATAGCATTCTTATTGCTAATGATTTGAGTTCTTTGGCAGATTGTTTATTTCTTTCTCATTATTTTCTTAGGGGTTTTCTCTTGCTCTTTTAGTTGAAACCAGTCTCTCTCCTCATACTGTTTAATTTTTTCTGTTTCTGTGAATTTGGGTGAAACTACTATTTATTGCAGTCTTGAAGTCTTATGTGGGAGCAACCTTACATAGTCTGTGTGTGCCTACTGGCCTTGGTGGGAAAGTTGAATTTGATGTGTGCACAAATTTTGTATTTACCCATGGTGTAGTGATAGCTATCACCTTGGTAGAAGATGGGGCTGGAGATGGAGTGGCTAGAGTCTGAGCCAGGTGTGGTCTGGATCTTATCCTCTGCTCAGTGGCCAACACCACCCTATTGGGGGCAGGGTCAGGTCCCAAGTTGCTGGAGTTGAATCCCTGAGGTTTGGGTTGAGCTGGCTCCTTTCCCTCTCAAGTGTGTGCTCTTTCCTATCCCAGCACCGGCATCCTCGCCCCAGAGTGGTGATAGCTTAAGAGGAGCAGGTATAGGTACTTGGTGAGGGTCTGGGCAGTCTGTGGTGCCCTGCCCTAGTCAATGTACTGCATGACTTTTGATGCTTTGCCTCTGTAAGTGCCAATAATGGCTGCTCCTGCCTTGTTTAGATGCCTGTGAGTCCAGACTGGCACAGTCCCTATAACTGAGCTCTCCCCTCTGCCATGGCAGCCCTCGCTGTAGTGTAGAGCTGCCCTGCACATCAGGCAGGGGAGGTGTGGGTCCTCAGTGTGGGCCTGGGCCTGGGCTGTGACAGCCCCAGATGCAGTCAGGCTCTGGAATCGCTTCTGATGCACACACTGCCTCTGTAAGCCAGTAATTGCTGCCCCTATCCCATTCAGATGCTGAGCACTCCCTTCGGCCATGGCAGCCCTCACTCCAGTGTGGAGCTGTGTCGCTAATCAAGCAGTGGGTAGTGGGCCCTTGGCTCAGGCTGGGTTGTGCGCTGGAGTGGTTGTGGGAAACTGGCCAGAATCTTGTACAGTTCAGTCTACTTTTTCTGCATTGTTTTGAGAGTAAGCAAGTCTGTTTGTTCTCTTTCTGAGCACAGTGTAGATTTCTTACAGCCCTTCTGTTAGTCCCAGCAACTCTCCAGTCAGCCAAGGAGATCCATCTTCCTGGTGTCACATTCTTGGGCTGAGGTGCCCAATATGTGGCTTGAACCACTCATTCCCCAGGGAGGATCTGTGCCCTTGCACTCCTTACTCTTCTGTATTCCCTCCCAAGGGCACAGGTCATGACCTTATCACTCCTCTTCCCTTCTTAGTTGATTTAGTGTGGATCTTTCTTACAGCCTTGGTTATACAAAAGTCTTCCTGCCAGTCTCCAGTTAGTTTTCAGTGAGAATTGCTACACATGTAGATGTATTTTTGATATGTTTGTGGGGGGAGGTGATTTCTGAATCTTCCCACTCTGCCATCTTGATCTTTCCTCCTAGCAAGAATGTTTTGTTAGAGAAATGTCAAAGCAACACCATATTAAATATATACAGTGATTACAAGGTACATACTGTTTCAGAAACCATCAAATATGAGTTATGGTGACCTTGGATTGAGGAAGTATAGTATGTTCATGTGACTGGATCATATGCTAGGTATTCATTTTCTCTGAAGAGGTCTCATTCTGAGAATGGATATATACTTTATATTTTTGTGATTGAGATTGTGTTAGATGCTGGAAATAATAACTCTCTTTTCTGTACTTTCTTTCGTTCTGTTTTATTTGACATACTATGATGTAATTGTATTCATTGTTTATATCCTCCCACCACCGCACCCCCCACTAAGTTATGTCCTCCTCAAGTGCAAGTACTTAGTGGGTTTTTTTTTTCCCCAATATCCCGAAAGCCAAGTACAGTCCCTGGCCCCCTGGTTGGCCCTTAGTAGATACTTCATAACTATGGGTTGAACCAAACTAAAAATAAGAAGATGAAATGAAATTATAAATGCTAAAATAATAAAAAATATTTTTTCCTTGGGTATTATTGAACAGACTCTATGGATATTGAAAATTAAGGAAAATGAAACTGACATTTATTGACTAATTATCTGCCACACATTTTCAAATATCCCATTTACTCCTTGGTAACTTAATATAGTATAGTTTGAAAAGCATAGGAGACTTCATTAATCTATGATTTGTTTGAGTTTTAGGGCAAAGCATGATCGTAATCTAGAATCTTTCTTGTTTTGTTTTTATACTACTGATTTTTAAATATCAGGTATAATTTCCTATTGCACTACGGAATTATTAACGTTTAAGCCCTGATGATGTATGCCTGTGTTAAATATATTAAGGTGAAACTGATCCCTTCTCAGGGGACCTTGCTGGTTATTCACAGACTTTCATTTCAGTAAGAAAAAGCTGTTCCTTCCTGAGTCCATTCAACCACTGAAACAAAATACTGAAAGCATTATATAAATAATAGTGCTGTGACAAACCTTTGGTAAAGGTGAAAATAACCAGTCAGGGAAGAAAGAGTATGAAGGAAGGTCCAATCACAATATGAAAGGATTCACCACAGAATTCTTATAAACTGTGAGCATTTTAGAGCTTGTTTACATTTTATTAAGAACTCATCATAGAGACCATAGGCCTGAGAACTTAGAGTCACTATCAAATAAGGGAAGTTAAAATAGAAATAAAGCTTCTCTGATATAATACAGTAACTTAAAAAGATGTTATTTTATTTAACAGTCATCCACAAAACATTAATATTTTATGTTGGAGCTTAATTTTGTGTTATCTGTGAACTTTGCTAAGCAAATAGTGTGAGGATTCTTTAGTGCCTAAGAAATACCTATTGTAATCATGTTTTAGATACATCAGTTTACTTACAAACTGTTGATACATTAATTTAAAAAATCCTTAAGTAGTCATTCAAGTAACTTCCTCTGTGGACTTTCTTAAGCACAATAAATTAGAGTAAATTTGGCCAGAGAATAGGTTTCATCTATATGTATATCTTTCGCCATGGATTAATTATATAAGTCTAAATTGACACCTGTCTCAGGTGCTTAAGCAGCTTAACTGAAAGGCTCGTTTAGCACAGCGTTAGGCAGAGGGAGGTAGAGTAGGAGCACCACGCAGATATCCTGGGCAGGAATGTAGTCCTGTTACCCTAGCAAACTGACCAAACTTGTGCAAATTACTTTACTTCCCTGTATCTCAGTTTCCATATCTGTAAATTAAGAGGTTTAGAGTCCATCAGACTTGATTGGGGGGAGGGGTTGTGCAAATGGACTACTGGGAAAAACTGCTGTTTCCTGCTCAGAAAAATACTTTTATGCACAAACACATACAGAGCATATGCACACAAATATACACACAATTTAGTACCTAGTATCAGAGGGTTATTGTGAGAATTAAATGAAATAGTGAATATAAAGAGCATTTAGTAGGTATTTTAAAGTGTTATCACCCCTTTATTTCCGTGCAATGGAAGGGTTTTCTGGCTTCTAATTTTTGATAAAAGCCATAGAAAAGAAGTTTTTCAAGTCTCTTTTGGGGGGAAAAAAGATTTAGAAGTGTACAACTATCAAGTTGCATGTGATATATTCCACATTTTATAAGTCCATTTCTTTCGTCAGTTACTAGTGTTTGTTTTTTTGGAGGAGGGGGAGGCAATCTGTCATCAGTGTTGACAAGTGAAATCTGACAAGGTTGAGGTGATATAGCTGCGGGCCACCTGAAAATTTTTCACCATCTCTCTTATTTGAAGTCTGTCTGTCTTTTTTCATTCTTGCTCACTTAGCAATAATCTTTGATTTATGCACTCTTTAAAACAGTAACTCTAAATTGACAAATTATTTCAGCAGTTAGCATTGGTTTAGATAAAAGCATTTCAGTGTTCTTGTGTCTTTAACTCATCTCTTTAGGAATTATTCTTGAAATTCAGTTTATTTTCTCTTCAAAGTTGCATTCCTTGCTGTCTATTCACATGTAGCATAAAGCTATATTTATGGAATGACAATCTAGAATTAATTATCATGATCACATTGCTAACATTTCTATTTTCCTTGTCTTTTCATTGTTGTGATTGAGATACATCCTAAAAAGAATGAACTTCATATTTTTAAAGATCAAAGGTGGGTACATGTGTTTGAGGTCGTGGTGAGCAAAGATTATTGTATGGTTGTTATTATTTGTTTATGCAAGCCTACTTTTCCCCCTAAAATGCCTGATATAAGCCATTGCAGTTATTTTGTGAGGTGTTGGAAAAAATGCACTTCAACTAAATACAAGTCTCTTTGGAATAATGGAAAATTGTGTGCAGCAAAATATTTGAAATGAGCATCAGCAAACAAGATGTTTGTATTAACAGGAACCTAGAAAATGGCTATGCAAAGGTCAACGCTGATCTTTAAATATTAGTGAAATTTAATTTGCTGTATGTAATGAGTAGAAAGAAGAAGAGGACGCAGACCACCATGAAGAAGCCATTGATAAATTGTCCAAATGTCAAAACTGCTTACAATACGGAAAATGTTAAATTGACAAGATCTATTTACCTAACTGAATTAAACAGTTTAAACAATACTCTAGAGAAATAGTCTCCAAATTTAAGTATATTAGGAGATTTTTAAAAGATTTTTGCCATAATTTATTTTGGGAAAGTGAGGGGATTCCTACTATTGTTTCTAAGCATAGAATTTCTTCTAACCTCTTTAAGAAAGAATGATGCACAAGTTCTCTTGAAATGTAGGAATCTGTTGCCTTTTGCTTCATCTAGAAAGAGCATCATCTGACCAGTTGTTAGTATCTATAAAGAACCACCCTGGCCATGATGCTTTTGCACAGCACTAACTGAATTGAGTTCAAAGAGCTTTCTGTGAGGTTATGCCCAATTTTAAAAAATATGAATTGAATGTTCTTTTATCTTCTTCATTTGTAAAGTTGAAAAAGTTTTAAAAAGAATTAAATATGTCCAATGTATATAAGAAAGGATTTATATTAATACACAAAGAATGGGATAGAGAACTCCTTAGAAAGATGGGCGAAAGCTAGGAACAGGTAACTTATAGAAGACACAAAATTCTTAAAAAATATATGAAATGATGTTTAATCTCTTTAATTAACAGGAAAATGAAACTTAAAACTACAAACATCCATTTTTTTTTTACCTACCAGATTGGCAAAAATTAAAAACTTTGATAATGTCCCGTGTCATTGAGGACATACGGAAAAGGGCAGTCATATTATTGGTGGAAATGTAAATTGGTACAATCATCTTGGGGACCAGTTTGGCAGTACCTATCAAAATGTAAGGTGTGCATGTATATTTTCTTAGTATCATTGTAAGATGAGAAAAGAAAAACTCTTGTTCATTGAAGAAATAGGTAAATTATGATCAGAATCCAATGGAACATCTGGCAGCTGTTAAAAAAAAATGAAATAAATCTGTACGTGCTAACAGAAAATATCCATGCTGTGCTGTTCACTGAAAGAAGAAAGCAGATTGTATGTTTAGTAACTGATCTAGATGTTTATATGCTATGAGATAATATGTAATATAGAAAAGATCTAGATACATTTAAAATACTAATTTAATAATATTTGAAGATAAATGTCACTAAGGGAGCTAGGACATTTGTTTGATAACTGCTGTTTGCATATAATTTAAGGATAAAATTTTCAGTGTTACAATTAGTTACACAGTGCCCACTAATAATGTTTAGCACTTTTCATCTTCAAAGCATTACGTAGCATTAATTAATCCTTACAGCACTTTTACAAATGTAGGTCAGTATCGTTATCCTTGTTTTTGTAGGTGGGGAAGTTGAGGTAGAGAGGTTACATGATTCAGGGAAAGTGCCCCAGCAGGATTAGAATTAAGGCATTTTGGGCCTAGAGCCCAGCCTTCAGAGCCGTAGAACCACACCTTCTTTAGAAGACTTAATCTTTGTGTCCTTGATAAAACTTTACTTCTCATTAAACCATACTGAGGTCATCACTACATTAAAATTCAGAAACAACAAGTTAGATCACTATATAACACTTAAACACACACGTAAACCATTTTCGCTTTCCTGGCTTTATATTGTCTTAATCTGTCTTTTCCATTGTCTCCTTGTTGGAGAACTACCAAAATATCTATCCTTGACTTTATTTTTCTTCTGGGATCTTATTTTGTGGCTTTAACTTTCCTTTATATTTAGAAAATCCCAAAATAGCTTTTATATAGTCCAGACCTCTTTTCTATATTGCTAGCTACCAGCTAGAGGTTTCTACTTATTTTAATCCTCATACCTTAAATTCCCGTTGTGTCTAAAATTCAGTTTATTGATTTTAGCAAAACTTGCTCCTCTTCTAGACTAACCTGTTTTTATGTATGTTTCAGTCCAAGTCCTGAAACTAGGATAAACCAGGTGGGAACTGGTCTGGGTAAGCGGTTCCTGGAAACCAGGCATGGCCAGACAGTGGCTGTTGATTCTTTCCTCAAAAGATCACTTGAATTTTTTTCTGTATTTCCTTTCCACTGTCACCATCCCAGTTCAAATCCTTGCCACTAGTTAATTGGTGTTTATCTGTTACTTTATTACCTAACAGATTACTTGTATCAAAAATCCCTTAAATATTCCCACCCACACAGCTAATCTTCCAACAATTCTGATCTGTTGATTACCCTTTCCAAAATCCCTACCAGATCAGAAACTTTTCATTATTCATCACTAGCTACCTAGGAAGATATAAAGTCCGAATTCCTAAATTTGGCATTAAAAGACTTACTTAATATGGTCCTAATTCATTTCTCCTATTTATGCGCCAAACCACTTGCTTAATATATTTTAAATAAGCCTTGCATCTTTCTAATTTATGTTTTTGTGTATTGTTCCCTCCTTTTTCTGTCTTCCTCTGTCAAAACCCAGCAGTCCTCAGATGTCCTCTACTTTAGAAGAACATTTCTTTATTACCAAACTAGAACATCTTAGTGAACACCCTTTGTTTATGTTGCTAAATTTGCACTTACCACAAACTTTATATTATTGTTTTTGTGATTATTGTTACTTGCTACATTGGATTTTAGATATTCAATAGTAAGAGACCCTGCTTTGTAAATCTTTGTATCTATGACTCATAGTAAAATGCCGAACACCCAAGGTGCTCAAAGTATTTGTGATATTTAATTGTTAATTAAATATCTCTGAGGCACAGATGACCCAGTGTTCCTAATCACTCCAGTCTTTTGTTAGAATAGGTTCAATCCAAGCTCGAGGTCTCTTTTATTTTGAGACTCTTCTGCCCTTTTACAAGAACTGCATCAATTGTTTAATTGTTTGGTTTAGTGTTGAATATTTAAAAAATCTTTATTTCTGATAATCTGACATTGATTAAATATGTCTACTTAATATTTCTTGCATATACTTAACAGATAATTAATGTAATTCTGTGTAGATGACATTAGACAAGAGATTGACAGGAATACACTCTATTTTAATGTCATTTGGAAATTACCCAATGATGACTAGAATTGGGTCATTTCTAGTGTTAACACAACTAGTGGTTTAGCTTAAATTTGTGCTATTTAGTTGTCTTCAATTTTGTACATTTTGAATTAGTGAATAGTCAGTCCTCAGAAAGTCTGTTGATAATTAATAGCAAGTATATGTTCTGAGTTTATGCTCAAGAAAGATTTCCTTAGGCTCTTGTAGGCATTTTTCTATTCATTTCAAATATTTTGTTGGCACCATGGTATCATTCATCTTTGTTCAACTACTGCAGTGTCTTCTCTTTGTTAATTCATTCTTTCCCATCATGTTTTACATTAGGGTTTTATTTGCCCTCAGGATCCCTCTCCTTTTCAGAGCAGTCAAAATAGCTGACTTCAGAACCAGGGAACACAAATATTCTGCAGATTTATTTAGTGGCAAGTAATCTTCACTTCTAAAAAGCTTTATTTTCCAAAAGAAGATTATAAAAAGTATAAAAAATTCACAGCATCTTGATGCAATGGTTTCTGTTTTACGTTACTTTCTTAAAATTTACCTATATGGTAACAGTTAATCTTAAATATTATTGTAATGTAATCTATTTTGAAGGGAAGGCTTTAAACTTTTTGAGGATATAAGTAGAAAGTAAGAAGGACACTCTAGGATCCTCTTTCTCTCTGTCCTCAAAATTCAGGCTATCATAGATTCTCCCCCCTTACAAGGGAACAGTTGAGCTTTAGATCAAGCTCTGCTTAAATCATGTTTCTTATTCTCTCATGGAGACTGGAAGTTTGGATTCAGGATGGCCTTCTGACACATTTCAGACTGTCATCAACTACCTTATAAAATTAAACATTAATTGTAAAAGTTAAAAAGATATTTTGAAAGAAATGAAAATTAAATTATGGGCAAGTTTTTTGTTTTGTATAGGGTTTTCCTTCTGCTATTCTTTTCATTTGGATAATTCTTCTTCTATTCAATATTAAGAAAATTTGCTCTCCTTTTTAGTCATTATTTTATTTATTTTCCCCCTATATAACTACATTTGGTCTAATTCTAAGTCATGTGCACTGGATTTTACCCCTAGAGAAATGCATAAGGGCACTGAGTGGGGCAGCATTGCTCTGCTTTTTTAGGCCCTCCCTATTTCATTACCTTTATAATCCCTACACACACACTCTCCCAAAATGCAGAATCTAGCATTCTTCTGAAATTCTTTTCTTTCCTCCTTCAGAACAACTTTTTGTGCACTAATACAATATTTAAATAGTATGAGCTCAGTCTTGACTGCTTCCTCCAGGCAAAATGAAGAAATTATAGCCTTCTTTTTAACTGGTGGCATTCTTGAGTACGATGCAAGATGTTTAAAAGTCTGTGTCTTTCAAAAAACCCGCACAGTGTAAAAGATGGTAAGACATTTTGAGGACTAAAAGAATATCGATTTGGTCTCCTCCCACCATGTCCATCTAGTAATTAGAGATTTTTACAAGTTAAAAATTTACTTCATTAATTCTCTCTAATTTTATATGGTCTTATTAGCAGATATTTGAAGTTCAGGGATAAAGAAGGATGAATAACCTGCATTTGACTATCTTTTGCCTGCCTGCTAATGCATGACCCCTGCAAAGCTACCTCCTTAATTACACATATTCTGGGGAGCCTGTAGGAGTTGTCACATGTGTTGATAAATAAGTCCAATCATTTACTAATGGCCGTTGGCCATTTTCTTCCCCCTTGCCTCAGGCTTATTTATCAATACATGTGACAACACTACTTGCTAGGCCTGCTCCATCAACTGATTATTGCTACCACCATGTCTGCTTTCGCTCAGTGTGGGTCCCGCTTTGTCTGAATACCACCACTCTGAGTACATTAATGCAACTGGTTACCAGTCCTGCTTACTTTCTATGCACCGCCACCTGTGGCTACTTCACCACCCTTCTTAAACCAGTATTCCAGGGGCCATAAAGGGGTTCTTTCTTAAGTAGACTGTCTCTCTCCCTTTTGTCCTGTTCTTCCTAGTGGGAAACTAGAGCAGTATTGTTTATACATCAGAGCATTTTTAGAAATAGCTTGTACATTTTACTCAGTTCTCCAACCCTGTTGAAACTGGATATGAATGCTGGGTTCAGGTCCAGATCATTGACTCTACTCAGTCCTATTCTCAGAATTTCCCCTTATGTCCAAATGCAAAGGGTAAGGGGCTTTGCTCTTGACCTTTGATGCTCTCCACAGACCTCATTTTGCTTATTCTCCTCTAAGCGCCATAATTTCTGTATAGTTTAGGATTTTCAATCTTAGTGAAGATATGCAAGGGCCCTATTGGTTGTCAAGTTAAGAGCGTCTCTGCCTCTTATAAATTAGCCAGTGTGGATTAAAAAAAAAAGCTATGCTCCACTCTCCATTTCTGTTACCAGGGGAACATTTTGACAAATTCTTTATTATTGATCAACTCAAACTGAAAAATACAACTTCAGGTGCAGCCTTGTTTTGATATGTAAGTAAAAGAGTGGCCTTTTTGGTTTCAGATATAGAATTTTATCCCTTTAATTTACATGACCAAACCTTTTTATGTAGCTACTGACAGCTAAACGTCATTTTTGTCTTTGCCCCAATTATCATAAATTCTAATTTTTGGTATCTGAATAAACATTGAATTGAGGAATGTGAGTTTTTATTTTCTAGTATAGTCTAGAAATTGTGACTTATAGTGCTCAGTGTGAGAGGAAGTATGCATCTGTTTTATCACATTCTTTCTTCTCTATTCCTAGTGAAATATTAATCCCTTTGCATGTCCTAATTGAAGACTTCCTTTCTGTAGAAACTTCTCATACAGATGTTTTTCCTTCATAAAACCCCTGTTGTACTTAGCACTTATTCATTCATTCATTTCACTATTTTACTATATAAGGTGAGAGATCATATTTAATACTTTCGTTTTTTCCATATAAATTTGCATAGTGCTAGACCTATGAGTAATAGCAGCAATAATAAGGTAATTGAATAAAGGTATCCCCAAACAGTCCTGTGGTTGGTACTTTATTATACCCATTTTATGGCTCGGGAACTTAGAGGAGTAATTTGTGCAAATTGGCTAGTAGGCTGAGAAGTTAGAATAAGATGCCAGGCAGTTAGAATCCACATGTTAAATTTAATAAATACAAAATTTATTTAATTCATTAACTGATTCTTTAAACATTCCAGACCTCACCCATCCAGATGAGAACAGTGCAGTTTACATATTCTAGTATAGAGTAAATATTTTAGTTTAAAAAGTACAACTGTAAAGTAATAATTCTGAAATAAGTCTGATAAAACTAACTGAAAGCAATTCTAAAGAACACAACTTTGGAAATATTTTGGGTATAGCAGTCTTGACAACTCAGAAAGATAATACAAAGTTGAAATGAACATTTCCTAATTAATAGCTCCTTTTCTCTGTTGCCTGCTGGTAAGGAGCTGCATCCTCTCATAGTAATGAGCCTACCAGCTCTCCTACCCCATATTTGTAGGCAGTGGCAGCCAGCTTCTGATTAGAGCAGGGAAGATCTGGAGGTCGAAGAGTCCTTTGTTTTCATCTCTAACCTTTTAAGGCACTTTAGTGTAAGGAAAGGAGTAAATTCAGATCAAGGCAAAATTTACTGTTTGTTATTACAGTCTGTTTCCTTACTACCCTTTTCAACTTCATTTTTCTTGTATCCGACATATATCTTGGTCTGCCGCCATCCTTTTACCCAAACTACTGTGTACTCTGCCCCCTGCACCTCTACATAGCCCAATAAATAAGTGTGCTGTGCTTGCCAGCACAGACTCTGGAGGCAGTCTGCTTTGGTTCAGAGCCTGCCTCCATTACCTGCTGGCTATCTGTCTTTTCTGTACCTTGGTTTCCTCATTATACAAGTAATGATGGTATTACTACACAGAGTAGCTAAGAGGAATAAGTGAGTTAATACATATAAAATTTTAGAAGAATGCTTGTTACTAGGTAGGTACATAATAAGTATTATCTGTTGTTCTTATGAAAATTTTCATCATCATCATCATCATTTAACTGGTGAAACCTATGCTTCTTTGAAGTCCTGCTAACATTTAACAACTTCTCTGTAGCTTTCTCAGAGCCCTGCTATTCCGGGCAGGCTTGAGCCCTTCTTTTATGCTGTGAAATTGTTCAATTATGCCATTTCAATAATTAGAACGCTGTGTCTCATTAGTTGAACATGCATCTAATTCTTGATGATTTTAAGAGCATTGAGGTCAAATGTAAAGGTGAAAGAAGGGCCAACAAAGTTTGTATTATGTCTAACATTATTTTGGATGATCACCTATATAAATAGTATGGGAAATATTTTTAGTCACTCCTAATGTTAAAGAAGCTGAGGGCTTTCTCCTCCATGTAAAAGGCATCTTAAAATATTTTTCAAGTTTCTTTTGTTATTCAGAAGTTTGTTGGAAAGGACAGTTCTTTTATGATCTCAAGGGAAATATCAATAGTTTATGTATTTCTAATATATAAGAAGGTTTACAGATAGTGTAATACTTATATGTATTTCCAAACAAATATTTGAAAGTTATTTAAATTCCTTTCAAATATTTAAAAAATGTTGATATTTAAAAAATTCAGATTGGCCTTCTCTCAATCAGTTCAAATTGATAAAATTCTAATTAAGAAAAAAACTATCAGTAAGATCCATCATTAACTGACCTCTGCTGTTAAAACTGGGAGGAGATATAGGATGTACATTTTTGCTCTCTTTTTAAATGCAAGTAGAATAAAATATCTGGATCTATCATAACATGCAGATTAACAAATGAATCTGAATGCTAATATGGCTTCACACAGTTTACTTTTAAGTAAATGTTTCCTATAGTAGTAACTATATACCATTTACCTTGCAAATTCTACTTTAATTAGCCTGTTTATATGTGGGAGATCATAAATATTTGCTTTGTATATTAAAAGTATGCCACAAAATGTGTTTGTACTTAATAACTACCTAACAGATGTTTCTTTTCCTTAAAAAGATATTTTAAAAAATGCTTAAATACTAAATAATTTTAAATATATGTTTAAAAACCAAGCTTATATTATTAAAAGCCCAAATATATGTATTCTTCTTACCACAGTTCTCAATGGGATGACATACTAAATCTAGGAAAAGAAGTGTACTTTTCCTTTTCCTAGAGTTTATTTCTGGGTGGTTAACCAAGAATGCATTAAAATGTGCTTATTCTAATGAATCATATCTCAAATATCAGTACTGGCAAATGATTCTTTTTATTATTTCTCAGAGATCTTGGTTTTATTGGCAATAGAAGATAATTAATTGGCACCTCTTTTTAATTCTTTTTTAAACAGGACTGCTAGTCCTTCTGCTATCAGATGTCTTTCTGCTTGACTGAACTGCACCTGTGGTCTTTGAAGAATACCTTACACATTGGGGGTAAATAGCACTGGATTAATTTCAATATTTTTCAAATATAAGTTACAACAATATAAATTAGTACTAGCAAAGGTTAGAGCCTAGATTCTTTAGCTGAAATTGCATTATTTTCTTTACACTTAACGAAAAATTGGCTACTGAAAAGTAATTTCTTTTATTTAATTCTGACTAACTTATTTCTCAACTTGAGTTAGATTTTCTATTTTGGAAATTCATTTCATTGACTTAATAGCTAGTTTTTCTTGGGTTTATTCATAAAAATTGATTTATATTTGTAAATATTTGCATACTTGCTAATGGTAAATGCATTTGTATTGATTATAAAGTAATATTTCAAACATATAGGTAAGATGTACAATTATATTTTTTTTGCATTTCACATTTTTTCAGGAGGAGTAATATAAATATGTTTTAATGATGTTTGTTTAGTATTTCAGTATAAAATGTTTTATATCATTAGGAAACATCTTTTGAAAAATCTTTTCCTCTTTGAGTATCTAAAGCAACTCTTATTTAGGAGAACAGTTTTATTAATGTGTCTTTAGCATCATTACTAAGAAAATGATTTACCTTGCAAAGCATTCTTGCTTAATATTAAATATATAATTACAGATGGATGTCATTATAATTTCATTAAGTTTAGTTTGCTTAAAATGCATAAAGATAGAATTTCCAGTTAAACAAGGTAGGAAGACTTAACACACATTTGATTCCTCCCCTGATTCTTCTAAAATGAGAGTTAATGAATTAAGGTGTAAACCCACAAGGACTAAGAAACTAGGAGAGGAGACAATTGTAGTTGAATAGTTTTTGGAAGGGATGGAAGAATTACCAAAGCTTAAAAATCTGAATATCAAATGTCTACAGAGAATTCCAGTGACAGCCAGTTTGGGTCTTAAAACTCTGTATAGGTATAGAAACGTGAGGAGTCAGATACTGCAGAAGGGTGGGGATGTGGCATGAGAGTGATAAGAAAAGGACTTCAAAATCTATGTAAGAAGTGGTGAGACACTTCTCAGACTAGAAATACTTAATTTAGGGAAACTCAAAACTAGTCACAGTGGAAGAAAACAGGGAATAAATCCCCTCATAATCAGATTAATCTTAATCTAAGAATGTTGCAGCCATTTGCACACTTTCCAAGAAGGAAGGAGCTGAGGGAGCCCTCTCTGGAGCGACTGCATGGCCCCAGAGAGAAGACCTATCAACACTGATATTTGAGGTCTTCCTCCAGTGAAACATCCTGGTCCCTGACCGATCAGTGAAGCCCACTAGTTGGCAAGCCCTGTTCATGTATATTGAGCCTCTAGTAAGCTTTCTAGTGCCTCACTCTATGAACAGCAAGAAATGAAATGTAGAAGTTTCAAGAAACATTTGATAATTGTACTAATTTTTTGGAAATTAAAAATATGTAGCAGAAAAAAATTAAAACTCAAGAGTCAAAGAAATTGTGTCAGAAAATAGAAAAAAGAAAGAAAGAAAATGAACTTATTTCACTGCTGGTGAAAGTATAAATTGGTCCAGCCACTTTAGTAGACAATTTGGCATTATCTAGGATAGTTGAAGATGTATGTTGCCTACTGACCAAGAATTCCACTACTAGATAGATTCCCTAGTGAAAGCCCCGATAACTTGTGCACCAGGGGGCCTATACAAAAATGTTTATAATAGTACTGTTTGTAATATAGGAAACTAGAGATAACCCAAATGTCATTCAGTAGGAGAATGGATAAATGCATTTATGCAAGAGAGAAAGTGAATGAATTACAGCTGCATGAAACAACATTGATGAATGTAAGAAACATAATATAGGACAAAAAATTTAAAGTGTAGGTTGCAGAACAGTACATACAGTGTGACTGCATTTAGGAGAAGTTCAGAAACAACAGGTAAAAGTTAATGTATTGTTTCAGAAGACAAATACATGTGGTAGTACTATAAAGAAAGTTGGATTATAAACACAAAATTCTAGTATAGTTCTGAGAAGGAAGGGAGTGGAATGGAAATAGAAAAAAGCCCACAGGAAGTTTAAAAGGTAGTGTTCTTGGGAGAAGGTTCAAGATGGCAGCGTGGGAAGATTCTGAACTCACCTCCTTTCATGGACACAACAAATTTAACTGCATATGGAATAATTCTCTCAGAAAGGGATCTGGAAAATGGTTGAAAGAGCCTCTACAACAAAAAGTAAAAGGACAGCATTGAGAGGGGTAGGAGAGGCAGAGGGACAGTCCTGCCAAGGTAAAAACCACATCCCAGCCATGGGAGTCCACATTTGGGAGGGATGCAAAGGTACAAATCTTTTCCTTGAGGAACAAGGGATTCAGGCTCTAAATCAAGCATCCCAACCTCTAGGCCCTGCACAGGAGAGAAAAGCCCCCCAGATACTTGGCTTTGAAAACCAGTGAGGAATATGTCCAGGGAAACTATAGAACTGCTTGGGAACAGAAAACCCACTCTTAGAGGGTGCACATGCAAACTCACTTGACCTGGAAACCTGTGCAGAAGCACCAGGTTGAGAAGTGCAGGGACCACAGGTAAAGGGGATCTAATACCAATCTTGAAGCATCTGCTGGAGAGGCAGGCACCTATTGTGACACTTTCTGGAAACTGAGGTACTAGTAGAAGTCATTTTTACAGCCTCAGGGTACCTTCCTAATTCTTTTGCAGGCAGGCACCATTTTGAAATTCTTCCTCTAACCTGTTAGCACCCATGGGTGTACCTCACTGAGTACCTGGCCATCCTTGTGCTCCATCCAGGCTTCACAGCCAGCCAAGTGATAGCCCTACCCACCAATTCTTTCAGCTGTTCTGGGGACCAGCCACGCCCACCAGCATATTGTAGCAGCCTCTGCCCTGCCACAACAGGAGGTTGCATTACAACCCTCATAGGGGACATCCTTTGAGTGTTTGGCTCTGGTGGCTAGGCAGGATTCCACCTCTAAGCCCCACAGGACATTTTCTAAACAAGGCCACTCCTACAAGACTAGGAGAGATAACTGATTTACTTCATACATAGAAATAAACACAAAGACCTAGGCAACATGAGGCAGAGAAATATATTCCGATCAGAATATCAAGACAAAACCGCAGAAAGAGAACTAAACAAAATGGAGGTAAGCAATATACTATATAAAGAGCTTATAGTAATAATCATAAAGATGCTCATCAAGCTCTGGAGAAGAATGGATGAACACAGTGAGAACTTCAACAGAGGTATAGAAAAATGTAAGTAAGTACTAAACAGGAGTTATAACTGAACTGAAGGATACACTACAGGGGTTCAACAGCAGACTGGATGAGGTAGAAGAATGAGTCAGGAGGCTAGAGGACATAACAGTGGAACTCACCCAGACAGAGCAACAAAATGAAAAGAGAATTTTGAAGAGAAGATACCTTAAGGGACCTTTGGTTACAACATTAAGCAGAATAAGATTTGCACTGTAAGGGTCCCAGAAGGAGAAGAAAGGGCCAGAAATGTTATTTGAAGAAATAGTGGTTGAGAACTTCCCTAACTTGGGAAGGGAAACAGATATCCAGGTCTAGAAAGCCCAGAGAATTCTAAACAAGATGAACCCAAAGAGATGCACACCAAGGCACATTATAATTAAAATGGGAGAAGTTAAGGATAAAGAGAGAATCCTAAAAGCAGCAAGAGAAAAACAATTAGTTACACACAAGGGAAATGCTGTTAGGCTATCCGCAGAAACTTTACAGGCCAGAAGAGAGTGGCACGTCATATTCAAAGTGTGGAAAGGAAAAAAACCCTCTAACCTAGAATTTTCTATCCAACAGTGTTATGATTCGTAATTGAAGAAGAGATCAAGAGTTTAGCAGAGAAGCAAATAACCTGTAATATAGACCATAATAGAAAAGAATATGAAAAAGAATATATATGAATAACTGAATCACTTTGCTATACACCAGAAACTAACACAATATTGTAAATCAACTATACTTCAATAAAAAAAATAAAGAAGAAAATGAGAAAGGAATCTAAACATAATGCTAGAGAAAACCACCAAAACACAAAGCAAGAGAGAAAGAGAAGAACAAAGGGACAGAGAAGAGCTACGGAAACAGCCAGGAAACAATCAACAAAATGGAATAAGTACATACATCTCAGTAATTACTTTGAATGCAAATGGACTAAATTCACCAGTCAAAAGTAGTTGAATGGATAAAAAAACAAGACCTGTCTATATGCTACCTACAAGAGAATTACTTCTCTTGTAATTCTTGAAAGGATATACACAGACTTAAAATGAAGGAATGGAGAAAGATACTCCATGAAAATGGAAATGAAAAGAAAACTGGACAACTGTACACATATCAGACAAAATAGACTTTAAAACAAAGATGGTAATAAAAGACGAAAAAGGACGTTATATAATGATAAAGAGGGCAATCCAACAAGAAAACGTTAACATTTATATACGTATGTGCACCCAGCAGAGGAGTGCCAATGTATTTTTAAGCAAACAATAAAGGACAGAGAGAAATTGAAAACAGTACAATAAGGAGGCTTTAACACCTTACTTACATCAGTAAAGAGATCATCCAGACAGAAAATCAACATGGAAACACTGGACTTAATGACATATTAATCCAGATTGACTTAATAGATAAATACAGAACATTTCATCCCAAAGCGGCAGAATACACATTCTTCTCAAGTGTATGTTCTCCAAGATAGATTACATATAAGATCATAAAACACATCTCAGTAAATTCAGGAAAACTGATATCATATCAAGCATCTTCTCTGGCCACAATGTTAGGAAACTAGAAATCAATCACAGGGAAAAGAAAAGGGACAAAAATTGGATATTAAACAGCATGATGCTGAACAACCAGTGGGTCATCAAAAAAATCAAAGGAAAAATCAAATAATATTTAGAGAAAAACAGAAATGTGTCATACAAAAACCTATGTGATGCAACAGAAGTAGTTCTAAGAGGGAAGGTCTTACAATATAGGCCTATTTCAAGAGACAAGAAAAATCCCAAATAACAATTTAACTTTATACTTAAAGGAACTAGAAAAAGAAGAACAAATGAAGCCCCAAATAAACAGATGGAAGGAAATAACAAAGATCAGAGCAGGAATAAATTAAATTGAGACTAAAAAAGAAAAAATAGAAAAGGTGAATGAAACTGAGAGCTGATTCTTAGAAAACATAAATCAACAAACCTTTAGCCAGACTAAACAAGGAGAAAAGAGAGAATACTCAAAATCAGAAATGAAAGAGAGGTTACAGCTGATACCACAAAAATGCAAAGGGCAATTAGAGACTACTGTGGACAGTTATACACCAACAGATTGGACAATATAGAAGAAATGGATAAATTCCTAGAAACATATAATCTTTCAAGACTGAATCATGAAGAAATAGAAAATCTAAGTAAACTGATTACAAGTAAGGACATTGAAAGAGTAATCAAAACTTTCTAACAAAAGTTGAGGACTAGACAGCTTCTCTGGTGAATTTTACAAAACATTCAAAGATTGACTATTCTCAAACTATTCCAAGAAATTGGAAGAGGAGAGAAACCTTCCAAACATATTTTGTGATACCAAAACCAAACAAGGATACCACACAAAAAAGAAAATTACAGACCAATATTCTTGATGAATGTAGATGCAAATCCTCAACAAAATATTAGTAAACTAGATCCAACAATACATTAAAAGGACTGTACACCACAATCAAGTGGGATTTATTCCAGGGATCAAGTGGGATCAACACCCACAGATCAATCAACATGATACATCACATTAACAAAATGAAGAGTAAAAATCATGATTACCACAATAGATGCAGAAGAAAGCATTTGACAAGGGAGAACATCTGGCTATGATAAAACCTCTCAACAAACTGAGTTTAGGCAGAACCAACCTGAATATATTAAGGCCATATATGGCATACCAAACTCACGTCATACTCCGTGACGTTCCTTTACAATCAGGAACAAGACAGGGATGTCCATCTCACCACTTTTATTCAACATAGTGTTGGAAATTCTCACCACAGCAATTAGGCAAGGGAAAAAAGATATCCAAATGAGAAAGGAAGAAGTAAAACTCACTGTTTGCAGATGGCCTACTATATAGAGAGAACTCCAAAAACTCCACCAAAAAACTGGTATAACTAATAAATGAATTCAGTCAAGTTGCTGGGTACAAAAATCAATGTGCAGAAATCTGTGGCATACCTATACACTAACTATCAGAAAGAAAAATAAAGAAAACAATCCTACTTACAATTGCATCGAAAAGAATAAAATACCTAGAAATAAATTTAACAAAGGAGTTGAAAGGCCTGTGCACTAAAAACTATAAGATACTGATGTGAGAAATTGAAGAAGATACAAAGAAATGGAAAGAACATTCTGTGTTCATGGACTGAAAGAATTAATATTGTTAAAATATCCATGCTCCCCAAAGCTATCTACAGGCATACCCTTGGAGTTATTGTGCATTCAGTTCTAGACCACTACAAAAAAGTTAATATTTCATAATGCGGGTCACACAAATCTTTTGGTTTCCCAAGACATATAAAAGTTCATGAGCAGTAATATTTTGAAAGGAATCTTTGTTTCTGAGACGTAAGTCTCAAAAGTGGGCTTAAATTACTCAGTAAATCATGTTGTAAATAGGTGTTCTGTCATCCAGGCTTTGTGGTTCCATTTATACAGCACGAGTAGAGTACATTTAGCAGAATGTTAAGGGCTCAAGGATATTTGGAATGGTAAGTGAGCATTGGCTTCAATTTCAAGTCACAGCTGCGTTGGCCCCTAACAAGAGAGTCAGCTTGTCCTTTGAAGCTTTGAAACCAGGCATTGACTTCTCTTCTCTAGCTATGAAATTCCTAGATAGCATCTTCTTCTATTAGAAGGCTGTTTGTCTACGTTGAAAATATGTTGTTTAGCATAGCTACCTTCATTATCTTAGCTAGATCTTCTGGACAACTTGTGGCAGCTTGTAAATCAGCACTTACTGCTTCACCTCACACTGTATATTCTGGAGATGGTTTCTTTCCTTAAACCTCATGAACCAACCTCACCTAGCTTCAGACATTTCTTCTGCAGCTTTCTCAGCTTTCACAGAATTGAAAAGAGTTAGGGCCTTGGTTTTTGCATTAGACTTTGGCTTAAGGCATTGTCATGGCTGATTCTTTCAGGCCACTGAAACTTTCTCCATATCAGCAATAAGGCTGTTTTAATTTCTTAACCATTCATGTGTTCACTGGAGTAACTCTTTTAATTCCCTTCAAGAACTTTTCCTTTGCATTCACAACTTAGATAACAGGCTCAAGAGGTCTAGTTCTCAGCCTGTCTTGACTTTCAACATGCCTTCCTCACTAAGCTTAATCATTTCTAGCTTTTGATTTAAAGTGAAGGATGTGCAACTCTTCCTTTCACTTGAACACTTAGAGGCCACTATAGGGTTATCAAATGGCCTGATTTCAAAATTATTGTGTCTCAGGGATTAGAGAGGCACAAAAAGCAGGAGAGAGAGGGGGGAACAGTTAGTTAATGGCATAGTCAGAACACACATAATGTTTATCAGTTATGTTCACCTCCTTCTACAGGTGCAGGTCATGGTGCCCCAAAACAATTACAATAGTAACGTAAAAGGTCACTTATCACAGATCGCCATAACAAATATAATACTAATGAAAATGTTTGAAGTAGCAAGAATTACCAAAATGTGACAGAGAAACAAAGTAAGCAAATGCTATTGGGAAATGGTGCCTATCAACTTACTCAATACAGGTCTACCACAAACTTGAAATTTGGGGAAAAAAAAAAAAAGGCAATGTCTGTGAAGTGCAGTAAAACAAGTTTATGCCTGTACAGATTCAGTGCAATCCTTATCAAAATTCCAATGGCACATTTCCCAGAAGTAGAACAAATAATTCTAAATTTTGCGTGGAACTACAAGAAGTCCTGAATCATGAAAACAATCTTAAGAAAGAAGAACAAAACCGGAGGTATTACATACACTCCTTAATTTCAAATTATACCACAAATCTGTGGTAATCAAAACTGTATGGTACTGGCACAAAAATAGGCACACAGATCAGTGGAACACAATTGAGAGCCAAGAAATAACCCCACACATAATGAACAATTAACTTATGACAGAGGAGCAAAGAACATGTAGTGGAGAAAAGATGGTCTCTTCAATAAATTGTGTTGGGAAAACTGGACACCCACATGCAAAAGAATAAAACTAGACCACTAACTTACACCATACACAAAAATTAACTGAAAATGGATTAAAGACTTGATGGTAAGACCTGATATCTTAAAATTCCAAGAAGAAAACATATGTGATAAGCTCCTTGACATTGATCAAAACTGCAATGTGATAACACCTTACACCTGTTAGAAAGGCTATTATAATAAAAGCAAGAAATAAGTGTTGGAGAGGATGAGGAGAAAAGGGAACCATTGTACACTGTTGATGGAACTGTTAATTTGTACAGCCACTATTATAAACAATATGGAGATTCCTCAAAAAGTTAAGAACAGAGCTACCATGACTCAGCTACTCTACCTCTGTGTATTTATCTGAAGAACATGAAAACAGTAATTTGAAAAACATACATACCCCAATGTTCATTGCAGCATTATTTATAATAGCTAAGGTATGGGAACAACCTGAGTGTCTATTGATGGATGAATGCATCAGGATGGTGTAGTTTATTTACACAATGGAATACTACTTGGCCCTAAAAAAGAATGAAATCCTGCCATTTGCAGCAACATGGATGGACCTAGAAGGTATTTTATTCTGTGAAATAAATCAGGCAAAGAAAGACAAATACCTTATGATTTTACTCATATGTGGAATCTTAAAAAACAATAAAAGAACAAACAAAATAAAACAAACTCATCGATACAGAGATTAGATTGGTGGTTTCTAGCAGGGAAGGGGACTATGGGATGGGTGAAATGGGTGAATGGGGTAACTGTATGGTGATGGATTGTAACTGGACTTTTGATGATTATCACTTTGTAGTGTACAAGATGTCACACTTTGATGCTGTACACCTGAAACTTACATAATAAAAAGTTAATGTTCTTATATTTGTTGTTTTTTATTTTTTAATCTTAGATATATTCTTTTGTATTTTATTTTTGGACATTTTATATAATCATTTGTATTTATTCAATAATTAATGCAATTTAAAAAAATTTTTAAATGTCATTATCAGTATAGCACTTCTATTTATAGTAATAAGTAGACATTCTGGGAAAAACTCTAAGGAGAGACAAAAAATTATTAATCGCTATCTCTGAAGAGTGAAAATACAGGAAATTAAAATTTTTGTGCTTTTCTTATTTTCTAAATTTTATACAATGAACACATTATTTTTATAATCAAGAAGCCAGAATTGTATTGAAATACATGTAAATATGATAGAAAAAAGGAAATGAATGCTGTAACAAAAGACAAAAGTTCATAAGGACCCAGAAGGTAGTAAGATTTTCAGCCACAACTGTATCTTTGGCAGGGCCTGTACATTCTCTCTCCTGGGAGCATTCTTCTCTTTGAACCATATGCAATCCTACTTCTTTAGGGCTCAGCTTTAATGTCACCTAGAGAAGCCTTCTGTGACATTTAGACTAAGTTAGTAACCCTCTTACATGCTCTCATTATGCTTGACATTTAAAGTATTTTTTAAAATGAGGTGTATTTGACATAACATTTTATTAGTTTCTGGCGCACAGCACAATAATTTAGTAAGTCTAGTTAACATCCATCACCATACATAGTCACAGATTTTTTTTCTTGTGATAAGAATTTTAAAGATTTACTTGTAGTAACTTTCAAATTTTCAAAACGTTATTATTAACTATAGTCACCATGCTGTACATTACATCCCCATGACTTGTTTATTTGACTTGTTTATTTTATAAGTGAAAATTTGTACCTTTTGACCTCCTTCACCCATTTCACCCACCCTCCCCTTCACCCTCCTGACTCTGGCAATCAATATGTTCTCTGTATCTGTGAGCTCGTGTTTTGTTTGTTTTTAAGATTCTGCATATACGTGAGGTCTTATGGCATTTGTCTTTGTCTTACTTCACTTAGCATTATGCCCTCAAGGTCGATTTCAAGTTGTCACAAAAGGCAGGACTTCATTCTTCTGATGTTTGACTAGTATTCCATTGTGTATACATACCACTTCATCTTTATCCATTTATCTGTAGATGGACACTCAGATTGTTTCTGTATCTTGGCTATTGGAAGTAATGATATAATGGTACATAGATCTTTTCAAATTAGTGTTTTTGTGTTCTTTGGATAAGTATCCAGAAGCAGAATTGCTGGATCATATGGTATTTCTATTTTAAAGTTTTTGAGAAACCTCCATACTGTTTTCTACGGTGAATGCACAATTTACATTCCTATCAGTGGTGCACAAGTGTTCCCTGTTCTCCACACTTATTATTGCCAACACTTATTATTTCTTTCTTTTTGATAAAAGCCATTCTAATTTGAAACAATCATAAACTTTTACAGAAAACTGTTAGTACAGGGAATTTTTCTTCTTGAACCATTTGGAAGTTGCAGACCTGATGCCTCACTAGCCCTAAATACTTAAGTGTGTATTTCCTGTAGAAAAAGTGTTTTCTCACATCATCTATATAACCATTAAAATCAAGAAATTATTAATGACAGACTATGAAAATAAATATATGTATATTCTTGTATGACTGAAGCATTGTGCTGTACACCAGAAACTGACACATTGTAAACTGACTATACTTCAAAAAAAAACTAATAATGATAATAGTACTACCACTTAATACTCAAGAGTTTAACTAGTTGTCCCCACAGTGTCCTTTTTAATAGCAAAAAGATCTTGTTCAGAATTATATGTTGCATTTAATCATCATGTCTCTTTAATTCTGGAACAAATCTTACATCCTTTTAATTTTTTTAACTTTTGTGACTTTAACACTTTTGAAGATATTATGCCACTTATTTTGTAGGATGTCCCTAAATTTGGATGTTTGACGTTTCCTCATAAGTAGGTTCAGATTATACATGTTTGGTGGGAATATACCAGAAATGATACTGTGTTCTCAGTGCATCCTAACAGGCAGTGCACAATGTCAATTTATGTCTTTACTGATGTTCACGATCACTTTATGTGGTGTCTGCTAGGCTTCTCCACTGTGAAGTTACTTTCTTCTTTGGAATTAATTAGTATTTTGTAGGGAGTGCCTCGAAATTACATGAATATCTTATTTCTCCTTAAACTTTAAATATATTTTTACTTTATTTAATCCCTATAAGCTCAGGCCCTGTATTATTCATTGTTATCAATCCATTAGTATCGTTATTTATTTTGATGTTTAAATTGTCCCTGGTATGGCCAGTGGGACCCCTTGCAAGCTGGCTTCTCTGTATTTGTGATATGTCCCTGTCAGTATTTGAACATTTTCTTTCTTTCTGGCACAACAGATCTTCTAGGCTCTTATTATACTTTCCTTTCCTCAGCACTGTAATCAGCCAGTTCTCTAAGGCGCTTGGTTCCTTTTAGAGGACAGTGGTACCTAGAAGCCAAAGTGTGCTTTGTGCACTCATTGCTATTGGAGTGTCATTGCTCCTGGGCACTGTCAGTGGGCAGAGCTTAGGGAATGTGTGTATGTAGGTATGTACAACACATTTACATCCACATTCATTTCTGTTTCTATCTCTGTATTGCAAACCATGAGTTCACACTTGTACCTGAAATTCTAATCTACCACCACATGGTTCATTTTATATTTGTACTTATCATATAGTGGGAAAGCTGGGGCTCCCATGTCTTTATTTACTTAATCCCTTGTATGCAGACAGTTTTCTGTGTCTGTGGCCATTCTCTTCCCTGTATGGATACCCTTCTCACCTCATGCAGGTCCTGGCACACTGTTGGGCTGCCCCCTCTGTGGATTTCCTCCTATCTTTGTTCAGCCACTAACACCCAACACGGGTTATTGCTCCTAAGGATGTCCTTCTCACCGTCCTGGAGCTCTGACACGTCATGTCAGAATGACTCTCCATACCGACACCTTCCTCATCCAGCTTAGACTCTGGCAGCCCATGTAGGGTAGGTCTCCTCATGCGGATGCCCTTCTTGTTCTGCTTCGGTTTTAGAAGCCCCACTCTGAGCCAGATGCATTAGGTCAGACCTGTGCACAGAATTCAGGGCCCCTTATTATCTTCATAATTCTGTTCTAGAGTTGTAATATTTGGATGCATGGAATTCTGGAATATTATAATAGAGGACACTGCCTGTGTCCATAATGCCTATGGTTCTCAGCTTAAAAAAAATATTTTTATTGAAGTATATGTATTGAAAATTGTAAAGATTATAAGGGTATGTTTTGAACTATCAAAAAGTGAATACAGCCATAAAAATCATCACCTGGGTCAAGAAATAAAATATTATCACTACCCTAGGAGCTCTACTCATGATCTTTCCTCAGCACTCCTCATTAGATATTTTCAATATAAACAACAGAAATAAACTGCATTCTTTAAATTACATGTCCCAATTAGTGGCACGATGAATAAAATAGAACTTCAGTAAGAACATGTGATTGACTGTTTTGAAAAACTTTATTTGAAAAGTTAATTATAGGTGTAATACTTCTGGGGGAAAGTTTCATCTTTCAGTTTGAGAAAGTTTGGAGCAGTCAGTCACTAGGGGGCAGCCTGTACTGCTTTCACTTCTTTAGAAATAGTTGTGTCCTTTTGTTAGTAACTAGAATTATTTTGTATGGAAGGAAACAATTGTTACTTCAAAGAAAGAAATATTTCACTATTCACAGAGAGGAAGAAAACAGACACAATTATTTTGTTCTCTTATAATTAAATTGCAAGAGTAGATTCCGTGGTTAAATCACTGTCAGCACCTAAGAAGCCTAGCTTTGCTTTTGTAACCCCAGCAGAGCATCCGAATTTGAATGGATTTGGAAGGTTTTTTGGGTCCAAACAAGCTTCAGATAATTTATCCATACCTTCCTCTAATCCTTTCTTTCTTTTCTGCAGATTTCCCTCAAATATTATACTAGACTCGAGCTAAATCAGAGAAAAGAAAGCCACAGCTCAGAATCCAACACTTAGGACATTTTCTTCTATCCATTGATTTCATTTGGCAGTGCTTAGTGGTAGTTTCTTTTAGTAGCATCCTGTGAAAAAATCAGAGGAAGTGTGAAAGAGAAAATTGGTCTTCCTTGATTTCAGTTCTTTACCACTCCTTTCCTCATGCCATTCTAGTTTTGTGGAAATGTTTTCTAATTAGATTGATAAATTTTCCGGTTTCTCATAGAATAAATGAACCCATGTCCAGATACTTTTGAACTATTTTATTTCCAGTGACATAAAGAGACTGTTTCTGTCCTTCTCCCCGCCCTACTCACCCCTACCCACTCTGATTTGGCTAAGAAGCCAAATCACACACCCCAAATATAGTGTGATTTGGCTTCTTAGTCTCCATAACTTTTACCATAATCTAATGTTATTTCTTTCTTTCTCTAGATAGAGACATCGGGATCTACCAGTATTATGACAAAAAAGATCCACCAGGTAAAGTATCTGCTCTACTAAACTGATTTTTATAAACTAAATATTCTAAACTATAAAATACTGACCATTAAAAACTGTTTTTATGGGCTTTAGATAAATTCTAGAATTTCAAGAAAGGTCACTCCAGTTCTTTAGAAAAATGCTGAGGCTGATATCTGTTCCATAAGAAATAAAGCAATATTAGAAAATGCTACAGCAAAACATGAAAATTTTCATCTTACTGCTGATTAGACTGATAACTGGACAGTCTACTCACATTTATTTATGAGTGTCCCAGTAGAGGGCATTGTTAATGCATGTGTCCCCCTGATGCAGGAGGCCTCCCGGAGCCTCACCTGATATCTGAAATAGGCATTTCTGAGTGAATGATCAATTTTCTTTATCTGATTAATGCTGTTAATCCCAGAAGTTTCATGATGGGCCAAAAGGTCTTTCTAGCTAGAGTTCCTTCCTGTTTTGGTCTCTGTTGAAGTGGGGCTTGTGTGGGCATCCTGTGTGCTTAGCTAGGTGGTTAATAGGCTGACTTCATGGTTCTGATGACAGACTGAAGCAGCTTCTGTTCTGGGCTCCATTGCAGTTCCCTTTGCTATCTGATGAGATTGCAAACTCAGGATATTGGCCCACCTGTTGTGCTATGTAAGACTTTCCTCTGCAAATTTAGGAAATACCTCTATGAAATGAAAATATCCAAATTATGGCATTTTCAACTAACTTTTAAAAAGTTAAGCACAGTTTATTAGTGTCAATAATGTATATAATAATTATATGTATGCATGTAAATATATAAAATATTATAAAAATCCACTTTTTTTTCATTTTTTCAATCTCCCTTCTGCCACAGTATCAGCAACAGAGCATGGTAACTTAGAAGAAAAGCAGAAGCTGGCAGAATGTAAGCTTGCTTTATATTTTATTGGAATTATTATAAAACTGGAATTTTAATATCCCTGAGTCTTTAAAAATATTTTAAGCTTTCTGCACAAATAGGAAATTTTATTCCTTCCAAATTTCTTATGAAGTCACATTGTTTAGGTGCACTAACATATGAGTAAGAATTATGTTGTTAGACATTTCTAATTTAGACTGTTGAAATCTCTGTCCACTTTTGGTGAGATATATGCTCATGTAAACAAACTTTTTTAATGAACCGTATTTATATTATTTAATATATTTAAAATAAGTGTACCATACTTAAATTCTGATAACATTTTATTATCCATATTATGCTAAATTACTATGTTTTATTCATTTTAACAAAATAAGATCTGTAATGATCAGTATTAGCATCTTATTCTTTCCAGTCTTTTCTGTTCTTAGATATATAAATGTTATATATGTAATATGACTACATATTATAGTGTAATATAATTAAAGTGACTTTATTTGGAATATAGGTAGAGCTGAAAATCCAACTTGATCTCATTTTAATTGGTCAAGCTAAATTTAATTTTTAAAAATACTGTATGAATAGCTGCAACATAGATTTAAAATTTTTCACATATTTTCTACACATCATAAACTATACAGACTATAAATTTGCTTAAATAAGATATACAGCAGATCTACTGTAAAATTTAAATGTTTGTATATACTGTACATTATATGTATACATATGCAAAACACACATTTACACATTTAGAATTATTATTTAGGAGAATTCAAAGATGAATTCATTCTTGTAATTAGATATTGTAATGAATTTAACATTTTGTTAATTCTTTTAAACAGAACTATTTTTAGTTTGTCTTAGGCTAACACTGAGACTCTACTAAATAATTTTATCTTTTAATTTAAAGCAGAACAAAGGCTTATTGAATTGTGGTATAGATTTTAAAGAGAATTACTTTAAATGAAAAAGAGTGCTATTATCATCTCATTTATTAAAACTTGGATTTCTTTCCATTTTTCCCTTAGTTTTAATATGTGATGCTTTGATGCTTAATTTTAAATTTATTTTCTGTGTTCTTTTTTGTATTTTATTTCTTTCCTCACTATTTTCATGTACTCAAAGGAATTCTCAGGTTTTGAGAAGACTGCTAGCAGAATTTGGAATTTCTTTTAGGTTGAATCTTTTTTATGGAAAGATGTTAGTTCTGTGGTAAAGAATGGGTCGTTTACTGTTAAGTACTAGATTCACAGGCCTAGGAAACTTTCCCAGGGATTCTCTGAGCCTTGTCAGTTGTCATCATAAAATTATGATCAGGGAGATTGTTTGGTAAAAATCCTGTTTCTATGACAAAGCCTTTCAAAAGACTGTCATTTGATGATGGAAATGAAGCCCACTTCCTTTCAATTAAGGAGGTATTTTATTTTAATCTTCCTAAGACACATTGCTAAGCAAAGTTTCCTTTTTAAGTCATGTTTTACTAACTGTAGTACATGTTTTGTTTGCCAGCACGAGATTTTCCATGGACGCTCAAAAACAGACGCCCAGAAAAACTTCGAGACTCACTCAAGGAGTTGGAGGTATCTTTCCAAAAGTTTCAAAAATGGCAACAAACAAATCTGTTTTAAAACATCTTTCAGCAGCTTTAATTTTTATAAAGGATCAACTCCTCTGGTGATGATAGCTTTGCTTTTGTCCTGTGAGGAGTTCCAAAACAGTTGCATCTTTGTGCAGCATGCTGATCTGTGGGTTTTTTTTTTTTTTTTTTTTTTTTTTTTTTGCTTGCAAATCAGAAGCACTTTAACTGATAACGACAATGTGTATAGCCAACTGCACTCTCTCTTTTTCTGTTTCCTTCAGGAGCTGATGCAAAACAGTCAGTGTGTGCTGAGCAAATGGAAGAACAAATATGTCTGTCAGGTAAAAAGGTTTGACATGCTTTCGCAGTGTTTAACCAGTGGAGCTGAAAACTATGCAGTAATTGGTATTCTTGTGTTATGATAGGTAATGGACAAAAACTTTTTAGGAGTGGATATTTCATAGTTTGAATTCTAGTCATTCTAGAACTAACATTAGACAGATTTACTCAGGCCACCAGGCTACCTCATTAATCAGTATAGTTGTACTGACACTATAAACACTAATAAAAGTCTTTTCAGATGGCATTTTTTGTTTGTCATAGATTCAATTAGATTTTTGAATGAGGATGAAACCATGGGACCATGGGAAAAACCAGTGGTTTTTTGACCACTCTTGAAAGCATTTGTTAGCACCATGCTTATGGAAATCAACAAGCAGACTAGAGTTTGACCTAACATAACAAGACATTTGCTCATACTTTTTGAACCCTCTAAGCTGCGCTGTTTAATATTGTAGCCAGTCGTCCTTTGTGGCTATTTAAATGTAAATTTAAACTAATTAAAATTAAAAATTCACTTCCTTAGTTGTCCTACACACATTTTAAGTGCTCAGCCATATGTTACCATATGGGCAATATAGATACAGAACATTTCAATCACAGAAAAAGTTCTACTGGATAGCACTGTTAGAGACTGGACCAGGTGAGCTGCATGTTGAATGGATCTAAGTTCAGGACATAATAATCACTTGTCCATTGATCATAAGATAATGGACAAACACTTCAGCTTTGTCGATAGCCTTAAAAAACTATTTGCCTAGAAAAATTTTACTTGCTTGTGGTAAAAAGAATGGTTAGTCATATTATACTCATATATGTAATTGAAGTTTCATCAGAATGTATCAGTTTAAATTCTTACTTGTTTATAATGTGATTTACATATTTTAGGTCTGACTACTCTTGTTTGAAGTTTAGACCTGTGGCTCTATCCATAAATCTATAATACTGAATTTGTAGTAATTGCAAACTTATCTTAATCTACTATTTGATTAATGACTCTCATTTTAGTGGCTTCTAGTTTTTCCTCATTTTTTGCTTAAACTAGTCTACCTTTACTCATAAAGGTAACTATTTAGTTACCACCTTAACTGTCATAATTATTACTTTCCAGAGACTTTTTACAAGGCTGAATTAATATTTTTAGAACTGTAATACTTCCTAAATTTGACTTAGAATACTATTGAAATGGATAGGGTTATTTAAAAAAATCATAATTTGTTTCCATAAAAGTTTTAATCAAACTTTGAAACTTGAATATAAAATATGCCTCAGAAAATTTTAAACTTAGTACAACTCATTGTACTTCTCAATGCCATTACTCACTTTAAAAGCAAGTTTAAAATTATTTGACTGGAGGGCAAGCCTATGACCTATAGTAAGAGGTGTGTCTCATGGCCTCCACCCTTACCATTGCACAGGGTAAGTTGGAACATGTCAGCTATCTTAAAATATGCAGTGAAGCATCCCAGTAGGCAATCCTTTTAAAACAGACTTTATTGCATTTTAATTTAATAAGCAGGTTTGTATGTACGTGTGTATGGGAAAGTATGAAGAGCGATGTCCCTCACTATAGAATTAATTCAACTCAGAAAAGAAATATGCATGATCAAATATATACAAAATGACTTTCATAATTTACAGCAACCTGATAATACTGGTTTCTTAGGCTGCTGTACCAGTGAGTCTGCTGTTAACACTTCCAGTGGAATTTATCTTTATATTCTGTCATATTTTGTACTTTATTCCTACGATGGATAAGATATTCCAAAAACAGACCTTTTACCACTAGCACATTCTTGATGTGATATGTTAAAACAGGATAACTTGACCTCTACCCTGCCCACTGGTCCAGGTTAGTCCCCACATCTTTGGGGTCTTTGAGAGACCTCCTAACATTATCCATCCACTTTCTCAGTTTCTAGAGAGGACTGTTGGCTAGGTCTAAAAATATGTGTATGTGTGTTATTCCTAAAGATCTCTAATATGACAGTAAATTAAAAATTTGGCACTCATCCAAGATTTCAGAAGGATCTCCTTAACCTTTTGTTAGTTGCAAAATAAACAGTCTCCACAGGCTCCCCCAGGATCCCCGTTCTGGGCATCTTCCAGTGTGATGGCTCCAAAGATAACATGTCGCTTAATTTCTATTAGTAATTTCCCCCATATATTTAAGCCCAAAATAGCAGCAGTTGACCGCAACATAATGTTCTCTAACTCTTAGAAAAGAAGTGAGAAAAGTTCCTGAGTATCTTGGTGTTAACATAGTTGGATTCGTCTGTTTTTTTACTGTGGCCGTTCCTTAATTAATGTAAGTCTTTTGCTCCCTCTTCCCCCTCCAAAACAGGGTGAATTTAGGATTTATGGAATTTATCTTGATTTTCTTCTTTTTAGAGGATTCTTATTTCTTCCAAAGGCTCAATTGTTTAGGAATTAGCAAGGCAACTACAACAACAAAGAATTTCAGAGGATGAAATCTGAGCCTGAATTTTTCCCACTGTTGAATACTGAGGTTTTTTGTTTTTTAATAGGTTGTCATCATTACTAAAGCTTAGTTTATGTTGTTGATTCAATGACCTATAAATCGTACCATTAAAAAAATAATTCCTTCAACTTGTAAATTCAGAAGTTTATAAATCAAGACTTATTTATACTTGTGTTCTACATGAAAATTGTCTTTCCAAGTTGGTTTTTCAGACTATACATATCCCTAGTTTCAAGTTAATTAAAAGTATGAGATAGAATTCAGAGTTTTAGTTTTAATAGCTATCAAGTGTTTCTCATTGTTTATTTTGGCCTCCGAAAATTATCTTATTCTGAGAAAATAATTTAATAATTTCCTGCTTTGTTTTTTTTGTTGTTTGTTTGTTTGTTTTGGCGAGGGAGGTTTATTTGTTTATTTTTAAAGGAGGTACTGGGGATTGAACCCAGGACCTCATGCATGTTAAGCATGAGCTATACCCTCCCCCGGTAATAATTTCCTGCTTTGAATTTCTTAAACCATTTCCAAACTGTTTTTAGGGAGTAATATTTTTCAGCATTAAGACACTATTAAATTGTACACCATTGTAGTGGAATTTTTAAATTCCTTAACTTGTCCTTTAAGTCACATGCATATTTGAAGATTACTGCATAATTAGTTAAAAGCAATATTATCATTAGGATAGATGTAACTTCATGTATATTGATTTTATTTTTTATTTTTCTAGCATTTTTTATTGAGTAATAGTCATTTTACAATGTTGTGTCAAATTCTAGTGTAGAGCACAATTTCTCAGTTATACATGAACATATATATATTCATTGTCACATTTTTTTTTTCACTATGAGCTACCACAAGATCTTGTATATATTTCCCTGTGCTATACAGTATAATCTTATTTATCTATTCTGCATTTTAAAATCCCAGTCTGTCCCTTCCCACCCCCCACCCCCTTGACAACCACAAGTTTGTATTCTATGTCTATGAGTCTGTTTCTGTTTTATACTTCTGTTTTTGGGGGTTTTTGGGGGGTTTTTTTTAGATTCCTCATATGAGCGATCTCATATGGTATTTTTCTTTCTATTTCTGGCTTACTTCACTTAGAATGACATTCTCCAGGAACATCCATGTTGCTGCAAATGGCATTATGTTGTTGGTTTTTGTGGCTGAATAGTATTCCATCGTATAAATATACCACATCTTCTTTATTCAGTCATCTTTTGATGGACATTTAGGTTGTTTCCATGTCTTGGCTATTGTAAATAGTGCTGGTATGAACACTGGGGTGCAGGTGTCATTTTGAAGTAGGGTTCCTTCTGGATATATTCCGAGGAGCAGGATTCATATGGTAAGTCTATTCCTAGTCTTTTGAGGAATCTCCATACTGTTTTCCACAGTGGCTTTCCTTGCTTCCCTCTCCCACTCTTAATGATTTAGATGTCTTCTTTTACAATTTTGTGTTTATTCTTTTTGTAATTCATAGCAGTTATCTCCTTTCCAGTTATGAGTTTCTCATTTTTGTAGCATCCTGCTTCTTTTCTATTTAGAATAGACCTGTCAATACTTCTTATAGCATGGGTTTAGTGTTGCTAAACTCTTAGTTTTTGCTTGTCTGTGAAGTTCTTTATCTCTCCTTCTATTCTAAAGGATAGCCTTGCTGGATAGAGTATCCTAGGCTGCATCTTTTTTTCATTCAGGACTTTGAATATATCTTGCCACTCCCTTCTGGCCTGTAGTGTTTGTGTGGAGAAATCAGCTGAAAGCCTTATGGGGGTTCCCTTGTAACTCACTCTTTGTTTTTCTCTTGCTGCCTTTAGAATCATTTCTTTATCCTTGACTCTGGCCATCTTGATTATGATACATCTTGGTGTGGGTCTGGATTCTTCCTGTTTGGGACCCTCTGAGCCTCCTGTACTTGGATATCTGATTCCTTCTTTAGGTTTGGGAAGTTTTCAGTCATGATTTCTTCAAATACCTTTTCAATCCCCTTTGTTCTTTCTTCCCCTACTGGAACCCCTGTTATGCGTAGATTGGCATGCTTTATTTTATACCATAGGTCCCTTATATTGTTTTCATTGTTTTTTATTTGTTTTTCTCTCAGCTGTTCTGATTGGGTGCTTTCTGTTGTCCTGTCTTCTAGGTCACTTATTCATTCCTCTGCATTATCTAGCCTGCTTTGTACAGCCTTTAGGTTTGCTCTCATCTCAGCAAATGAGTTTACTAATTCTATTTGGTTCTTCTTTATAGCTTCTATTTCATTTTTGACATATTTTATATCCCTAAACACTATTTCTTTTAGTTCGTTCTGTACTTTGATCACTCCTTTTTTGAAATCTTGATCTAGTAGACCATCAATGTCTATTTCCTTAATTGTGCTTCCAGGGGATTTCTCTTGATCTTTTAATTGGGAATGGTTCCTCTGCTTCTTCATATTGCTCATATCTCTCTGGCGCTGTGGCTTAAGGAGTATCAGTTAACTAGTTCTCCTGGAGACGGTGTGCTCTTAATGATTTTATCGAGAGGTCTTTGTGTCTTCGCCCTATTTCGTGTACTCAGCTTGCTGTTTCCAGAGGCTCTCCTTGGCACCCTCATCTGTGCTGCTCCCAGTGGCTGTCAGCTAGCAGATTGCGCCCCCTCCCAACACTGGGTCAGGTGCTGAGCTCTTAAGCAGTGGGCGGGCGGGCCACTCTCAACTCCTGATGCTGCAGTCAGATGCTGTGTTTGGGCAAGGCAGGTGGGCTGATCGCGCCCCTTCCCAGCACCATGGTCAGGTGCTGCGTTCCTGCCAGGAAGGTGAGGGGCTCCCCGCCATCTCCTGGTGCTGGTCACTCTGCTGCTCTGTGCAGCTGCCCACTCCACCTCTGGTCGGCGCTCCAAAGGTGGGCTCTGGGAAGACCGCGGAACGGCCTCACCCCTGCTCCATGCCAAATCTCAGCTCCTTGTTTGTCTTGGCGGTGTGAGTTCTCTGAGGGACCAGGGCAGAAAGATCCTATCTGCCTCAGGCTGTAAACAAGTCTCAGTCCTGCCTAGGAGGTTGTGGAGCCCCTGGCGTGGATTCAGGGCTCGGCCCCACCCCCACCCGGGCACTGTGCACAGGAGGAGATGGTGGCTGTGGCTGAGCCCCTCCTCTCTTCTCGCGAGAGGCACCAGTAATGGTGCTGCAGGTCTGAGGAGACAAAGGCTATTGCGCCCCTCCCCCCAGGGCACACCAGCCATGTTGCTTTGCTTTTTTCGCAATTTATGGGGGACCAAGGTTGTTCTGCTCCGTATCCCCTCCCAGCCATGGCGCGCAGCCCCCTGCAGGCCCCCGGGGCTGCCTCAGTGCAGCCACCCCAGTCCTCTGCCCAGCTCAGGCAGCCTGTCCCGGCCCCAGCTGCCGGCTCGCGTCTCAGGCTGAGTGTTGCCGTGTTGCCGGGACCCTTTGTGCCCGTTCAACTCAGTTCTGTCAGTCAAGGGGTGGTCGGGGCAGACCTGAGCCTCAGAGGCTCCCCCTCCGTCCCACTGGCCTCTCTGTTGGAGAGGGGAGACCCAGCGAACGAGCGCCAGTCCTCCTTCGCTGCTCCCTCCCCGCGGGATCCGTCCAGCACTGTTTTTCTTCTTTCTTTTTTCCTTTTCTCCTACCAGATTTTTGGTGTCTTTGTCTTTGGAAGAGGGCGATGTTCTTTCGGAGTTTGCAGGTGCTCTGGTTGGCTGAGTAGGTCCGTAAATGTGTTTTGGTGTATTTGTGGGAGACGGTGCGCTACAAGCGTCCTTCTACTCCACCATCCTACTTCTCCCATGTATATTGATTTTAGATTAAATTTTTTGAATCACATATGTACATTTGACTATAAAAGTATATGATATAATCATCTTTACCCTGATTTCTTTCTATACCAATTCGACATTTCTAGATACAATTTTAAAATGCCAAGAAAAGATAGCTTTCTTTTTAAATTCTTGTAATGAATTACTTGACAGGCTATGTAAAAATATAAATTATTTTCTAAGCTTATCACAGATAAACTGAGACCTTATGCAACTCATTTCATCATAACTTCCTCAACTGTAGAATGGATAGAATCATTACCTGTTCTTTCATTTCATCAACTTGTGTGAAAATCACTTTTGGTTTCCTCATAAAATAATAATTGACAAACCATAGTTTTAAGTTACAACTATTAGTAATAGCATATTATTTATACAAAACCCATCACACAGTAATTATTGACTGCCACCATTTTGGGAGGCAGTAAAGAATTGTAAGGTGTGGGCTGAGTTCCCAGCATGACCTAGTCAAGGAAAATAGACACATGAAGTCACTTAGACACTAGTGAGTGCCAAGTTGTATGACACCAAGTAAAAAAGATAGTAAGAATTTAGAGAAAGCCCAGACATTAGGCTGGCAGTGGGATGTAGGCTAAAATATGAAAACCAGAGGTGGTTTGTAGAAAGAACAAATGAGATGGGATAATTATTTTCTGGAAACACCAAACTGTAGGGTTTCTGGACTTGGAGATGCTGTGCATGGTGTAGAAGTGAAGTGGCTAGACTGAAAATACGGAAGTTAAGAGAGAGTCTGTATCTGGAATGGTGAGATTTTCCCCAACTCCATTCCCCTCCAGCAGCTAGGCCTATATCTTGAGGTAACTTGTTTAGAGGACACTTCTCTGACAAAATAGATTATTCCTCCCAGAAACCTATAGATACTGATACTTGGTAGTTTACTTTGAAAAGGTAGTTGTGCAAACCAGTCTTTTTTACATTGAAGCCCAGGTTAACAAGCTTCCTAATACATACCAAGCTTCCAATCAGTGTTTTGGAGACTCACTTTTAAATATTATCAGAGAGCCAGAGATCCATGGTACTTCTGAGGAAATCTCCATCTGTAAATCTGAGATCTGTGAGTCTGAGGCTAAAACAAACAAAACAAACTGAAAAGAATCAGGAACAGTGCAATAAACAAAACTAAATTCAAGGAATTAAAATTAATCCCCACAGAGAAATAAGAGGAGCTCTTGCATCCTTGAAATAAGAACAGGATGCTATTTTGCTATTTTTGTAAAAGGAATACTCAGGGAAAAGGAAAGCTCTTGGGAATTAAAAATATGGCAGCATAAATAGAAAAATTAATAGAAGAACTGAAAGACAAAGTTAAAATACTCCTGTGATGCAGAACAGAGTGACAAAAGGATATGGTAGTGAGCAGTAGGCAACAGGAGATAAGAAAAGTAGAGTATCAGGCCAGAAGGTCAAACATCTTACTAATGAGAGAAAATAGGAGAGAAGAAACAAACAAAAAAAAGAAGAAAATTTCCCAGAACTGGAAAATGCTCGTTTCCAGTTTGAAAGGACCCAGTGATTGAAAACGAAGACCAAAACCAAGGCATATTTTGTGAATTTTAGAAAACCAAAGATAGAGAAGATCCAAAAAGCTTTTGGAGTAAAAAAGAAAAATAAGACACAGAAAGGAATGGGAATCAGACTTATACCAGACTTCTCAACAGTAACACAGAGAGTTAGAAGGTAGTGGAATGATGCCTTCAAGATTCTGAAGGGAAATGATTTTTAGCCTAGAATTCTATATCTAGGATTCTAAATTGTTATTCAAGCAAGAACATTTTCAGCCTTGCTAGCTCTCAAAAAACTCACCTACCTGCCATGCACTTTTTCTCAGGAAGTTATTGGAAGATGTACTTCCCTAAAGCAACATACTAAACCAAGAAACAAGATTCTTGGGATCCAGGAAACAAGATTCTTGGGATCCAGGAAACAGGATTATACACAGGAAGGAAGTGAAGAGAAGTCTTAGGGTGATAACTGTGCCTTAGACCTAGAGAGCAACTAGTCCAAGCTGGGACAGGGGACAGAAATTTCTTCTAAAAATGTTGGAGGGAGGGAATAAAAGGAGCTAATAGATCTGATATCTGATCTGATCTCGGAGAATTAATAGTAACATTTAATAAGAGGTAATAAAAGATATAATTAAACAATAATTACATGGTTGATATATTTATGTATATCATTATGTATAAATAATGTTCTTTAAGAAGTTTCAAGTACTATTTCTTGTGGTGTTAATTTTCCTCACCCTTTTAGGTAATAGATGTCTATCACTGAAGGTGTCATTATACAGGCTTTGTGTCTTGGTGACAATACCACTCAGGACCAACCCAAATCCCCACGGCACATAACTTTACCAGGTGGCCTGAGACTGACTCAATATACTGGGTATCCTTTAGCTGCCCATTTGGGCTTCCTCCAACTAGAAGCCTCATTTAGACTTGATCTAATTCTAACTGTCCCCAAGGGTTACCCAGCATAGTATATATAGGCTGGTTTATCTCACAATACCTACTAGTTAGCTCACTTGCTTTGATAATTTATCAAGTTAAGTAATGACTTTTATTCAGGTTTCTGTTACATGCCCCTGAATGCAATTCTAATGACACAACACATTTAGAAATGTGGTGGTAGAAACAGAAGAAATTACTGAGAGTTGAACATGATTACATTTGAGAGTGGGATGAGAGGCTGTGGTGGGATAAGACAGTAAGCAGCTGTTTTAATTCCAAGTATTCTTTGACATTTTAACAATTTATACATGCATTTCTTTAATTGAAATATTTTTAAAACATGCCGGGAGTGCTTCTGAGAGTCAGATGTCAAGCTGGTACTAGGACTGCAGGTGATTTATGGGGGAGATGTGAAAGATAAAGGCCAAGGGAGCAGGAGTAGGTGGGGAAGCTTTTTTGACTGTGATACTGATCTGAACTCTGTGGAAGGAGAGGAAGAGACAATTGGGTATGAAGAGCCTCAGGCTGCAGCATGGTGCTCAGAGAGTTTCAGCCAGACCACGTGAAGAGTCCCCGAGCCAAAGTTGCTCATTAGAGGAGTCCCCTGTGGGACTATACCATATCATGCTCGGTCAGTGGCTAGTAGCCCCCTGGGTACATTTGGTCTTTGTCAGTCAACCGTCTTCCCAGCCTTGGTTCCTCCTGGAGGAGTTCTGAGTGATGCACGTCCATGGCCATTGCACCCACAAAGGTTTACATTAAAAATAAGAATATGTATCTGTATGTGTGCATAATACAGTACTGTACCTGAGCAATCTTAATGTTCAGCTAGCCTATTTAATAACATGATCTAATAATTATTCTTTCATAGGCCAAAAAAAAAAATCATTCCTTTCCAGGAAAAATAGAAAGAACATTTACATTGTATCTTGACTACTTCAATCCAAAGTTTGATGACCTATGATAATTCTTCTATACATTAATTATTTACTCTTAAAAATACAGTAAGATATGAACCCAGTTTTGGAACACGGTTATTACACAAGATTTTGATCTTCTTTATAATAGTGTATCTTTGTATCATCAATCAACATTTCCTTCCTTTTCGTTTCATAAATGATTCTTTCTTCTCTTGTATTGTTTTCATTTAAAAACATTTCTCTAAAGAACTCATAATGCCCTGTCTCTGCCCCTGGCATTTGTGTCTAATAATGTTTTGGAAGCTTCAAGGTATTTTGCCACAAAGGAAGCCAGTTTAGGACTATGAACTTCCTTTGTATATTCAGTTATATAGTTAATAGTAAATATGTGTAAAGCTAAATGAGTTCAAAATCTTAATAATCTAATGCTTCTCTAATTGATTTTCAAATGTACTTATGAAGTAGTAACAAACACGTGCCAGGCATTTATCTACTTTATAAGGAGAGAGTAAAATTTTATATCGATATCTAGCTAATGATAAGACTTAATGTACTGTATTTGAGTACTTGTACTGAATTTTTATATAAAAACTTAAAATATGACTTACTTCTCATTTAGAACTTTGTATTAGATCTGCAGTTTGGAATGTGCCAGTTAGTAATGTACATATAAACTAAGCATTTAAGGTTGAGTATGCGAACCCAGCAACTTTACACTCATGATATTTGAGGATATTATGTTATATATATGCCAACATAGCTGATAGAGAAAACATCACCTACTTTTGCCAAATTGTGATTATACTACTTATTTTTAAAAGTAAAGTTAAAAAAATAAAACTATTAGGTTAGCAGATACACTATTAAGTATCTGCTATTTGTATATCATCTTTGGAGAAATGTCTATTCAAGTCCTTTGGCCATTTTTTAATTGGGTTATTTGATTTTTCATTGTTAAGTTACAGGAGTTTTTAAAAAATATATTCTGAATATCAACCACTTTGTCATATATATGATTTGCAAATATTTTCTCCCATTCTGAGATTGCTTTTTCACCCTCTGATGCAGTCGTTAATTGTGTGCTCTGATGCACAGATTTTTAAAGTTTTATGTAGTCTCATTTGTCAATTTTTGCTTTTGGTGTCATATCCAAAAATAATTTTTGAATCTAACATCATGAAGCTTTTCCCCTGTGGTTTCTTCAGGGAGTTTTATAGTTTTGCTTCTAAGTGTATGTAGGTCTTTAATCCATTTTGAGTTAATTTTTGTGTATGGTGTAAGATAAGGGTCTGTTTTCATTCTTTTGCATGTGGATGTTCAGCACCATTTGTTGAAGAGACTGTTCTTTCCCTATTGAGTGGTCTCAACAGTCTTATTGAAGATCATTTGATCATATATGTGAAGGTATACTTCTGGGCTCTCTATTCTGTTCCATTGGTCTGTAAGTCTGTCTTTTGCCAGTACCGTGCTGTTTTGATTTTTGTGGCTTTATAATATATTTTGAAATTGGGAAGTGTGAGTCCTCTAACTTTGGTCTTTTTCAAAATTGTTTTGGCTATTTGGTATCCCTTGAGATTCCCAGTCAACTTAAATAGACACTACTCTTTTCTATTTAAACAAATAGACACAATTAGCACTGATCTCAGGCACCCCCATGTCTTATCCCTTCCTTCAGAATCAAATTTCTCAAAAGAATTGTCTCTGTTCAGGGTCTTTATTTCTCTATTGCTCACTCAGCACTTAACCAACTTCAGTCATGCCTTTCTCCTGATGACACTGAAAACCTTTCCACTAAGTTTACAAAAAATATCTCTGTGTCACTAAATCCAATAGACTTTTTTTTAAAATAAATTATCATCCTAGATATCCAGGAGGATTTAACAGTACTGGTCCCTCCATTGTTCTTGAAATGCTTTTTCTGTTAGTTCCCCGTGGCTTTGCTCTCCTAGTATTCTTCCTGTCTCTCCAGCATTCTTCTCTGTGTTCTTTTCAGGCCTATGTTTCTTTCCGCTGTGCTTGAATGTTAGAATTCCTTAAGGCTCGATTCTAAGTTCTCTCCCCTCTCCTCTGAACTCCTGGCTTATCAAATTTATGTTCATAGCTTCAGTGCCCCTTCTCTCTAGAGCTCAGACCTCTCCCCTGGGCTCCAGATCCATAAATCCAGCTACCTACTTGCCTTCTCCCCTTTGGTACCTAAAAGATATTTCAAACACAGTATCTCTAAAATGGAACTCAGCAGCCTTGACCTTTTCCTCACATATCATTCCAGCCTCAGTAAATGGCCCTGCCTTGCATTCGTTTTTGGAGACCAGAAACCTAGAAGCCACCTGTTTATTCTGGAAATTATCCTCTTCTCTACCCAGCTCCTACTCCTCCCCTGACCACATACCCAACTAACCTCTGATTCTTACTGATTTTATCTTGTAAATCACTCTCACATCTGCCAGAGACTTTTCATCCCTTCCCTCATAACTTTAGTCAGAGCCACCTCCCTTTGCCTCCCTTCTGGAATACTTCAGCACTTCCTAACTGTTCTACCTGCTTCTGTTTTTGCTCCCCACCAATCTATCCTCCAAAATGATTTTTTAAAGGCAATTTTGTTGCTCCCCTGAGTAAAACTTTTCTACAGCTCTGGAGAATAGATAGGAAACTGGTGAATCAGGGGAGGGGAGCAGAGGTGGGAGGGATACAGGGATAGGAATAAGACTTTGATTTGTATACCTCTGTATAATTTATTGTCATTTTTCTGTTGGAACTACATGAATGTATTATCTTTTATCTTAAATCAATAAGTTGAATTTTAAAAATTATAGCATCACACTGTTCTTAAGATAAAGGCCATACTGAACTGGTCCCAACCTACCTACCTTTTTAACTTCACCTCTTACCAAACTCTCTTCTAATCTCAGTGCCACAACCACACCAGGCTTCTGTTGCCATCCCTCATGTTCTACATGCTTTCTCTTGCTTCAGGGCCTTTGCACAAATTGTTCTTAGGTCTGCCTGAAATGCCCGTTGCTCCCCTTTCACTGAGGAAACACGTTCTTATCCTTAGGTCTTAGACCATGAGATACCACTTCCTCAGGGAAGCTTTCCCTGACAAGCTCTATCCCCTCTTACGTGCAATTACAACTCCATGTTCTTCTTGGTACTCACTGCAGTTCCAGTTTTACATTTTTATTGTGTGACCGTCTAATTACTATCCACCTTATTGATTTGACTGAAAGTTCCATTGCAGTAACAATTTAATAATACTGATCCTAAGAGATCCCTGCTACGCTTAAACCCATCATAATATCCTATTGCGTGTTAAGGGTGAGTGTGTGTGTGTGTGTGTGTGTGTGTGTGTATGTGTGTTTAACTCAGGAAGTGCTGTTGTCAGTCTTCAGTAGGGGACTGTTATATACAAAGTTTCCAAAATGACTTTCTTGGAACATCTTCAAAGATTAGTATTTCATGGATTAAGCTTTGGGGAATGCTTTGACATTTATGCTATATTAGTATGTGCTGCATGGAAAGAGAAGGGGTGGTGCCAAGGGCAGCTTTTGAGTATTGCCCTAGTGAGAGGATGGACAAGGAGTTATATTAAAAATTATACGTGTGAGAGAAATTGAAGAAAGAGTATCAGAAGAATTTACTGGTGAATTTGAAGTTTCTTGGGTAAAGGTGAACAAGTAAAATGGGACACAGCGCAAACAGACACATAGTACAAGTGCTGCCCCACCCTGAGCTCATTCCCCTTTCCGTGTTAACCAGTCAGCAGTTTGGTCTGTGTCCTCCTCCTGTGCATTTACAAACACTCATCTGTGTGTAAGTATGTGTATACATATATTTTTAAATAAATGGACTAACTCTCGCCATACTCTTCATGTAACAATGTATAACACATTTATCAATGATCTACATCTGCCCTTCTTATTTTAAGTCGGGACAGAATAATCCATAGTTTGGAGGTCCCATACTTTACAACTGTTAGTGATAATCTTTTAGTAAATAAAGAAATTGGACATGGGTGAGCGATCTGAAAAGGCAATACTATAAGAAAAAGAAGTGTCTTAAATTTTTTTAATAAGTGAAATTGCAGAGGAGAGGAACTCAGTTCAGTTTCCTACTCATTCCTTTTAGTAAGGAGCCACTATTGTAGTTCATTTTCAATGTGATTCAAGTTCCAGCACCTTTTGTAGCATTAAAGCATTCTTTAAAACCACAAAATAAGAAATATATTTGTGGCCAGATATTTAATGGCTGCTCCTTTAATTTTGAAAAATTTATAGAAAAATAACACATTAAAAAGTCATCCATAATTCGAATTTTTAAAAAATCTATGAGGCTAGAAGTTAAAGTTCATGCCTCAAGCTCCCAATTCCACCTCTTTGGGATACCTCCTGTCAAGTTTGGGGCAAATTCTTTCTTGTATTTATACAATTTCTTTATGCATGTATGTACATCTACTACACCTGCTTTTCCTCTAATAAAATGAGATGATGCTATTTATGTAGGTCTGTAGCTTTTAAAATTTTACCCCCACCCCACGTCAGCAATGTTTCATGGACCTGGGCAGAAATTTTCTGTTTAATTAAACTTATCTATCTTTTATGTTATCTCCATTTGTTTTCTTGTACTAACAACATTCACAATAACCAAACTAAGAAGCAACTGATTTATCAACTGGCACAGCAGTTTATTAACTTACAGTGTGAGATGTATCTGGCATCATAGACTTTGCTCATTTGCTTGAGGCATTCCCACCTGATGGATGAATTACTCAAGAGACTAAATTATAGATAAGAAGGCTGATTGGTGAGCTGAGAATTAGAACAAAAGCGAGGAGGTGTTCTTACAGGATATTTCTATCATGGATGGCTCTCTGACTTGCCCTTGGGCTTTTTCAGTCTTGGCAACCGGCATTAGTCATCAGAGTTACAGTCCTGAAAGTGGTTAGATATGTTTGGAACAGGCTTCCTCCAGGGTCCTGATCTGAACTGCACACTGCCCACTGCTCCATTTAAGATACCTGACCAGGTCCTCATTTGTTACCTTTTTGTTACCTTTTCTTTATGTGAGAAAAGTATTGATTAGAATTTGAAGCGCTCCCAAATCTGCTTGATGGGGATATGGAAAATATCTTTGCCTCCACAGCAACACACTAACGAGCGCTGGGTTCAGGTGAGCCTTTGTGGAAGTGGCTAAAATATAGAGATGTGGTAACCACTGAGTCTCCAGACATTACCCAGTGTCCCCTGACAGCCACAATCTCCCCCATTTGAGAACCGCTGGTTTAGAGGGAAGGAGCTAGAGAGACGAAAACCAGATGGGCTATTGCATGTAAATCAATCAGTTGAGAGTTAAAGGATATTAGTTCCTTAGCAGCAGAAGAAAGAATATAGGATTTATCCTATGTCTTGGGCTCTACTTCTCTACTAATTATGAGACCTTTGGTTAGTTGCTTTACCCTCCTGATTGTGAGTTAGTATAAGGACTAACCTTGTTATTATTTTTTTTAACTTGCATACCTTTTATGTACCAGAGTTGTATGGGCATTTTATATGAATTATAGAGATAGTGTATATTAAAGTCCCCTGTATATTATAAAATTCTGTGCAAAAGTAGTGTTCTGTCCTGTTCACTTCTTATCACTGCTTTTATTCTTTAGATCTTTAAAACTACTGACAAAAACAAGATTTACCTCTGTACCTTATTCTTTTGTGACTTTTCCAAAATATGAATATTTTCTAAGAAGAATCACTTTTATGTAATTATTACATATATAAAAGAGCTAGATTTAAAATTACATTAGGGATTAAAATGTGGCATTGCTCATTTTATGAGAATAAGTAAGAAAATGAGATTTCTTAACTTGAAGTGGACTCAGGCAGATTTCTGAGCATGTATCTACTCTATATACTGAATAACATCACACAGATCTTTGGAAAACCTCATTGTTAACACTTCCCTATCCAGAAAAATACCTGTTTCTTCCTTGTCCTTTTGTTTCTTGTCCTTAGTCAATTCTCTCTAGTGAGTCAATTAAATTTTTTTCTTATCCTTGTCTTAAGTACATTCACTTTTGTCTCTCTACTTTAATGGATTAGTCAGGCATGATTTCCCTCTGTACTCAATAAATGTTTGCTGAATGTCAGAATAAATTTCAGAAAACATGTTATCTGCCTCTAACAGGTTATCTGCTAAAATGATCAGTGACCCTACTCTTCATTATAGATTTCCCCAATGTAATGTTGTTTGACTGTCTATAGTTCTGAGTTTCTCCAGAATTTATCCCATGGATTGGATTAGGGGGCAGATTTGAGAGAGCTGTTGGGTACCATCATGATGCAAATTCACTGGGTCTCCAGAGGAATGAGGTTTATAATACTTTAAACATTTACTTCAGCCCTAGAATTCACTCCAAGGATCCTAATACTTTGTTGCCCCTCTGGATTGTGGTGTTGAGCACTTGCTGTCTCCCACATGTCTCCTAATGATTTCACGGGGTCAGTCTTGGCTGCCCTGTCCGTGATTCACCTCTTACATCAAGGATTGAACCTGTCACCCATTGCTGAGTTTTAGTATTGACCCTCCATACCTTTACTTTGCAATTCTCCCCAGATGTGATAATAATCACATGGATCTTGGAGTTTTCTTAACCAATGAGAATATTGAATTCAGTTGAACTGTGTGTGATTACTATTGTAAAATAGCTCACTCGCAGTTACTCGCTGTGCCAGTTCTTCAATACCAAGTATGAGACATTTATCTTCTTTACGGCTGCCGAATTCCCTTGTCTAGGAAGCAGCCATCTATCCTAACGAAAACCTCCACTTCTCTCTGAGATGAGGTGCTCTGCCGTATTTTGCCAACGTGTGCCTGCATTGTTCACCGCTGTACGTCGCTCTATATACTTGGCATATATAGGAGGTGCTCGCATATTTTTGATCTGCTGAAGGAATGAAACTTAGATTCTTGTGGTTGCTTATGATTTGTTTTGCTTAATGATGTCATCTGATAAAATTTTCTCTTTCTTCTCTCAGTGCCATTTCTAATTAAGTACTCAATATAAGGTTAAGAGAAAGCAATTTAAAGAGCCATCTGAAGATCATGAAAATCATGTCAGTTTCTTAAAAGAGAAAGCACATCTCTCTAAGCTTATTGAAGAAAATGAGAAGGAGAAAATGATAAAGGCAACAGAAAGAAACATGGTCAGAGCAGAAACAGCAAGGAGGGTCTTCCTGTCTGGAATGGTATCAGAAAAGGAAAAGCTTCTGTTCCTATTTTGCCTCAGTCATCTTCTGCACAAAGAACAACATTAAAATTGGAACGGTGTTAGGAAATCCCATGGGCTTTCTCATTTATTCATCCTGTGGCTCTCTTCTCAAACTCAGATCTGCTCTGGAAGTGCCTCCCTTTGCCTCTCTGTCTGCTCTTTTTCATTTTGTGAGCTGTTGAATTCTCCAATTCCTTAAAATGGAATAGGACAATATATTAGAGCCCTTTTTCCTTCTTGTCCTGCCAAACTTGCGGAGGCCCTTTCTGTTTTGAAGGGCTTAAGAACTAACCTTTAGGGGAAACAGGTAGAAGCATTTTCCTGTCTGCACTAGACTATTTTCCTGAGTTGCAGACTGTTTTTTCCCCCTAATTCTGTTTATCTCAATTAGCATATCCAGGAAAATCTTTGGCACCAGTACTTGGAAACTTTATGCTTCTCCACAGGTTGTTTTATAAAAATTCATTAATTAGCCTATTAATGTACTTATACCTTCTTATTCCAAAAACTGATATTAAGTATACCACTAGAATAAAAGATATTTAGAAATTTAAAATGATGGACATACCTTGAGCCTAATGAGTACCCAAACCAGGATTCAGTAAGAGGGTAACCTGATCTTTTAACATCTCTAAAGATTCAACTATCTCAGAGCTCAGACTTTAAACCACTTTCTCTTTTTCCTTTTCTTTCTTTCTTTCTTTCTTTCTTTTTTTTTTTTTTTTTTTTTTTGCTTGGATAGCAGAAATTTATTTTCTCTCACAGTTCTAGAAGCTAGAAGTCCAAGACCAAGGTGCTGTTTGGCTTCTCTCCTTGGCTTGTAGACAGCCATCTTCTTTTTTTGTTGTCATATGACCTTTCTTCTGTGTGTGCACGTGGAAAGAGAGAGCCCTCTGGTGCTTCTTCCTCTTACAAGGACACCAGTCAAATTAAATTAGGGTCCCACCCTTATGACCTCATCCCTCATTTTTTAAGGAGAGCTTATCCAGTTCCATGACTTTAAATACTACCTTTACATTGGTGATGACTCAAATATAATCTCCAGCCCCCACTTCACCCTGAACTTCAGACTACTTGATACCTTAAACTTAACATGTCTACAACCAAACTCTTGATTGCCCCTAATCTTAAATTTGCTTCTTCTCAGGTGTCCTCTGTCTCAGTAAACCCAGTTTCCCAAAAACCTTTGAGTTTTTCTGTTGTATGCCACATCTAATCCTTTGGTAAGTCCTGGTTGATCCCCTTTAAAATGTGTTTCAACTCTATCCACATACTGTTTCCTCTAGCATTGCAGTTCTAGGTCAAGCCATCATCCTCTCTCACCTGGACCACTGCAATAGCCTCCTGTGATTTCCTTGCTTCTACTCTTGCCCCAATTCCTCTTTAAAACATAAATTATTTTGTAATTCCCTGCTGCTTAAACCCCAGTGGCTTCTCATCAAAGAGGTCCAATGTAGGCTGGCCCCTAAACTACGTCTCTGATTTCCCTCTGACTTTCCCTCTCACTCACTCCCCTCCAGCAACACTGGCCTACCTTTCCTCAGTTGTCCTAGGCACATTCTGACCTCAGTTTTTGCATTTGCTGTTTTCTGCCTCAAACTCCCTCTCTTCAGATAATCACATGGCTTGTTCCTTCACTTCATTTGGATCTGTACTCAAATTTCATCTCCTAAGAGAGGCCTTTTTTATTTCTTTATTAGTCATCTGCTTAAAACAGCACCTTACTAAAACCTCCATCCTTATTGTGCTTTATTTTCCTCTGGGGTTCTTACTGCTCTCTGACATTATTTTAAAACTATTTTTTAATTGCCTGGGTCCACATTTGAATGCAAGCTTCCTGAAGGGAGGTGGGGCAAGGGCATTGTCTGTTTTGTTCAATGCTGTGTTTTCAGCACCTAGAACAGAGCCTGGCTCATACAAAATACTAAATATTCTCTTGTGGAATGAATGAGTGAATGTATGCATAAGAGGCTGCACCCATCCTTTGAGAAAGATACTGAAGTTACATCCAGGCTCACTCGCAGGATCCACAGTCCCCAAATCACCGCCTCTACCACCATGTGTAAATCAGTTGTCTGCTGGTGTGTGCATGCTTTCCAAGTGTCTCACTGATTCTTCCCTTCAAATCTTTCCAGCTTAAGTTCCCTCTTTTACCTACACTCACAGTTGTACTTTCCATCTCCATCTGACAAAAATAGTCTTTTAGAATTTTATAACATAACAAGTGCTTATACATAGAAAAAAGTAATTTTTATTAGGAGACAGTTAGTTCATGATAGTGGTTGTAAAAGCACAAAATAAGGAACAAGAAGTTTGAGATTTGGACAAATTAAATTCCAAAGTTCTGAAGGAACTTGCATATATCTTAGAGACAATATCCTTGTTAAATCATGGTAAATGGGAACAATGACAAAAGATTGTACTGGTTACAATTCACCTGGAGTCTGGTGTTCCATGTCTAACATTGAGTCCAGTCTGGGCACAAGATTTTTTAAAAGATAAAAAAGAATCTGTTCAAGGATGGCAAACAGTATAGTGAAAACACTTCATATGAGTAGTGGTTGAACAATAATGATAATAATAATAATTACAAACATTTACTATGTGCCAGACGTTATTCTAAATACCGTTTAAAAGTTATTTAATCCTCATCCTGTGAAGTAGATACTATTAAGTCTCTTTTCAGAGGGGGAAATGAAGTCACAGAGGTTAACTCCCTCAAAGTCACGCAGCTATAAGAAGGAGAGCCAGTGCTGATTTCATTCTGATTTCCGAGTCTGTGCTCTTAACCACTATATTATTATCCTTTAATATTCAAAAAGAGCACTATAGAAGAGAAATTGGGGCTACTGTAGAAGTTCTTATAAGGCAGTGTTAACTTTCACCTCAAGATCAAGCATTGCCACCTCTTTCTCAGTCCTCCCAGTCTCTGCAGTATGTACTCTTATAATAGGACCAGTAGCAGCACTTTATTACACTTATTTGCTTATATCCCTACCTCTCTCTACTAACCTATATTTAACCTATTTTAAGGATTATATTTGATTCACTTTTGAACCACTAAATGTAGTTTACTGTTTGGCATATAATGTTCAGTTTCTCTTGAATGAAAAAACTGAATGAATGATCTTTAAATTGATTAGAACCATCCAGTGGTGGAATGGCTTTCCTGTAAGGTAATGAGCTTCTGGTCACTGGCAGCAGTCAAACATGGGCTGTGTATTTGAAGGATGCTTGAAAGAATGCTGCAGAAGGAACTTCCATGTCATGTGGAAGTGGAAGCTTAAACCAGGTTTCCCTCCAGCTATGAATTATTTGATCTTATGATGTGTTAATTATGATCCTTTCTCTAAACATTTATTTAGCACCTCCTATGTGCTTGGCATTGTTCTAGGCACTGAAGATACAAAGATAAAAGTGCCCTAGCTAGTATCATGAGGAGCTAGTAGGCAGTAAATAATTAAGAGGTGCTTAAGAGTGTAGGTGTAAAGTTTTAGCAGGTAAAAATAAAAAGAAAAGGACAAATTTTTGAAGTATTTTGAATAAATGGGGAAGAGAGAAAAAAGTGATTACAATGAGAAGTAGATATGAAAGATGACCCTAAAATTGTCTGCCTGAGAAGGGAGAATGTAGGAGGTGAGACCACATGTTTATATTGTTATGGGGGAATTCCTTAAAAGGGAAATATCAGTGTTTGTCATCCAGGTATATTGCAGGGCTGGATGTAATTCAGTAGAGATTAATTTGTGAAGTATTTTGAAATTCTTGGAACAAATGTGCCTTCTCTTATTAGTCTCCGAAACCAATAGAGATGATTAGGTCCACCTCCCCCTTGCCCTCTACCCCCTTTAAGGGCATTAACATGAAATGGCCAGTTCATTAAGTCATGTGGGACTCTTTGGTTTCTTTTCTGATTCATGTGTCTGGAATGTGTTAGGCAGTAGGGAACAGTGGCCTTTTTTATACTAACCTGGTCCCTCTTGCTGTGCCTCTCGCACACATGTCTCAATATGTCTTGTCACAGAATTATCCTCTCTAGCTGGGACATGATGCCTAGGTAGGTGGGGAATTCCCCTGTTTTGTTTAAAATCATAGTTATCTTTGGGTTTGACTAGCATATTCATGATTAGTTTACTGACAATTGGTTTTTTCTCTTTATGCCATATGCTATTCCATGATTCATCTGCTTTGAGTCTGTTGCCTTGAAGGTGAAACAATTTCTTCCAATGTTGATATTTCATAATCTCGTAGATAACAAGCATACGCATATGCATAGTCCTTTCAGGAGTTTTAAACATTTGGAGCTGAATGAATTATGCTGCCACAAATGGAAAGGAGCAGTATAAAATCATAATGGTGATATCCAGTCATCTTTTGTTGGGTGGTTGGGTGAACACTGATAACAAAGCCTGTGTAATTTATTATATTTCTTTATCTCTCCTTGAGAAATTATTTCTGGTGTGTGTTATTTATGAATTTTAATATTTAACATTTTACTTTAATTGCCTTGATTTACATGAGTTTTAATATTTTAGGCAAGATCTTTATTTGTAGAAGTGCGGTTTAAATTCCAAATAAATCATAATACTTGTTAATATTGTAATGGTGGCATCTTTTCTAATGTGTAGCAATGACTTCAATATTTAAGAAATCTTAATTTCTGATATAAATAGTAATCTTTGAAAATATTTTAATAGAACACATCACATTTCTGAATGCAACGCAAAGTAACTTTTTCTGCCCAGGTATTTTCTAAGTATTTAGAAGATTAGACTTATAAGCAAACATGAACTAAATTCAGTTTCTGCATGTAGCATTAATCAATGCATTTACTGTGTTGCATCATTTGGCCACCTGTATCTTTTTACTCATAATGTCAGTGATTGTTTTTCTGTGAAGAAAAACGCTTTGTAATTCCATGGTGTAGATGCACATGTAAATATCTGTATAAGTTGTACATTTGGAAAGAGATTTTTAAAAGATTCTAATTCTCAGTTTGTCTCCCTCCTCCTCCCCCCCTTTACCTGGTTTTAGCTCCTCTTTGGTTCAGGTGTGCTGGTGTCCCTAAGCCTTTCCGGGCCGCAGCTGGAGAAAGTGGTGATTGACAGAAGCCTGGTGGGGAAACTCATCTCAGACACCATCAGTGATGGTAATTACCCCCATGTGCAAATCAATTGCCTACATTAACGGAGGGGCAGGAGAAACGGTGTGTCAACAGGTAGACTAATTATTACCACTGGGGACTTTCAAATACAAGTAATTGCTTGTAATGGCATAGTTTCAACCCCTGGGACCAATACAAGTTTTGACTAATATTTAATATCAAAGTTTCTGTCAAGTGTTAGGCTCATATTCTTGAGTATTTTTTACTTTTTCTTTAAAAAAAGTGAACATAATTTCAAAATAGGTGTTTTTTCTTTTAGTGGATTGACTTTTCAAATATTCTTATTTTCCAGTGAATTTTGAATACATAACCAAAATGTGTCAACACAGCCACCAGTTCAAACAAATAAACAAAAAACCCTGTGCTTTGACTCCTAGGAAGACTGTTCCCAAAGTCCACAAATACTAACTTTTGAGAGAGTTTGGGCAGTATTTCTAAATATCAAAAATCAGTGTCAAATATACTAGATAAATCTGAATCCTATTAAGTGATACCACAGTGAGTGTATAATTGCTACAAAGCACATTTTAAAAAAAAGATTTTAAGCCAGTTATTGAAAAGGTAGGATACTGACATTTATTGGGCTCTAAAAGGCTCTGTGCTGTGCCACCTTACCTATTTCATTTAATTAAAAAAAAAAAACTATTCATTGTAAGGTATGGTTATTTCCCTTTTATAGATAAGGATTTTGAAGTTGAGATACTAAGGAACATGCCCAATGAGATACTAAGGAACGGTTTAAAAATGACTGTGCTGAGATTTGAACCCGGGTTCTGGCTGCACTACACTGTGCTGACTCCTAAAGTTTTACAATTATATTATTTTTATTCAAGGTAAAAAGAGGTCTAAGAAACAGATTGCATTATCATTAGAGATTGAAAATGGTCAGTATCTTGAACTAAATAATCAAAGGAAGATGTGGTCTAGTGGAAAGGACAGAGGTGAGAATACAGAAACCTTCCTTCTGCTGTGTGTGCTCACTAACTACCTCGGAATAAATCTGACCCAATTTCATCTTCTTAGAGAAAAGCACTCTGCAGTATGGCTGTCATTAGCAATATCCCTGATAATAATAAGCTGAGGGTAGGATTGTAAGTGTTCCATTTCCTCTTCCTTATAGGAACGTGGTGCTAAGGAAGCTTCTCTATGGAAGAAGTTCCATTTTCATATGTCTAATAATTGACCCCTTCATTGACACTGCAAATAAAATAGTGGCTATGATGATTTTATCATATTGATGCTCCTCTATAAGAATTAAAAGAACTTCCAACACTATTCATGTCGCTGAGATATCTTTTTTCACATGTTTCTTTTATTTATACCCCAAATAATACACTCTCATGAGACCACGATAACAATGTGATTTCTTGGCAGTTCTCCAGATTTGCCTGTAATTGTGTGGATCTACTGTTGGTTACTGCTTGCACAGCCAGGAGTATGGGAGTAAAGAAAAATATATAAAAATTTAATAATTTCTTTATGCTGGGAATAATATAAAACATTTCTCAAATTCCTACTATATGTTTTTATTAATAATTTTACAACATTAATGGTCCATTATATAACCATGAATATTAATTATCTACCTATTTGTGTTCTTTACAAATAAAGCTATAGAAATATTTTTGCTAATCTTCATTATTAAATATTAATTTAGGTAACACACATATTGGGTATAAGATGCTTTATTTCATTCAGCATGTATACCCTCAAAAAGAAGGTTCATTGATGAAAAATTTTAGAAAAAGGTTTGTAGAAAATACTGACCTTAGCCTCTAATAAATCCAACTTATTCTCAGATGGTTTATATAGCATAGGACTAAAGGCTAAGCACAAATAAAAGTAAATGTTTTCATTTTACATTCAGGTGTGAAGCTGTCTTTATTTTATGGTTTTCTTAGCCCCATTCCAAATACATCTCATTTGGAGGTTGTCCCCTAACATCAGTGTATATTGAAATGGTTTCAGGAAAAAAAGGAAAAATATTAAATCCATGCATGATTAGATTGATGGTTATTGTTTATTCCCAGTATCTCTAATATCCTTGTAGAATATCATCATAGTATTTAAGAGACTTTATTATTTCAATTAATATTTACTTATCTTCTAAAAATAGCTTTTTATAATATTTCAGTGGAAAAAACTATCAATTTGTTACTATTCTAACTTAGTATCTGATCGTATTATCAATTTATTTTCAAAGCTCTTCTCACAGACAGCTTTATCATCTTATCATTTTTGGCACAAAACAAGCTATGTTTTATTCAGTTTACCAAGAAGATGGATTCTCCTGATACAAACAAAAGACTGGAAAAGCTCTCAGCCTTGGATTATAAGGTAGAGATTTCAGTTTATGTGGTCATACTGTTAATTATTAAAGTATGCTAGGGTATCACATGAGTTGATGTTATGCTCATTTTTCTTGACTGTTTCCAGGTTTCAGAAAAACCAGAGTTATTATAGGATTAAGCTTGATTAACTATGAAAAGTGCCCATCCAAAGTTTTCTTTTTAACTCCTATTATGGGGGGAGTCTAGCAATGGCATGTTTGGAGCAATTTATATAGTACTTATGGAAGTCAGAGACAGATAATAGAGGCAAGTTACACATTGGAAAATGGTTTCCTTGCTAGTGGTAGTATATATATAATTCTCATTTTTCCTTAAGACCTCATATCATCTTTCTGGGCAAGGATAGATGCTCTGGCTTCCATTTCACAAGAAAAGAAAGAAGGAAGAAGGCACTTTAAAAGATTAATAGAAAAATATAATAAACAAGTAGTGGGAAGATGCTCCCTCAGCCCCGCTCCCCCACCACCCAACTATAACTGGAGAAAAATGCAAAAAGAAATCTCCTTCATGTGTTAGTATCTCTACCTTCAGTAACTCCACGTAATTTGTTTCCTTATATCAGGGATTTTACATCTGTTAAGGCAGGATTTTTATTTTAAATGATGTGTTTAATTTAAGTTTTTGCCACATTACATTTTAACTGCTTGGAAAGCATACTCTCTGCTAGGATGAGTATCTAATACATTTTCCAGGCTGTTTCAGTTCAAGGCCTCTTTTCAGCAATGACTTGTGTTTGCAAGATTGATCCAGCCTCTGTGACGTGGATTTGAGACAGTTCACTGTTCACTGGGAACAGAGCTGATATACAGCTTCCTTAAAAAAGATGCACACTTATGCCATACCTAGAGTATCTGTAACAAGGGCAAAAAATTCTTAAAAGTCAGTTTTATGGCTTGAAACTTTGTGTGTGTGTGTTTTTGAAAAAGTAGTGTTTAACCTAACCTTTTGCCCTTTGGATTCTTATTGTGACTGAGGTGGTAGTGGTGTGGAAGGACTTAATTTTATTTGGCAGAAAAAAATCTATTCTTATAAAGAAGATTTTTAACATGTGATAAAATATATTAAATAAATTTTTCACTGTGGTTATAAACTACAATTTTGTTTGCCAGCTTTGTGGAGCTTCTGTGACAGTTTGGATAATATTGCACTTTTAAAACTGGAAATCAGTGGTCCCCATGGATTAAGTTAGTAAAAAAAAATTGATATTAGCATTTGTAAAAGGATATTATTTTCCAGAATAGCTAACTGTAGCTTTACTTGAAATATTGTTTATTTACTAATACTGATATGTAAAATGCACCAATATGCACTAACTCAGACTATTAAAGTAAATGTTTTTAATGCATTTATACAAAATTTTATGTAACTAGTTTCTCCATCTTAGGTGTGATGGATAGTTTGTTAAAGTCTTCTCAGCTGAAGGACAGTAGCTACCCATTAATGAGAGCAGAGCGAAGCTACCAGGATATCATCTTTTCTTATGAAAAGATGTGGAAAACAGATCTAGCATATGGGCCCTTAAACCTTGATTAAGGGAGTTACTTTCTTGTTAATCCATTCCGCCTTTAGATTTGAGAAATAAAGAATATGAGCACTCCACATCATTTCTGTACAATAGAGAAGTAACCTGCTTCCCTTTGGAAAACCCATGGATTTTGTTTTCTGGTTCAATAGTTTAAATATAGATATTTACTACTTAGTAATAAAACTGCCACTTGTCTATCGGAAGGCTGTTTTAAGAAACTTGTTCATTTCATTTGCCCTCTTGACCATCATGAAAGAATACTGATGACGTTAAAACTCATGGCAAACGTGAAATTTCAGATAACACGTGATTTGCATTATGTGAGGATTGAAAGTGCCAGTCTCTTATTTTAAGTCAGTTTCCTCATCTCAAAATTCATAGTAACATGTTTACATAGCAAGTAGGACATCAAAATAATGTGTATGTATTTTTAAGGACTTAGCAATCCCATTGTGGTATTTCTCTCAAATAAGAAGGTAACTAGTTAAGATAGTGATATTGAGAGCTTAACTATAAGAATTTACACTTCAAAGCATCAAGTACATCTGTGTTGTCTGTCATTGCCCATTTGGATTTTAAAACAAGGAAACAGTGTAGAGTATTATAATTCTGCTTTTCTTTAGACCTGTACCATAATTTAATTCTTTTAGATTGAAACAATTTTGGCAAAGAAAAATACAGGGTAAATATCCTGAAACTACTGACCTTTAACAAGTTTTCCTGTCAACATTTTAAAAATCCAATTTAATTTATTTAACAGTGAAGGGACAGTACAAGGAGTTAAATGTTTACCGTGAGTGTACAACACCGGTAATTACTTTGATTTCAGTTTCTTTTGATGTGCATTCAGAGGATGAAGAGGTCAATAATATTATGGCCATGCAAATAGAAAAGGGTTCCTTTTGACCATATTTTTAAAAAATAGCAGAGGATTATTAAAGCATTAACCTTGATTTTAATGGCCTTGGTTGAGTGGTGAGATCACAATTTGGATGAGCCTGATTATTTACTAAATACAATACATAAATGCAACGGGTTCTTAACACCCATTGCACTCTGGCATTATCGCATTACTGCCATCCTTTGTTGCCTTGCAGACAGTAATATGAAAGCAATCTGTCATGTAGTGAGACTGGCTCCAGAAGCATTTCTCTGATAAGAAGACCCCCTGCCCTTTGCTAGTGTCTGGTCCAGTAGGCTTAGCCATGCGCTTAATCCCCAGAAAGTGGTTCGATTATTGCTGACCAGCAATGGCAAGATAGTTTTTTTTTTTCTTCCAAGCTATCAACCTTCCATTAATTCCTTAAGCAGAAATACGGTGCAATCTATATTTCCTTGGCATGTGTCACCCAGATGGTGCCATGCTTATGTTTTCAAATAACCATGTTCCAAAATAACATAGTTTGAATAATAAATTCTACAAATCCTTCCTAAGAAAGAGGAGCATAATTCTCAGAAGCTGCATAAACTTTTACACACGATGCTGTGGCTTATCCCTTTATGCAGAATTTGTGTGTATGTGTCTCATATATTCTTTAAAGTGATTTTTGCCTCAAGTTGTTTTTCTTTTTGTTGTTGTCAGTCATTGTTAATATGTTATGTCTTAAATAGTAGTCGGGCACTCTTGGTCAGCAGTACTGAACTTGTCATTTAATATAGTTGGTCTTAAATCCTATGTGTAGGTCGATGCTGTCAAGCAACCATGACTGTACATTTTGGTATTGATTGGGATTGCTACGAACAATTCCTCCCTAACTCACATTTCTCCTTTTCCCTTCCTCTGCTAAAAATGGGGAGAATTGTGAACATATGTCTTTTTTATATATGTGTCAAAAGAATTCGGTAAATTCTGACACCTCCTTAAGCACATGTTTAACATGCATATTTACTTGCATTTATCTACATTTACAGATGCTTTAATTTTTTGTAATACTTTGAGGATTTTGCATTTTAAAAAAATGATTTCTGTCTGCTTTTTTTTTTCCAAACCATTAGATTTCCTATTATGAAATACCTGGTCCGGCAAACAGGACAACACAGCGTCGTCTAGCTGTCAATCATGTTCAGGATGTAGTTGTTTGCTGGTGGCCGCTGGTCAGTGATGATGCTTGGCCTTGGGCCCCCATTTCTTCTGAGAAGGACAGAGCCAATCTGCTGCTCCTGGGTTATGCTCAAGGAAGACTGGAGGTAAATCTAAAGCAAATATATACATTTTATTGAAGAGCAAATAAAATAGGATTATTAGTTTTTCTATTCTGAAATAAATGTGAATACTTTTTTAAAGTATTTTTCTAAATATTCAACAAAGGAAATTACATATGAAATGGGATCCTTAAAAGTATCGTATCTAGAGGATACACAGACAGTTTGAGGATTGGCCTGAATAACCTAGTGATTAGTAGCAGAGACTTCTGAGTTCAAATCCTAGCTCCGTCACTACCTAGCTCTCTGTCCTTGAGCAAGTTTCTAACCTCTGTAAATGGTGGTTTCACTATTTGAAAAATAGTTAATGAAGATAAATGTGTTAATATATACATTTAGAGCAATGCTGTGTATATTAAATGCTCAGTCACTGATCACTACTGTGACTTCTTGTTATTATCATTGTTAATATTGTCATTGCTGTTTTCTCGTGATTTCATGCCTGTTAAAGCTGTATTAACAGTCACCTTCTTTAAACTTCAGTTAGGTAATTTACAAACATTAGTCAAATACCTGTTTTGTACAAAACCCTGTGGTACCAAACCATGGCTTGGGCAAGAATTTGTAAGGAGGGCCTTAGAGCAACAGTTTTCTCAGTCAAGTATCCTCCCTGGGACAGGAGCACCAAAAGGGTTAATCTAGGAGGTGAGGACAGTATTTCACCTTATCTATTCCAGATAATGTTTCCATCATCATTTGTTATTGTGAACCTATGGGTATTTTCAGCTTGTACCAATCAATACTTTTAGTATGAAATTTTGTTTCTTTTGTTAATAAGTTAAAAATGCTACCCCCCTCACTGGTTTTGTTTGTTTGTTTTTGGTTTGGGTGATTTTGTTTGTTTGTTTGTTTTGGCTCGAATGAAATAATATGTTCCTATGTTTGTCTCTAACTCCATTATCTTTAGGCTTTAAGAAGTATTTCTCAGGATTAGTATTCTGAGAGATAAAGAACATGTCCAAGTTTTCTCTATCCCTACCTATTTCTAGTTTTATAAATTTTAAGACTGAAGAGTCCTTCTTGATTGATAAATTTTCCTTTTGCTGGAACTTTTCCAGTTTTGTTGCAGTAACAAACCACTTGTAATGCTTTGCATATGGATTTTGTGAGGCCAAGAAAGTGCTTTATTCCTTTCACTTCCTGTTCATGACCACCATTTTGCTGATCTTGGGTCCAGAAGCTAACTGAATAAAAAGTTCATCAAAATGACTTAATGCAATAAAGCTAATTAGAAGTCTATTAAATGTTGTATCTTACACTAAAAGTAAAACTACTATAAATCAGCCTTTAGTTTTACATTACACAAATTACCTTTATTTGACATGAGTATATTACATGAAAATAGGACTGTTCAAAAAGGGTGTCGATGCCTCATCTCCTGGTGTCTCCTAGTTTATGGACTTTGGAGTTGGACAAACCTGGGTTTGCCTATTGGTTGGACCATGTACTATGTGACTTTAATTACATTTACTCCCTCTAAGCTTCTGTCTGCTTTAACTAGTTCTGCGTTCTTTGGCCTTACGTAGATCACCTACCCTCTCTGACTTGAGTTTTCTCATTTTTAAAATGATGGATTTAAACCAGATGGGTCCCTGGAAGCTCTAAACAGTGCTCGTCTGGATTCTGAAGTACAGATCTGATTTAGCCTTCTCCTATTCAGATGCCTTCAGTAGATACTGAAACTAAACTTAGCCTTGGCACTGAAAAGCTCACCTTGACTGGCCTGACCTATCTTTCCAATGTTACTTCCTCATGCAAACCTGTGTTTTAGCCAAACAGTTTACTCACTGCCTCTTAATTTCCCACCTCCTGTCTGTACATATTACCGTTATTTCTACCTGAGAGGTCCTTCCCTCTCTTTCCACATCATTCAGCAACTACTGAGCATGACCAGGGAGCAGCACTGTATTTCATGCCAGGGGATATGAACACAAAACTACCCTTGCCTGCAAGGATCTTAGTGTCTACTGATGACAAATACAAAACAAGCGCACTAAAGTGTTAAATGGTGCTGTGGGTAGAGCATGTGTAAATAAGAGCCAGAAGGGAATGACTGAATCTTTTTAGAGAGATAATAAGGGTGGGGCTTTGAAGAGGATTTAGTTTGCTGAAGATTGGCGCACAATTTTACTTTCTTTTACTATCCTTTCTAAGTTTCGTATCAAAGTTGTACTAGCCCTTGGAGTGATTTGACTAGGCTTTTCCTTTTCTCCTCTCCAGAACAGTACCAAAAGGAATGATCTGATACTTGAATGTTTGGTAAAACTCATGTAAAACCGCCTGGGTGTGATGTCTTTCAAGGAAGATAGATTTTTGTATGTTTGATTCCATTATTCAAGGGTTGTTTGTTTTTCAGGAATTCTATTTTTTCCTTGAGTCATTTTCCTTAATTTGTATTTCTGGAAAATTAACTACTTTATTTAAGTATTTTAATAGATTTTCATAAAGTTGTATTGATATATGCACATGATTTTTAATTGTTCATCACTGATTGCATAGTTAATGTCGCCTTTTTTGATCCTAGTATGTTAAGACATATAATTCACTTTTTTTGGCAAGTAGCTTTTGTCTTGGATTTGGCCCTTTCAGTCAGTCTATCAAAATTAAACTGTTGGAAAATTTTGTAAAGATTTCTTTTTTAGAACCTCATGTGAACTTCTGTATGCAAAAGGTGAACGTCTTTTGGAAGAACTGTCTAGGGAAATAGTTTCTTTTTGTGTATGTGAAGACATAATCTTTAACTCTGAATTGTAGCACATTTTTTAGGATATCATGAACTAAAACCAGTTGTCTATAAAAGTAATATTCAGGCATATGTCTTTAAATTTTTTTCACCAGCAGATCAATAGACTCCTTGAACTAATCCTCAGAATATATGATACACTCTTGAACCCTAAAATTCAAACTAAAAAAGTCACAGCCTCATAGAGGAGAAATTTAACCTTTGCATCTATTAAACTATAGAATTTTAAAAAATCATTTCCTATCCAAGTTCAATCAGAGAAGATAATAAGCTTTTATTTGGACATGGCAGGATCCTAGAGTAGTGCTTCCAGCCCTGGCAGCACCGCACAGTCACCTGCAGAGCTTTTATAGAGGGGCCTCCCCAGACCAGTTACAGCAGAATCCCCAGAGGGGGAGGACGCATCAGATTTCTTTTACAGGTTCCCTAGGTGATTCTCATGTGCATCCAAGTTGAGAACCACTGCTTTACAGCAAGCTAAAAAAAAAAAAAAAAGTTTAAAGCCATCTTTTTCACATAACACACCATGGAAAGGATAAAGCCCACATACTGAACCAAATGAGAGTTTTAACAGTAGATTCTAAGTAGAAAATTGGCTTACCAAGCAGCTAAAAAAAAAAGAAAACAAAGGAAACATAGAAATAAGCTCTCTGTGACTGAATTATCTGTCTTTCAGAGGAGGAACATTTTTTAATTTATTTTTATGGATATCAGAAAACTGCTGGTCTAATTTCACACCACAGAGCTCTAAACAACAGTACATATCTTAATTAGAAGCATAGAACAGACAGAGTTATGTAGTTTAGGAAGAAGATTTTCTTTTGCAAATTACACAACAGTATGCACAAAAAGCATTATCAGTAAAATTCATTTAAAAATATTTAATAGTGTTTGTGTGGGTTATCATATATAGCATGGTATTCATTTTTATTTAAATTCCACATACTCCTTATCCTTCCTTTTGGAAAAAGTGATCACCATCATCCTAGAACTATTTAATTCATTCACTTTGTCAAAAAATGTGATGACAACACAACTTACTCTTGGTGGTAGTTTCAAGATATCTTACTTATAAAAGATCACTTGTATTTGTTTACTAAGTTAATCAAAAACACATAAGCTAGACTATTAAACCTTTAAACTTGTTACATTTCCCTAGCCTTAACAACCTCACAAAGATAACTTTTTCCCCATAAAAATTAAAAACTATTTTCACAGTGATTTAGAGGAGCAGCCAATTGATGGGGAAATTAAAATGTGACCAACTTTTAATACAGTATAACTTGATAAAGAAACATTCAGAAAGCATTATCAGTGCATTCAACTGAAAAGCCAAAATATTTAAGAAACATCTCTTCCAAAGAAATGTATACATTGTGTTAGCTTTCAACCAGATAACCAAGATTTTCTATTTTAAAGGTGATTTTTTTTTAATCTCCTTATTATAAAGCACACTAAAGAAAACCACACAGAGTAAATGTATAGCTTAATGAGCTTTTACAAAAAAACACCCCTGGACCAGAGTCAGGTCAAGAAACAGAACTTTGCCAGACACCCAGAAATACTGCCATGTACTCTGTTTTGATCTCAGCCCTTTCCTGGTGTCCCTAAGTAAACACTATTCTGACTTTTACACACATATACTCATATATTTTTTATCACCTAAATATAAATCCCCAAAACTGTAGTTTAATAGTATCTATTTAAAATACATTAATGTGTCTCTTAAATCTCTCTTAATCTACAAGTTCCCCCTCCATCCCTTTCTTTTCCTTAAAATTTGTTGAAACCGCAGTGTCTCACAGTCTGGATTTTGCTGTTTCCATAATTATGTTGTGGTTCAACATGTTTCTCTGTCTTTTGAAAATTCTGCAAGTTAATAGTCAGTTTTGGCAAGACTACGAGCAATAGATAGACTGGCTTTTTATCAGAAGACACGTAATGTCAGGTTCTCTTTCTCTTTTGGTTGTCTCTCTTCTTTGATGTCAGCAGCTATTGATAATCAGTGCCTAGATCCATTAATTCATTAGGGTTGCAAAATGGTGATAACTAATGATATTACCATTTTTTATTTATTAATTGGGATGCTTTTTATAATGAGACACTTCTACTCATCTCCCATTTGTTATCCCAGTGGCTGAATTCATTTAGTACACTCAAGGTAAACATCTGTTTCTTTTACCTACTAGTTTTCAAGATTGAATTGGTTCCCTGTCACTCCCTGAAGGTAATCAGCTTTTGTTTTTCAAATAGCATTATGAACTCATGAATTTAAACATATTGGACTTAATGGGTTTCATAAATTATCATTGTTATCCTTTTGAAAGTTCAGATTCTTAACTTTGGCCTCTCTTTTTGTCATGACCTTAGTCATCTCGGGTAGCCTCCCTCTATCTGGTATGACAGAATGTTCCATGCTCCTGTTGCACATTTCCTGCCCAAACCCAGAATTAGAAATTTCTTCAATAAGCTATGGTTTCTTTTACTGGAAAATGGTATTTTTAAGCCCAAGTTTTGGAGCTAAGGCTATTGTGTTGTTGTTACTGGGTTGGTCATTATTTCTAGGTGTCTTTAGTAGAGAGAGCTAGAAAGTTTGTACATGTGTATATTCAGAGTGAGTTCATATTGATACTTTTAATTCATGTTAAGAATTACAGGGTTTTTAATTTTAACGTCTTCATTACATCTGTATCTTTCTTCTACACCAGAAATCCTAGTTTTCAGGGATACAAGGGATGAATTGTAATGTCCCATAATTACTTGTTTACTTTATCCCATGGTACATACCTAACAGTCTCAGAATAATCATACTACCTCTACTAATATATAAATTACTGAGCACATTCAAGAACTTTTTGTTCTCTGTTTTTCTTGTTTCTACCCCTTCCATTTAAAAATAGTTGTACTTTAGTTACATTATTGAAGTATATAGTCATACATACTGTGTTCTCTCTTTATCCCCATCTACTCATCCATGGGTTTTTGTTTTGCTCTTTAATTGGACTGTCTTTTTCACGTGGGGATTTAGAAAGATTCAAAAATTATAGTGCCACCATTGTCACTTTGCCAGAATCAGGAATGCTGCACTCAAACACTTTTAATTTGAATGAACATTTTCTGAAAGGTTGAATTTTACATGTTTATATTCATGTTTTTGCATGGGATGTCCATTTGTTCCAGCAGTATTTGTTGAAAAGACTGTCCTTTCTCTAATGAATCACCTTTACTCCTTTGTCAGATATAGTCAGCTCGTCTGATGTGTAGGTATATTTCTGGGCTCTTTATATTCTGTTCCATTGATCAATTTGTCTTTTCTTTCATGAAATAACTTTTTAATATATTGCAAAATATAACTGTTACAACGTAATTCTGTGTATTGGAGGATTTTATTAATACAACATATGAGTTGATAACATTCACATACCAAAAAATATGGGTAAAGGAATGTCTGTACTTCCTTGTAGATTTGGCCCTTTTTCTAAGTTTGTAAGAAATATATATGTTTATCTTGTATACAGACGTCAGATTTCATTGAAAGCTATTAAAAATAAGAGATGTATCCATTGGAAAAATATTACTTTTTTTAATTGATATATTTGGATAGGTAAAGATGTGGAGCAATAAGGAACTCATTCATGGCTTATTGGAGAGGAAATTAATAAATCACTGTGGAGAGCAACTTAGAAACAGCTAATATGATTGAAGGTGTGAGTCTCCAGCACTAAGAAAAACTGACCTGTGTATATAAGTAGATATATACAGTAATGTTCGTAGCAGCACTGTTTGTAGTATCAAAAAAAAAGAAACAACTTAAATGTCCACTAATATTTAAGTTGAATGAAAACGTGTTTTGTGGTGTATTCAGAGGGTAAACTGATATACAGAAGTTGAAATGAAGGAATTAGAGCTTTATGATTAAATCCCAAATGAATAAGTTGAGCAAAAAGGAATTACAGTATGATACAATATAATAACACCTGTATAAAATTTTTTCTTTATTGAAGAATAGTTGATTTACAGTGTTATATTAGTTTCAGGTATATGACATAGTGATGCGATATTTTTATAGATTATACTCCATTTAAAGTTATTTTACAATATTGGCCATATTCCCTGTGCTGTATATTACATCCTTGTATCTTATTTTATACATAATAGTTTGTACCTCCTAATACCTTTCCTCATCTTGCCCCTCCCCTGAACTCTCTCCTCAATGGTAACCACTAGTTTGTTCCTCTGTGAGTCTGTTTTGTTATATGTGTTCATTTGTTTTATTTATTAGATTCCACATATAAATGGAAATGTAAAGTATATATCTTTCTCTGGCTAACTTACCTCACTAAGCATAATGTGCTCCAGGTCTACCTAGGTTCTTACAAATGACAAAATTCATTCTTTTTAATGGCTGAGTAATATTCCATTGTATATGTATACACCACATTTTTTTTATCCATCTGTCGATGGACACTTAGGTTGCTTCCGTATCTTGGCTATTGTAAGTAATGCTACAGTGAACATTGTGGTGCATATATCTTTCTGAATTAGTGTTTCCGTTTTCTTCAGGTATGTACCCAGGAGTGGAATTGCTGGATCATATGGTAGTTCTATTAAAAATTTTAAAACATTCAAAACAATGTGTTGTTCAGGGTTGTTCTATATTGATGTAGTAAGAATATGCATAGGAATAAATACCAAATTCATAATAGTATTGCCTCTGGGGAGGGAGAAAAGAGAATGCGATCTGGTAGTTTTTATCTGTAGCTGATACTTCATTTCTTTAAAAAAAAAACTGTAACAAAAGGATAGTATTTCATGAAGCTTTTTTTGCATTTATTATTATTATTATTATTGGAGACAACATTCTCTATTGTCTTGAATATTTCATAAAGATGTAAAACTAAAGTGTGCCATCTATCTCCTGTTCCTAAAAATTTCAGCAAAGTGAGGGGAGAAATGTAGATTTCAGGAGAAATTCTAGTGAAAAGCTAAGAATTTTGGTTGCTGCATGATCTTTGAAATAACCTGGATGCACTCTGGTGAAAGTTTTCAGTTGCAGAAAAGACTCAATAAACTTTCTTCCTGATGTATATATTGAGTGACCTTAAAAACATCGTAATAGATATGCTCTCTCGCCAAACACAGAACATGGGAATCTTGAGTCTATCTCCAGCTCACTAGGATTGCTTTTCTGCTTTTTGTGCTTTCTTAAGTTTAAAATATCTTCCATAGGAGGCATTAGTCATGCTGACTGCTTATGCCTTTCCTTCTCTATACTTTCTTCCTTTGATGACTTTTGGATCAATTCTATCTACTTTTTTCAATTTAGCTTTTTTAAGAATAAAAACAGAATCTTGTGTGTGTGTATGTGTGTGTGTGTGAGATCTAGTTTCAACCTTAAAGCTGACTGAATTAAACTTGACAAACATTTCGCTTTAGGAATGATACTGCCAACATTTTTATCCTTGAAATTGGGAAATTCCTAGACCTTGAGGACTCCTCTTTATCTTTTCTGCTCTTTCTTAGCTTGAATTTTTCAATTCTTAATATTTCTTTCTTTACTGCACAGTTTTCTTAAAAAACAATGAAAAGTAAAGAACAAAAAAATAAAACACTGGGCCATGGTCACTTATCCCTCATCTGGTATCACAATCTCCCTCCACTGGCCACTTGTAACATCACATAGCCTGTGGTTTAGCTAATACTATTTGGGTTTTCTGTGTTTTCCTTCTTTGAACCTTCCTATTACCTTGAAGTTAAAGCAGAGATCTTCTTTCAGATTTTTCAGACTCTTGGCAGATCACTACACATTTTAAACATCTTTATTTTTTCATCCCTTACTTACCTATAATTGTTCTTCCTCTTCACATTATTTGCCTATTCAGTATGCCCTTGTTAGGACTTCTGACCCTGTTCTTTATTACAGGCATTCCCACTTGAATTCTAATGACCAGTTCCTGAAACCCCTGGCATATATTTTCAGAATCTTTAAAGAGTTACTAGATTTCAGAATTCACCAATCTGGGAAGTACCTGAAGATAGAATTAAGACCAAGAACTCAAAGTTGCTGATAGAGTAAATCTTAAAAGTTCTTATTACAAGGAAAAACTAAAATGTAACTTTGTATGGTGACAGATGTTAACTAGACTTCCTGTGGGGATATTTCCTAATATCGAGTCATTATGTTGTACACCTGAAACTAATATTATGTTATATGTCAATTATACCTGAGAGAAAGAGAGAGAGAGAGAGAGAAAGAGAGAAAGAGAACTCAGTGAGAGTAGGGAATTCTGGATCATGAAGTTTACGGAGGGTAACGGTGAGCATGCCTCATGGAAGGTAGAAGTAGACTTCAGATTACTCTTGCTTGGTTACAAGAATATTACCAGCCACAGTCCTCTCATTTTGGAGTCCTCTCTCTCCTTTGTGTGTTTTCTTCAGGGCATTGTCACCTAACATTTGTCCCTTCACTACACACCATATTTTTTGTTCCCTTATCTTAGCATTACTGTATATCTTGGCCTGATCATCTCCTCACTAGTACTTCAATCTAAGTTCATTTTGGGATGAAAAACTGACCACATAAATATAGGATGAGAGATGTCTTAGTATGTGCAAGTTTGGATTTTATAAAGTCTAAGTTTGCCTTGGTATTTTGCAATAACTACTTAATTGTATTTGGTATTTTCAACTTATTTGCAAATGATCAGCTAACTGAAAGTCTCATAGATAGAAAGTGCATTAACACATTTTTCTCCGATACGGTTCTTCAGTCAGTAGAGTATACTTTTAATGACTTTAAAAGGCTGATGAAAATGCAGGTGTAACACTTCATTTTCATAATCTTGATCCAACATAGTAGCATCTTCCTAGAAAAATGGAATGACTGCATTTTCTTTCCCTGCATCTCATTGCTCTATTTCAGCTGAGACCATTTTTATTGATGATTATCTGTTTCTACTTCTTGTATACAAAATATTACTTTAGAATTCTAATTGGAATCCTAGTTCACTTTTCCTTTCAATTAAAAGCATTAATATGGAGAGTCTTTAAAAAACTAAAAATAGACTGACCTTATGATCCAGCGATCTCACTCCTTGGTGTATATCCGGAGGAAGCTCTAATTTGCAAGGATACATGCATCCTAATGTTCATAGCAGCACTATTTACAATAACCAAGGCATCGAAACAACCTAAATGTCCATGGACAGACAGTTGCCTGGATAAAGATGTTTTTCGTATATATACAATGGAATACTACTCAGCCAAAAAAAGAATAAAACGCCATTTGCAGCAACATGGATGGACCTGGAGATTGTCATTCTAAGTGAAGTAAGCCAGAAAGAGAAAAAAATACCATATGATATCACTTATATGTGGAATCTAAAAAAGGCACAAATGAACTTATTTACAAAAAAATATAGACTCACATAGAAAACAAAATAAACTTATCGTTACCAGGGGGCATGGGAGTGGGAAGGGATAAATTGAGAGTTCAAGATTTGCAGATACTAATTGCTATATATAAAATAGATAAGCAACAAGTTTCTTCTGTATAGCACAGGGAACTATATTCATATCTTATAATCTATAATGAAAAAGAATATATGTATATATATGACTGAAACATGCTGTACACCAGAGACTGATACAACATTGTAAACTGACTATATGTCAACTTTTAAAATAGTATTAATTACACATTAGATAACATCCAAGTATCTCTTTAGTATTTCTTGATTGACCTAAACTTTTGCACCAGGGTTCTTTGCCATGTCAGTCAAATTATTTATAAACATTTGCTGTGCAGATTTACTGTCATTATGTACTTACTATTGCTGCTTATTTATTTTATTATAGGATATGATACCTTTACCTTGGTAGTATCTGTACATATAAATTTCTTATTTTCATAGACTGAAATGTTTTCTTTATTCTAATAATGTTGGTTATCTTTTAAAATCACAGAATCAAATATGAACTTAAATTTAGAATCATGAAATTAAGTATGAACTTTGTATATTGTGTTTAAAAATTATTCGGTCAGTAGTGTTTTTCATAAATAAATGAAATCAGTTTAATATAACTTCCAAGCCACATCTTTTCCGTTTAAGATTATCTTTAAATTTATAGTTTGTAACTATATAAGCGGCAGCCATGAAATCTAAATAACCAAATTTGGATTTTATGTAGGATCAGTATCTTTCATTCCTTTTACCTTCTGTCTTTGTCAAGGAATTCAGGACTCTGTCTTCCAAAACAACAGTAATAGCCACTATTTATTGAGGGCTCCTCCGTCTCCTGCATGTCAGGTTCATTATTTTTATTTTTAACTCACATGGCATTCCTGCAGGACAGGTGAATAAATCCTCATTTTACAGATGAGAAAACTACAGTTCCAAGAGGTTGACTTGCCTCAAATCCCAGAGCTTTCTGTTGCCAAGAACGAGGAGACAGGCCCAAGGGTGTGCTGCTTCTGCTGTGTGGTGTTGCTCTGGACTGTTGTACATGGTCAAGTCCAGCTTGGAATTAAATTCTGAACCCAGCCATGTCAAACGTCATCTCATTCTATGTTGAGAGTCACATAAACTTGACCCTGTCTGTTCATGACATACTACTTTCCAAAGATTCCATGCACCATCATAGAAGAAACCTAAAGTTTTCCTTGTTCTCTTCTTCTGTTTAAATGGATGCAAAAACTAGCAATAATATTTTGTGTTCTAGTAATTTTTCTTTTGAGGAAATAGTTTAGTTTTGATTTGGTTCATTTTGGGGATGTTTTTATGTTTACATTTATAAAGTACACCCTTTATTTTCAACATAATGCAATGAATGAATGAATGAAGCATCTTTAAGAGGTCAGTTTATTAAGAACCTTGCCTTCCAGCCTTCCTCAGTCACACTAAGTTGCCTGTGTTATTCACTACTTGACAAAAAATAGCTCAGCAAAAGCTTCTTTCTTTCTCATGCCAAGGTTCACAGGCTCCGTTGTCATTTGTATGATTTGTCTCTGTAGTTCCTTCACCTTTTTCTCACTCTTCTTCCCTTTGTGGGGATCCCACCACCATACCTACGGTTTCTACTGCCTTGTGGTTCTCATTCCTGCTCTCTGATCACACAGGAAGAGCTGGTACCTGTAAACTCATTAGTTACCTGTGCTTGTGAGGCCATGTCTTACAGAGACCTTGATCTTTAGAGTCAGACAGACCTGGGTTCAGACCACAGCTCTATCACTTACTAACTTTGGTACCAATGGAAACTTACACCATCTCTCTGACCCTCGTTTTCCTTATCTCTAGAATGTAGATTATAATCCCAAACTTTGGAATATTGAAAAGATTATATAAAACAAGGTACGAAAAGTGAATAACACAATACCCTGTTTTCTTACTGCTTATTATTGTTGGTGGGGTGACTCTTTACTGAAACTCATGCACACTTAAGTGTTTTTTAATCTGTATACTTTTATGGTATCTGTAATTATTGCCATGCCAGACATTTTCTCCCATAAGCGAATTTTAGACATTTACTTGTGAAGAAGACAGGTGATCCTGCGACCTTGGCTAGCTTTTTAGAGGTGTCTGGGATTGGCAGTGGAGGAGAAGGCATACATGTGGTCCACAGTCTTACTCCCCTTTTAACCCCTTTCTCTTGGTGAAACCACATTGCGTGTTGGGGAGAATCTCACAAACTTTTGGAACTGAGGAAGCCTGGGACCCTTCTCCCTGCACCTTGAGCCTAACCTGTTCTCTACCCAGACTACCATCTTGCTTGACCCCCCTCTAGGCTATCTCTGTACGAGTACAGGCCCTATTCAGGGTCACCTGGCCTCCCAGTTTTCTGCCCTAAGGCTTCCTTTACAAATCTCTAAGCTTTCTGGAAGTATGATACTTCAACCAGCAATATAGTGTGTTTTTTTTTTTTTAATTTATAGTTTTTTTAAAAGCTACTACCAGCATAGCTTTTAGCTAGCTCCTACACAGGATACCAAAACAAAGTGTAAAGTAGTAAGACAGTTTTTGTTTTTTGTTTGTTTTTTTTTTTTGGATACAGTTAAAGTGAGGACATGTGATCAAAACTTAGGTGTAAATAAAAGGCTGAATGTCACAAGTTGGCCAAGTTAGCCAAGTTGGAGTGGGGAAGGGGTAATGGAGGTGAGATCAAAGGAAAGAAGGATGCTGCCCAGCTGGGAGAAATTTAGAAACTGAGATCTGAAATAGCATTTGGTCTAATTCTTCAAGAATGTCAAGAATGAGCATGACTGATAGGAAATACTGAGTCTCTGTGGGTAAAGAGTGTGGATTTCAAGTAAAGGACATGAGTGAAGTTGTTGAAAGGTAAGCCGAGGTATATTACAATTTTTTGAGTTTGAGTAAATCAGTTCTAGTGGGGCAGTGCGAGACTGCAAGTGGTTAGCAGCTACTATGTGAGACTGGTCAGTGGTTAGGAGCTACTGATAAGAGGTGGGAGAAAGACTTACAGAGAAAGTGCAGAAGCAAAGAAAGGACATTTTTTTGGTTGGCTATAGCTTAAAGCCCGGTTGGCCATTGTGATTGGTTATCCTTAGTGTTTTGATTTTGTAACTTTGAGGCATTTACAGGCTTAGGTTTTGGTTTGCCTACATAGGCCGCTGTGGCATTACAGCCTCATCAGTCAAATGGCTTCCTTGTTTAATTAATTTAACAAGTTATAGAGCTGGGAAAATGCAGCTTTAGCTTGAACCCAGAGTAGAGTAATGAGGGGAGGCTGTAGGAGATAATACTAGAATTTGCAAGTGAGATCATGTCCCTCCTTTGTTTATGGCTTCTCATCTCGTTTAGAGAAAAAGCCAAAGTCCCTATAATGACCTATAAGCTACTACACAATCTTCCCTCTCCCCCAGTTCCCACTGCTCTCTTCCTTCATCCCTCTGCTCTAGCCCCACTGCTCTCCCATTGTCTCTTCATCAGACCAAGACCTTGTTTTTCTTCAGCTTTGTTTCCTCTCCCCGGAGTCCTCCCCTCCCAGGTGGCTGCATGGCTCACCCTTCACTTCTTGCAGGTCACTTTTATCAGAAAGGCCTGCCCTGGCTTCTCTCTGTCACCTCCCCTTCCCCCTACTTTCCTTTGTTTTTCTTCATAGTACTTGGAAAGTGCATTTATCGGATCACTAGCATCCTGTGTATGTTTGCTTGTGAATCGTTGCCTTCTCTTCAGCTGTTAGAGATATGTTCTCTGAGGACGAGGATTTACTGCTATGTCCCTGGCAGTCCCAGAACCAGTGCCTGGCATGTAGCTCATACTCAGACATTTATTAGATAAAAAAGAAAAACAGGAGCAGGAGAGAGTGCGAGAGAGGGAAGGAGCTGGATATGGATCCTATAGGGTTTTGCATTCCAGGCGGCAGAATAAACATTTAATTCATTAGGTAGTGGCTAGCTATTGAAGGGTTCGAACAGGGGAGTGAGAGCGAAAACATTTAGTTTAGGGAAGATTACCAAGGTGCTAATAATGTATAGGATGGGTTTTTTTTTTTTTAAATTCATATCAGCCTCCCTTCCTTCCCCAAATCAGCACTAAGTAACATACCTGGATGTGCTTTAAAAAAAAAAAAATAACAATTTTGTAGTTTGACTCTCAAAAAACTGCTAAAATAATTGCCAAAATGGCTAAAAGCAAATTCCCTTCCTGTACTTTTCCCCCTACTTTGCCCCAACGATAGCATCTTACATGACTGCAGCACATTGTCAAATCCAGGAATGTGACCTTGGTGTGATACTGTTAACTCAGGTACAGGCCTTAGTTGGATTTCATGATTTTACACGCACTTGTGTGTATGTGTACATGTGTGCGTGCACACGCACGCACACATGCATAGTTCTGTGAACTTTTGTGTAGAAAGGTGCGTTTTTAATGTTTCTACATCTAATTTTGAAGTTTTCTTCGAGGTGTTAGAAAATATCCTCTTAAATATCACTCTTGAGGTTGCTGGCTTCCCCCATTTACATATGAATAAAGTGAATGGCCCATAGTTTTATTTCTTTATGCTTCTGCCTAGGTGTTTCTGGTGGCCTTTCTTTCCTACACCAAAAATGCTTTAAAGCCTTTTCCTCACCAGTATTGCAAATCATATTACTTACCAGATCTTTTTTTTTTTAACCATTACATTCTTGTTTCTTTCTATTGGTCATTTATCTACTTAACACTTCTTATCCTTTCCCACAGTAAAAGTATTTCTACAGGATTGTTGGCAGGGTTCTATTAAAGTCTTTTCCATTGCCTACTTTACTGTTCTAGTTAGAAATACATTTCTGGTAAGTAATTTACCAGTAGTTTCAGAACTGTGACGGGTAGTGGATGGGAAGGAGATTAAATTGTTTAAAACCTTTTATTCATCCTTTTAAAAATCAAGCTTCTAATGTTTTTAGATAGTCTGCTAGCCATATTATTTTCCTAAAATCCCACTTTATTAGTTTTTATATATCATGGAAAGTATTTGTCTTTATGTTATTTACAGACATTCTAAAACAAAGTGTTTAAGTTAAAATTTTATAGTTTAATTTCTACAGCTATGCTAAATATGCGTTATATATATGTGTTCTATGTGAGATATACACACACCTATTTATATGTTGCTGATAGTTAAGGTGATAGTTGATGGTCCTCAGTAGGATTCTGGATTAATAGGCAGGCCTGTGTGCAACAGCTGAAGAAAAACCAAGGTCTGTATGAACATACTTAATACTATTTCTTACAGGTTCTGAGTTCTGTCCGCACAGAATGGGATCCACTGGATGTTCGCTTTGGCACCAAACAGCCTTATCAGGTGTTGACAGTGGAGTGCTCCATCAGTGTAGACAAAGAGCCCATGGCTGACAGCTGCATCTATGAATGCGTTCGGAAAAAAATCCAGTGTGTATCAGTCACCAGAATACCACTAAGATCAAAGGCCATTAGTTGTTGCAGGAATATTACTGAAGACAAATTGATTCTGGGCTGTGAAGATTCTTCAGTAATTCTTTATGAAACTCACCGCAGAGTGACTCTCCTAGCTCAGGCTGAACTTTTGCCTTCATTAATAAGCTGCCACCCAAGTGGTGCCATTCTGCTAGTTGGCAGTAACCAAGGGGAGCTGCAAATTTTTGATATGGCTCTTTCTCCTATTAACATCCAGCTTTTGGCTGAAGACTACTCGCCTAGGGAGACTCTGCAATTCAAAGAATCCTTTGATGTTTCTAGCAGTCTTGTTCACATGCAATGGACAGCTCCTCAGGTGGTTTCTAAGAAGCCGGAAAGTGGGGACATCTGTGATCTCCTCTTCCTCAGATTTGGCAGAGGACCTTTGGGTGTACTTTTGTTTAAACTTGGTAAGTCAAGGAAGTTGGTAAGTTTTACTTTGGTGATGGTGACAGTATAAGACAATAAAACTCTTCTTGGAATGTAGATTTTCTATTTGTCATCCCATAAGTATGCTTGCCTTTCAAACATTACATACAGTTTCCTTAAGAAATCTTTGTGGATGATTTTCTAAATGTCAAGGAGCAGTGGATACTGAAGAATTTGGAAGTTGCACTGATTGTCCATTGTGATGAATAAAAAGCCTGAATTTTTAAATTTGGTGCTTTTAGAATACACTGTCTACTCAAAAAATTGCTTAAGAAACACATATGAGAATATTTTAAAAGTACTTATTATGTCCATTAAAAATTCTGTGTTGTAAGAATATGATACTTTTCCCGTTAAAATTATTTTAAATTGTAGGTGTCCATTGTTTCCCAGATGGAAAATGTGTAAAGCAAGTGTTTTTAAAAAAGAGAAAGGACATATTTAGTTAGAATTTGCTTAAGATATTTATATAACTTTGTTTTTCTTTTAGATAAAAATAGTCGAAAGGATTTGTCAATATTAGGAAAAATTATGTATTAATGTAGTCCATTTCAACCAGGAAACTTTGAAGCAAAGTTTTATTGTTATGATTTAGTTGCCTTTTGTAGTTTTGCATTACTGGCTATGTCCTGAAATATATGATATTCTTTAGGTAATTTTGTGTAATTTAACATTCTTGAGAGAACCTCACTTGCGTTTAAAAAAAAAAACAGATTTTAATTAATTAACATTATTGCAATTTGAAAACATAGAAGAGTACATTTTAAAACTCCTTACAGGATTTGGCTCTGTGGTACAAAGTTAAGTTTTTAAAGACATTGTACTGTTTGTTAAATAGCTGTCAGTTTACTTTTTTTTAAATGGATCTACTTGCCTCTGAAACTGAACACATTAAGTAAATCTAGTGAAAAAGACGTGATTAACTTGAAAGACATAAGGGATATAATGTAAGGGCTATGCTCTTTCGATGTAATAAAAATGCAGCTAAGTCCATTCATGATGTTAATATTGTCCAAGAAAAGTATGTTTGGAATCTCATTTATTATGAGATAATCCAGTTCTACTTTGCCCGACTACATGTTTAACAGTTGTACGTCTCCATCCACAACACTTATTAAAGTAGATTTTAGATGTTTTGCATGCCTGTTAAAACTCTCTCTCTAAATTAGCCAGTTACCTGTCAAACAGAAGGCTGTCTGCTGACATATACCTAGCTTTTCTTCAGCCCTCCCTTGTGGGCCTCCTCACAACAGCTTTGCAAAAAGCACAGCTTTCTCTTCCTATCTCTAGCACATTTGCCTTTCTAAAGTAAACAGGCTCCCAGTGTAGGGACTTAGAGGGCTTCCTGCTAATTGCCAGCTTGTAAACTTAATTGGACTATCTCCCTGGGCACTGTTCCTAAATCAATTAGGCAATGAGTTGGCTGTCACCTCTTTTTCCCAAGTAGGTCTCTTGGAAGAGAATTATCCAATAGAAGTCAAGCATTCAAATGAAAAGGTGATAACTTCTGCAACTGACATTTATCTTTTAAATTTTATTTTCAATATGACTCTTAAGTTTTATAAGATAGGGAAATTTTACAGTCTTACAGGCTCTTTAAAAGATCTAAATATGAAGTTCCCCAGGATTTTTGAAAATGTATTATAAGATTAATGTTTATTACAGATTATTTTTCCTAGGAGGAGTAGATGCCTTGAAACAGTAGATTCCAACTAACAGATCTTTTTTTTTCCTTAAGAAAACCCTGTTTAAAGAACAGATTTTTCTTAGGATCTGCTACTAAATACATCCAGAAATTTTAATATACTTCTTGAATTAACACAGTGCTGATTCTGGGCATCCATGTGGAATTTTCATGTATAATTCAAGTTACTGCATATATAAACAGGTAGTTGCATGTGCAGTTTCCCCACTAGGGAGCATTTATGAGATTTTTTTCATATGCTTGTTATGCGAGCCTTTGGAAATTTTGACATGAAAGGTGTAGCTTACAATTTAAGAAGCTGAGATAGATCATAGTTTAAAATAGAATGCTGTCATATGTAAACGTGTCAGTGGTTGCTGCCAATATTCTAAGATTTTTGGAGTTTGACTCTTAGAATAGGTCAGTTAGTGTAATGTTGAAGGAAAACTGTTGCAAGGCGAGAGCTTCCATTCTAAATCCTTATAATCATCACAAAATGTGTTTGGGGTTAAAAGGATATCGCCACTGTTACTAGAAGAATGCAAAACACACGTTTTCCTCAGGAGGGAGCCAGAAGTGTCATCCTCCTACGTGGAAGCAACGTGTAATCAGAATTCCTTTACCTGACCATCATTATCCATATTTCCACAAACACAGACAGGGGTTAATTTTAAAAAGAGGAGTCCCTAATTATACTACTGAGATATTAAAGCTTCTCCATTCTCACCTTTTCCAACCTTCACTGTGCTCCTTAAACTCACATGATCAGCTCCCTGCCCTCAACAGAGAATCTCACCTTTTAACTGGCACTTCATTAATTTCATCTGCTTCTCACCACCCACCCACCCACTTATGTACATGTGCTTTAATCTTTCTTTTTCAGTTCAGTGGAAAAGGAGACCTTCCTCTTGTCCAGGACTAGTTCCACTGCTAGTTCCTTTCTGGATTCCAAAACATTCCCTCTAACACCTTTCCTCTGTCACCCTCCCCACTCCCCCCATGAATCTGGCTATAGCAGCAGGTACAAACCCAAGCCACACCATAAAACATACGTTCATCTCTTCCTTAAATTTGTTTCCCTCTGTTATTAATCTAATGTCCATCTTTCTTTCATAGTCAAACTCACTGGAATAATAGTAAACACAGAAATTCTTGGTTTCTTTATCTCCCATTCACTCTTCACAGCACCGCTTTTTGGCTCTTGCCTTCAGTGTTCTCCTGAAAGTACTCTTGAAAAGGCCAACAGTGACTTCCTACTTGATACACATATTTCTTCTATGTTACTTGATGACTTCTCAGCATTTGATGGTTGCAAACCACTTCCACTGTCATTGAACTCTCATTGTACTGGCCTTCTGTGATCCCAGATGCAACTTTTTGTCATTTTTTAATGCTCTTCTTCTGCCTCCTCGTGAAAATGTTGAGGCTCTCTAAGGTTCCATTTTTAGCTCTTCTCCCATTTTACACAGATGGAGACTTTATTTTTGATTTTGGTATCCCATCTCTGACTTCAGTCCAGACCACTCCTGATTCCACATCCACATATTCACCAGACTTGCTGGGTACCTCCCCTTGGAGGTATACAGGTGCCTCAGACATATTGTGGCAGACATGAAGTCATCATCTTTCTCCTTGCTTCTCCTCCTGTATTCTCCAGTTTGGGAGATGGTAGAGTTATTTAGATGGAATCCCAAGTCAAAAGTTATCCTAGAATCCTCCCTCACCCCTAGTGCCATATCCAGTCAGTGACCAGATCCCATCTGCCTTCTAAATACATACTGTCAAAACTGTCTCATTCTATTCAGCCTTGCTGTCATTACCATAATCTAGACCTTCCCTATTGTACCATGATCAAGCAGTGGCCCTCTGTCTGTAATGTTCTGCCTTCCACTCTTCCCAACCCACCGCTCAGTTAATCCCTTGAACTGCCATCAGAGTGCAGATTTGGTCATAGATTCTACACTGTGAAGTCCTTCAGTGCTTAGTAAGCCCTGTCTGCCTCTCGGGCTTCATCTCTGCGGCTGTGATGCCCTAGCGTAGCTCCGCAGTCACGGCTTGTGCTCTCACTCTCCTTTGCAGAGTGGTTTGATAGTATTCCATCTACCTAGAGTGCTCTCACAGAGCCTACAAGATCAGGGAAAGTTTAAATGTTCAAATGATGACATCAGACAGATAATTAAAGCTAACTTCTTCCCTCTCATAAGATTTTGAAAATCACAGCAATTTGGATGTGTGTGCACGTGTGTGTGTCTGTCACACTGTCTAAAAAACAAGTAGCGTGATTTTTCTCTTAGAACTTGGTAAGAAGTATATTTTCTTCAAATGAATTATTTTTAATGAGTTATTTAAATTTTAGTTTACTCAGGTGGTAGTTTATTGCTGGAAAGACAATCCTTTCTCCATTGAATTAGCTTGACCATATGTGTGTGTGTCTATGAAAAGACTTCTTTCCCACTGATCTGTATGTCTGTACTTAAGTGAGTACCGCACTGTCTTAATTACTGTGACTTTACAGTAAGTCTTGAAGCCAGGTACTATTAGTCCTCCAATTTTGTTATTTTTCAGAATTGTTTGGCTATTCAAAGATCCTTTGAATTTCTATATAAGTTTTAAAACTGACTTGTCAGTTTCTACAGGAACACCTGGTGAGATTTTGATTGAAATTACATTGAATCTACAGATCTGCTTGGGGTGGAATGACAGTTTAACAATATTGAGTCTCCCAGTTTATGAACACAGTATCTATTCAGGTCTTCTTTAATTTCTCTCAGCAGTGTTTTATAGTTTTAAGTATAAAGATCTTGTACACAGCTTGTTCATGTTTTTGGATGCAATTGTAAATAGTATTTTTAATTATAGCTTTATAATTGTTCATTGGGATTATATAGAAATAAAATTTTAAAATATTGGCCATATATCCTGCAACCCTGTCAAACTCATTTCTTAGTTGTAACTTTTTATTGTAGATTACTTAGAATTGTCTATATAGATAACTATGACAACTGCAGTTAAAAATAAGTTTTCTATATTCTTATCCAGCCTGTATGCCTTTTATTTTGTTTTCTTCCCTATTATACTAAATAGGACCTCCAGTGCAATATCAAATAGAAGTGGCGAGAGAGGATATCTTTGCTTTGTTTCCAATCTTAGGTGGAAAGCATTTAATCTTTCACTGTATGTATAATGTTATTAAGCTGAGGAATTCCCCTTCCATTCCTAGTCTGCTGAGATATATTATCTTGAGTGGATGTTGAATTTTTTCAAGTGCTTTTTTCTACATCTATTGAAATGATTGTATGTTTTCTCTGGTCATAGATAGTGAATAATACTGATTAGTTACCAGATGTTTCAGTGACCTTGCATTTGTGGGATAAATCTCTCTTGTTCATGATTTATTATCAGTTAATATGTTGCCGGATTTGCTAGTATTTTGTTAAGGATTTTTGTTTATGGGAGACAGTGGTCTGCAGTTTTTTTTCTTTTCCTGTAATTTTTTTTTTTTTATCATTTTTGGTCATTTTTGTCATTTTTTCTCATTTTGTTCTTTGTCATTTTGTCATTTTGACCCTGTCGTTTTGTCAGGGTAAAAGCTGACATCATTAAATGATTTGGGAAGTATTCCCCCCTCTTATATTTTGAATTGTATAAAGTTGATATTATTTATTCTCTTAGTGTTTGAGAGAATTCACCAGTGAAGTCATCTGGTTTTGTGTGTGTTTCTGTGTGTGTGTGTTTCTGTGTATGTGTATGTGTGAAGGTTTTTTAACTACAAACTCACATTTAAAATCATTCAGGTTACCTACTCATTTCTTCTTGAATGAGCTTTGATAGTTTGTATCTTTCAAGGAATCCATTTCACTTAAGTTATATTTATTTCTATAAAGTTAGTCTCATTATTCACTTATTTTTAATGTCTAGTGCTGTAGTGATTATTCTTGATATTAATAAATGTGTCTTCACATTTTTTCTCAATTTAGGTAGAAATTGGGCAGTTTTACTGATTGTTTCATAGAACCAGCTTTTAAGTTCATTGACTTTTATTATTCATTCTTGAATTTTTATTTAACTTAGGTCTGATTTGCTCTTCTTCCCTTAGGTTCTTAATGTGGAAACTTAAATTGTTCATTTTAGACCTCACTTCTTTTCTAACTGAAACATGTAAAGCTAGAAATTTCCCTCTAAATATTACTGTAACCATAGCCAGATCTCACAAATTTTGATGTTACATATCTACTGTATTCACTTCAAAATATTTCCTAGTTCACTTTGTGCTTTCTTCTTTGACCCATAAGTCATTTGAAACAATGTTTATTAATTTCTAAATATTTGAAGCTCTTCCAGGTATCTTTCTTTTTTTTCTACTTCCTAATTCTTTTACTACAGTCTGCTGTTGTCTATGCCCTTGAGGTTATTTACACTTACTTTGTCTGTATGGTGGGAATATTACATAACAGTGTGCAGTGGTGCATCACTCCTCAGCTCCATGTTCAGTGACATCACTTTAGTGTTGGAAGTTAGCCATGGTGGGAGTGTTTACAACACTTGTTTGCTAGCACGCTTAGGATAGAAGGGGAATATTTTCCCCCTTGAAAATCTTGGTGTATAAATCCTTATACACTGAAAGTCATCCAGATATCTGCTGTGATCTGAGAACCCATTCTGTATGATTTCAAAGTATTTACATTTACTGAGGCTTGTTTTATTACCCAGAATATATTCCATCTTGGTTGATATTATATGTGCACTTAAAAAGACTGTGTATTCTGCTGTGGTTGGGTGAAGTGTTTTATAAATGTTAATATTAGGTCAAATTCACCAATAGTATTTTTTAAAATATTTTCTATTTTTACTGATTTTCTGTTTACACTTTCTCTCAGCTAGTCAGAGAGAAGTGCTTAAGTCTCCAAGAGTAAGTGTAGATTTGACTTTTTCTCCTTTTAGTGCTATCAGTTTTTGCTTTATTATTTTAGAGCTCTATTATTAGGTGCATTTAAGATTTTTATTTCTTCATGAATTTCCAACTTTTTATTATAAAGTTATAGAATTCTAGACTAATTCATTTTTCTCTCTCATCATTTTAAAAAAGCCCTACAATTTTCTCTGGCTTGTGTAATTTGAGAAGCAAATTTTGCAATTATTCATATCTTTGTTTCTCTGTACATCAGGTATTTTTCCCACTGGCTGCTTTTTAAGATTCTGTCTTTATCACCTTTTGAACAGTTTGATTGTGATTATGTTTTAGCTCTTCCTCTCTGGCTAGAAGTACTGCTTAGGCTATAGACAGAGTCAGTAAATTTCAGATATTTTCGGTTTCTTTCACAGTTCCTACACATTAATGTCTCCTGCCAAAAAACCACCCTGATTTATGAGGACCCTCCAGTGCCTGACTGTAGGCTTATGAAGGCTTTTGGACTGTAGCATTCATTGATTCTACCAACACACAAAAAAAAAAAAACCAGTAAAATTTTATTGCTTAGATAGTTAGGGCAATTCCCAGATTCCCGATCAAGTTGAGTCCTGTTAGGTATAGCCCAAGATTTCATTTTTATGTGACTTGAAGTTAGTATGAAGAATCTCAGCATCTTTTTCATGAATAAATACATTTTTAAAAATCCTGAAACCAGTGACTATTCCAGTTAGTGATGATGACGATGATAAAAGTAATGAAGAGTTACAGTAATATTTTATGTATTTTACAGCTTACAAGTAGTTTCACATACATTTTCTCATTTAGCTTTATGATTTTTCATAGAGTTTTTCTAGATTCACTCAGATCACTAAACATTTGCTAAAGGAAAAATTATAGTCATTTTAAAAATGTTTAAAAAGCCTGCTTTAAAATAGTAGTACTTGTCATTTAATTACACAGAAATTGTTAGTTTCAAATGAGATCAACCATACTTAAAAGATGATAAAATAAAACTAGAACTGAATGCTCCCCTACTTTGTCTTGTGCACTTGTTCCTCTAAGATTAGAAGTGGATTTTCTTTTCATTTTAAAAGGATAAGCAAATATGTTTATGTTGTTCTAAGGTATTTTATAGCAAATCTTAGTTGTGAAAGGGGATCAATAGAAGATTAATACTAATGATTTCTTACTCATAATTACTAATAGAAGAGAATAACCTCTAAATGCCAATTTAAAATAAATTGGTATGGGTATCTATGAAGACACTATCAGTTAAGTCTTAATAAAAACAGTCTTAAAAGCATTTATATAGTCAAATTATATTTGTCTTAAGTATTTGTACGTTTTTGACCCCCATGTACATGGGACTGAAGACAAGATCTAACTTAGAACTAATGAAGCTGGTCAATAAGAATTGTGTTGCATCAGAACTCTGCCTTTAAATATATACAACAGAGGCCTCAATGACAAATCGGAAAAATAAAGTTAGCTATTGTGATTTACCTAAAAATCTCACATTTATTTATTTTTAGTCTAAACAGTTTCATTATGTGGAGTTTAGATTAGTTTGTGCTGAATGATAAGCATAGGCTAGATAAAGTCAGTAGATGATACTTAAAATGAAGATTTAACCTCAGCCAGATTATTCTTATTGTTTCCTTTTTTTCCCCTTACAGAAAAGTTAACTCTGTTTTTGTGATTCTACTTTGTATTTTTAAAAGATTGACTTGATTTTACATTTTTTTGTGACAGGTATCTTCACACAAGGACAACTGAGCCCAGTAGACATCATCTTCCAGTATATTCACTGTGATGAGATCTTTGAGGCAATAAACATCCTGAGTAGTATGAACTGGGACACTCTGGGCTACCAGTGCTTCATCAGCATGAGTGCCATCGTAAACCATCTTCTTAGACAAAAGCTCACTCCAGAGAGAGAAGGTCAGACTTCAAATATATTTCATAATAGGTTTTGTATATAATGAAGCATATTTTATTGCCAGTTATTTTTTGAGAATGTTTTTGTGTTGTGTTACTAGAGATTAGAAGACAAAAATGTAAATGCCCTATATTAAACTGACAAAATCAGATATCAAATAATTACTCCAATTTGGTACTTACTGTATAGCATTTGTCAACATAAACAACTTTTCTGTGCATACCTGTGCTGGAACTCACAGTGCAGTCATTGTACATTTCAGTCTAAGCTCATCTGTAAAATATGCTCAGATTTCAAATGTTGATCAAGAATTTCATGTACGTCTCTACAGTCTGGTAGACAGAGAGCCCTAAACAAAGTCCTTATTTCTCCTTCACTTTAGACGTAAGTATTTTTCTCTCACACCCAAGTTCTTTGTCCAGACAATAGACGTGTGTGTGTGTGTGTGTGTGTGTGTGTGTGTGTGTGTGTGTGTGTGTGTACTGTAGCCCAGGTGTTCCTTTCTGTTTTCATTCTAACTTAAAATTCTGATTCCCCTTTCCCTTTTGCCTGCTTGGATTTCTCAGCCTTCTCTTAATAAGTAATTTTGCCCATTGGATCTCAGATGTTTATTGTCAAAGATAAAACACTGTTTTAAAAGAGAAAAAAATATATGTGCCACATACTTGAAATTACTCTATTTCCCAGTTATCCAGTATATGTTATTTTTATTATGAGTAATTTATTAACTTAATGTAGAATGCACCTAAACATTCTTGCATTTGTATCTTTACTTCAAATCTTTGCAATAAGCATTGACACTAATGGTGGGACATCATGGCCAATGAGGAACTGTCTCTAGGTAATTTATAAAGTAGGAAAAGCAGGAAATAATGTCAAAAGGGCTTTAATGAAGAGCTTTTTTGCCTACTATTTTCTTTCTGTGTTTACAGATTTTCTTATTCCATTATAATATGTTTCTAAAGTAAACAAGTTTAGACAGAATTCTGCATAAACCTTCATTTTAGTAATTTTAGAGAATAATCAGTAAGAACATGTTCTTTCAAGAAATCTGCAACATGAGACTTGGCCCAACTCATAAGAGGCCCACAATAAATATTTATTTGATGTTAACTGAATGTGCTTTTTGGAGGGAGTCCAGCCCATGTATGGAGATTCCAGGACTTCTACAATGAGAAAATGTCCAGCATAGTGCTTGGCCCACAGTAGGTATTCAATGAATATTAGTTAAAAATAAAAAGTTAACTTCAAAATCTTAGGGTTCTAGGATTACTATAATATTTCTACCTGCAGGGTGAGCTCAAGTAATTATTTCCTAGTATTGATTCACTCTCAAGATTGGGAACATAGTAAGGGGGGAAAAAGCAGCAGAGTCCCTAAAAAAAACCTGTTATGGTACACATAATTCATGCAAGAGATCCTAAATTTACAGTTGAAGAAATATAAAGAAGGTAGAATACTGACTTTCTGTCAGGATGCTGAAAAACTGGTAACACATTTTTGTGTTGTAAGATCCCTGTGAAAGATTATTAGTGAATTCACAAGTGGGCATTACCAGACTCCTGCCTTAATAAAGGGTATGTTCAAGGAACCATATTGAGTAGATAGGGAAATAAAAACCTTGTATGATACTAGGCTATTAAAATAAAATGCTTACATGATGCTGGGTTATCAGAATATGTACATTTTAAGTAAGTATATGCATTTCCCCCCAAGTAACTGCTAACACATTTGTAAAACATTCAGAATTCTTCTCTACTGAGATTTATTCTATCTGAACAAATTTGACATGGTAATTTGTTTTCCTTTTATTAGTGGAACCCAGTGAGCTCTTTTATTTGTAGCCGTGTTGTGGTTATCTTTGAGATCTTCATTTCTGCCTTAAACATCAAGCTGGGCTATCTAATGAATCTATAACTGTGCTGGGAGTTACAAGTATTCCATGGAGGCTCAAACATTTCAGACGTACGAAACATGCTGTCAGGAAAACAAGCAATGGCAGGAGAATCTGGCTTGTTCTCACAATAGCATTGCTGTATTCAATTTTAATCTAAATTGACTGCTGCTTTGCAAGAAAATACCCCTAAAGTTCATCTTACTTTACTGTCTAGATTTGAGATTAAAAAAAGAAATTACTAACAGCTTAGCCAAGTCCATAGCAATTACTCTGATGAGGTATTTAATACTTTCAAACCTAAATATGCCTCAAACTAAAGAGTTTTGCTAAATAAGGAATTGTTTATTCAACCCAGTGCTAGTAGCATAAAAATCAGTGCAGTCTGACTGTGAACTGTAATTCTCATGCAACACTCACTGTTAAGATAATTATATAACTTCCAGGTATTTCTGGGTGGAAACACAACCCCACTGGCATGTGTTGGTAAACTGTAAAGCAGGCAAAATGTGCCTTCTTCTCCCAATCACTAGCCCTTTGGTTTATCAAAACCTGCTCTCTAGTGCTTCTTTCCTAGGAGGGTGTCAGTTGACCTGAGCAGATTAGCATGCCATCCCTCCCAGGGGTGTTAGCTTTCACACTTGGACAAAGCCAACAGTCTTGTTGTTTAGGACAGGATTTAGGGAAGGTATAGGGATTTTCCATCTTTCTTTAAAATTGTAATAGATATTATTTCTCCAGTAAGGCTATTTTTATGTGTGTTATTTTTTAAACATCTGATACTGATTTCATCTGCTAATGCAGAAAGGTTAGTTTTCTCCTTTCATCTAAAGAGAGTAAATGTTGAGTACATTGTGAGTTGATTTTACTGGAAATACTGTTCAAACTGTGTTGCTCTGATGACTCACTGTTTTAATTACCCATTTGTGGTGAGAGGTTGATTCATTATGGATTTCTTCAGTTTTGACAGCTTTTTGTTGCTCAGAGTCATTGTCAGCTTTGCCTCAAGTGAAAGTTTATACACAGGTTTGTTTTTGTACCAGCTGTCATATTTTAATTTCATCTTTCCTGCAACAAGCTCACATTTCATCCAAGTTTGCAAAACCTGACTGACTGCAAACATGAGTATTCTGTTGTAATTGAACGAGTTTCACTTGTTTCAGTGCTTCTATGTTTGAATTCCACAGCACAGCTTGAGGCAAGCCTTGGAACCTTCTATGCTCCAACAAGACCACTCCTGGATACAACTATATTGGAATATAGAGACCAAATCAGCAAATATGCAAGGAGATTCTTCCACCACTTGCTCAGGTGAATGGTATCTTTGGATTAATTAGTGTCAGACTAATTACCTACTTAAGGAGCCATCTTCTTTAATTAGAATATTCCATAATATGGCTATCTGTTTTCTGACAGTCCATCCCATAAGAGGAAAACAAATCGTATCTTAATATTCTTTAATTCATCCTTTTTTTTCCTTTTAAGGACTATATTTGAATATTGTTTAGGGCTTTTACATCGTTAGTACACTTTAATATAATTCCCCGTTTGGTATGAAAGCAAATAATATCACCTATCTAAATCAACTTAAAAATGTTAATTGTACTCTTGGCACTAGAAAAATGTTTGTTTTAATTGTAGCTAAAAATGTGAATGTGCTATAAAGCTCTGAGACAGTCACTGGTCTGCTTTACTTTCAGAATTACTATAGAAAGATTTGTCCATTGTCCTCTTATATAATGTGGCAAGTTGCTCACTTCACTGTGCCTCATTTTCTTTGCTTTAAATGTGTATAATAGATTCCTTTAATCTTAGTGATTAGATACAAAAAAATAGATAATGTCAAGAAATTACTCTGAGACAAATACTGTATAAGTTGAAGAACAAGTACATATAGCATATTCTATATGTACAAAATTCAAAAAAGTTAGATGGATAGGTGGAGATGGATGGATGGATGGATGGAGAGAATTAGTTACTTTAGGGGTACCTTTAAGTGTGTTGATGCTATAAGTAAAAGCAAGGAAGTGACTAGCACAAAATTTAGGATAGTGTGGAATTGGTTAAGAGAAATATGATAGGAACAGGCACATGGGAGCCTCCAAGGTATTAATAATGTTCCATTTCTTAGGATGAGTGGGGTATATATCAGGGTCCATTAAAAATTACTACTTTCTTAGCTGAATTTATGCATTTTGTATACTTTTATAAATGATATAGTTGGGTACTTTTGTAAATGATATATTTTATAATAGAAAGTAACAGAATTTTCAATTTAATGTGCTAAAAATAATTATTACATAGAATTTACTTTAGAGTTTTATTTTTATAGTATAAGCTGTTCTTTTTAACTCAAGTAATTTCATGTAGTCTCCCCTTTTTCTTCTCACAACCCTGTTAAAGGGAGTATTATTATCATTTGACAAATAAGTAAACTATTTATAAAGTGGCACTTTGACGGGTACCCAACAGTGAAGCCATTAGAAAACAGTCTTTTTAGAAGCTGAGAAATGTTAATATATTGCACAAGTTATGATCTGCAGTTGAATCTTGCCTTTTTATCTGAACAACATTAGTATATTCCAAGAGATTCTCCACCCTAAGTGAGGCAGTCTTTTATAGATGACTATATAACAAAAATCCTAGGGCTGATGTCACATTTATTTGGACTTAGACCTTTGTTCTTGATTTATTTTTTTGTTTTCCCTGTTCCTGGGGAAAATTAATGAGAAGCAGACATTTTGGTGGCATACTCTTGGTGGCCTCACTGTGTCTCTGGCCTCTCTGACTTCATGCAGTGATTTGGTTGTGCGTAAACGTCACATTTTATAATGCTCTTATCCTGCTAATACTCACACATGCTACTAATGTGCAATTTTTTGTTCATTTGTTTTAATCAAATACAGTATTCTAATTAGTTTTGGATGTATTTTGATGAGGTGACTATTACTATCATTATTATTAGACTCCAGTTTTTCCGTGTGGTTACATCTGGAATTGAACGTTTTCCCTTAGGGTATACTAGGTTTTTCAAGTTTCCTTTTTTGCATGCTTTGCTACTCTTTCAAATATAATGAGTGTTTATTAGTTCTTTTGACACTGGGCTGTACATAGCATTATGAAAAAAGAAACGTAAATTTAGAAGAAATTGAATGAGATAGTTTAAGCTGGAACCATTTTTTTTGTTTAATCTGCTGCCAAGAAATTCTCTTGCTTAAGGGAAGAGAAAAAGGCCAAATACTTTGTTGTATTTGTAAAGTGCTAGGATTGCATTACCCCCTGTATGTTGGTTAGTCAGTATTTTAATACTCTAAAGAAAAAGTTATTTAGATAATGGAATAAGTCCTAAACATTAAAGATTATCATCGAGAATGTTAAATTAAAGATGAGGAAAAGGAGCACCATGCCAGGTAGGAAAATACCTGGGATCACTCACTGGTAAAGGTGAGGACTCAGGCTGCCCGAGTCCAGATTGGACTCTCTGGATAAACAATAAAATATTACATTGATTTTAATTTCATAAAGTATGCAAGGTGAAGTCATAGTATTAAATTTGTGATGACAGACAAGTATACTGCATGGGTTTTTTAAATAAATGTTTTTGGATACAATTTTGTTTTTATGTTGACAGTACAAGAAGTACACGGACATCTTCTTGTTTCTCGGCCTTTTTTGTCTTTAGCAAGTATGGAAAATTGTCTTGACAGTCTTCCTTCAAAACCAAATGAATCTAAACTTTAAACTTACTTCCCATGTCCTTTTGTGACACCTTTTTGTGTGTGTTGGAAGTGGTCAGTTTTTGTAAAGAAATGCTTCTTATAAATGTAAACTGTTGAGCCTAACATTAAAGGTAGAAGGCAGTAGGAGTATGATCTTAATAGAGTAGCTAAATAAAGTGGTTGTTATAATAAAGTTTTAAAGAGATTATACAGTTTAATTCATTGAGCTGGAAGAACTTACCTATGAAAGGTGTCTTGAAAAAAGTTCAGTTGTGTTATCCTTTACTCTCACACTCACAATGCTCTGATGCCAGATGTTGGGGTTTTTTCCCACACTGACCAATTCTCTGACACCAACTGGGTGTTCTGCAATTCAATTCTGACATTAACCAGAGTTAATGCAGGCCCCACATGTTAAGGGCTCAGTCTCATAAGACTACCCCTACTTCAGATGTCATTCACAAGTTACAGATCTCCAGGTTACTTACAGCTTGTCTGACTTGGCTACAAATCGGAGATTGCTACTACTCCCTTAACAGCTTCATTAATATTCCTAGAATGGCTCACAGAACCCAGGAAAAGCATTTACTTACTGTCGCCAATATTTTAAAGGACACAAACAGCAGATGAAGAGTTGCACAGGGCAAGTTATGTGGGACAGGACTCCAAGTTGCCATGCCCTCTTCCGGTGCACCACCTTCCCAGCACCTCCATGTGTTCACCAGTCCAGAAGCTGTCTGAACCCCCTCCTTTTGGATGTTTATTGAGGCTGTATTACATAGGCATGATTGATGAAATAATTGGCCGCTGGTGATTAATTCAACCTCTAGCCCCCTTTTCCTCGCCTCTGCCTGGAAGTCCAGGAGTGGGGCTGAAATTCTAACCCTCTGATCATGTGGCTGGTTTCCTTGACAACCAGCCCACTTCTGTAGAGTCTTTCACAAAGTCACCTCGTTAATATAAACTCAGGTATGGTTGAAAGGGACTTGTTATGAATAACAGAAAACTTTTTACTTTCACCTTTTTGGCTCCTTATCACTTACGAAATTCCAAAGACTTTTTAGGAGCTCCATGTCACAAACAGGACAAAGGTCAAATATATATTGCTTATTATAAATCACAGTATCACAGAAGGCACATGCAACTTTGCCTAAACTAAGTTCAGAAGGTGATTATTCACCTCTGCCTCCATGAAATTGAACAGTCCTCCAGAATTACTGAATAGGGAAGTATTAACAAGTAAGAGCTTTTTATTATAAACAAATAGGGAAACTATAATAGGAATTCCTAGATATTGATGAAATAAAAAGGCAAAACATTTCAAATGAATGTGCTACATATGAAGCTTATTTTACTAACATTGAAATAGATTATAAAGGACTAGTAGTTAATTCAGTTTTACTTGTTTATTTCCCCTATTAACAATAAGACTATTATTTTCTGACCCAAATGGTATTATGTGATTGTGGCACAGAGAGTCATGTTTTTTAAACATTTATGAAATAGTAAACAAAATGTTGGGAAAGGGAGCTTTATTGTCTAGAAGTAAAAATATCATGTTTATGAAATAGTGGTTGGAAAATGTATTGATGTCTGCATTTTCCTTGGCACTGCAACAAAAAAATAAGATGAACTGATGGATAGAAAGGGAGTTGTATAGATATGTGATAAAACAGTACTGTAAAATGATGATAAAATCCAAGTGGTAAAAATATATGTTCTGTCAACTTTCCTGGATGTTTGAAAATTTTTATAATATGTTGGAGGATAATATATATTATGTTAGAGTCAATATTTATACTTAGAAATCAGGAAAAAAGTAGTCTTTTAGAAATGGCACTTGGCTTATGCAAAATATATATGTTAGTCAAAAATAAACTGTTTTGCGACTAAAAAGTTGTTAACCAATTTGATTTATAAATGGCTTTTTAAATTTTACTTTTCACTAATGGAGCATGATGTAAATAAAACAATTATACACAGTCCAAAGAACAGTTACCTCAGGATATTTAGGGACTCAGAATTATCTGCAGAGAAAAACTTTCTGGTCAGATCATCCATTTAATAGGTATTATATTTAAAATTTTTGTTTAAAGCATGGTTGAGCTGGAAGGAAGCTAAGGGAAACACTCAAAAGTTGAAATGACAAGGATGCTGGATTCCACAAGAGTAAGCAAAGTGCCTCAAGGGCATCTGCTGGCACCTGTCAGTGAGGTGCTTGGTTTATAAAGGCTGTGTACTCAGAGGATTGGAGACAAAGCCTAGGGCTCAAGCAGAGTGGGAGATTGGATCAGACATTCCCCACATCAAACTAAGACCCTTGAAGAGCGGCATCTTCCCTGAGAGAACTAGAAGGAAGGAAGGTATGAGATACAAGAAAGAATGGTAGGCAAAGAATAATGTTAAACTTGTGGGAACCTAAAGAAAAATTAATCATATAAAACATAAACACTAGTATCTAATCTAAGTGGTTAAAAGTTAACATAAAATAGGTAAGATAAAGTTAAGATTAAAAAGTTAAGACAGTGGCAACATATAAATCAGAAGAGGAGTGAAGAAGTTAAAGAACTCTGAGGTCTTTGATTTTTCAGGAGGAAGGTAGAGATACTTGTTAGTACTAGGTCTTGTTAAGTAAAATATATACATGGTGGAATTTCTAGGGTAGTCACTAAAAGAATGGAAATAGAGTATATAATTTTCAGAGTGAAAATGTTGGATGAGGAAAAGAAAGTTCAACCCCAAAAGAGGCAACAATTAGGGAGAGAGTACAGCATTAAAGGGGAGGAAACATAGAAAAAAGGATGAAAAACAGAAAACACATAATGAGGTAGTAGAAGTGAAATCTAAAAATCAATAATCATTGTTAATGTCAGTGGGTTAAAATTTTCACTTGCAGAGATTGTTGAAACAGATTTTTCCCTAAGTTTTTACAAGAGATACCTAAAACAGAAAGTTTAAAAGCTAGAGAATGGAAAAAAAGTATAGTAGGTGAATTTCTAAAAGAGAGCTAGTCATGTTACATAAATAGTCTTTAAAGCAAAATCATTAGTAGAGATTACCAGAGATCCATATCGATATAAAAGTCAATTCACAAGGAAGATATAACAATTCTAACTGTATATTAAGAACACATAAAATAAAAATTGATGACTCCACTTTCATAGTTAGAGATTTTAATTCCCTTCCTGTGGTAATTGATAGATTCAGTGAACAAAGTATCAATAAGGAAATAGAGAATAGAATAATATAATTAAAAGCTTGATTTAACAGACATGTATACAGTACTGTATACAACTGGAGATTATACTTTTTTTTATGAGCAATCAAAAACACTTTTTTTAAACTGACCTTGTTCTGGCCATAAAGTCCATGAAAATTTCAAAGGATCAGTTATACTTACTTAACAATACCTGAGTGCCACATGCCAGGCACTATATTTAGAGGTAAGATATAGCAATTAACAAAACAGAGACATACAAAAAAATCTATGACATCATAAAGTTTATGTTTAGTGAAGGAAACATGTAAATAAGCAGGTAAAATATATTGAATGTTAGGTAGTAATATGTACCATGAAGGAGAACAAAGAAGCAACAGAAACTAGGGACTATGGGGTGGTGAGGCCTCATTAAGAAGGTGAAATACGAGTTAAATCCTCACAGTTTGGCTGGAACAGTGAATGAGAGGCAGAATAGCAAGAGACTGGGTCAGAGGGGTAGCAGGTGGCTCAGTAATATAGGACTTTTGTTGGCTATTGTAAGGAATTGAAATTTTTCTCGTGAATAATAAGGGAAGTAAATAGATGATTTGGAACCAACCAGTGAATGAATCACTCCAATGCTATGTTAAGAATAGACCTTTGAAGGGCAAGGGCAAGGAGACCATTTGGGAGGCTATTGCAGTAATTGAATGAGAAATGGTGGCCATACAGAGCAGACCAGTAGCACAAGAGATGAGGACAGAGTGGTTGGAGTTTGGACATATTGAAGGTTAGCTAACAGCATTTGCCAACAAATTGGACAAAGAATATGATAGATAAGTCAAGGATGACTTCAAGTGTTTAGATCTCAGCAACTAGAAAGATGGAGTTGCCATTGACACTACTGGTAAGACTGAAGAAAGAACAGGTAGTGGGAAAAGGTCACAAGATTGGTTTTGAACATATTCAGTTTAAGGAATTCAGAGGTGATTTCTGAGACAGAGTTATAAAGGGAAATACATAGCCTTAAATGTTTATATTAGAGCAGAAGAAAGACTCAAAACTAAAGAGCCATGCAGTTTGAAATATTATTTACAATAGCTAAGATATGGAAGCAACCTAAATGTCCATCAATAAATGAATGGGTAAAGAAGATGTGGTATATGTTAATACAATGGAATATTACGAAGTCATAAAAAATGAAACCTTGCCACTTGGAACAACGTGGATACACCTTGAAGGTATTATGCTAAGTGAAATAAGTCAGACAGAAAAAGACAAATACCATGATTTTTCTTATATGTGGAATCTAAAAAACAAAACAAATGTAACACACATGAAAAAACAGAAATGGACTTATAGATTCAGAGAACAAAGGTGGTAGCCAAAGAGGAGGTGGAGGGGGAATGAGTAACATAGGTGAAGGAGAGTAATAGGTACAAACTTCTAGTTAGAAAATAAATGAGTCTTAGGGATGAAATGTACAGCATGGGGAATATAGTCAAAATATTATAATAACTTTATATGGGGACAGATGGTAACTAGACTTACTGTGGTGATCATTTTGTAATGTACAGAGATATTAAATCACTGCAACAGTAGGTTATACTTCAGTTTTGAAAAAGAACCATGCAATTTAAGAAATTAAAAACATTAGTAAGGTGAAGCTAAAAAATTAGTAGGAGGGAAATAATAAAGATACGTTCAAAAATTAATGTAAAAAAATTATAGAAGAGGGTTAATAAAGCTAAGCATCTTTTCTTTGACAAGATAAGTAAAATAGAAAATAGTGACCAATATTAGGGATATAAAAGGGACCTAATGATAGACATACCAGAGATTTAAAAAACTGAAATAAAGGAAATAGTATGAACAACTTCATTACAACAAACTTGATAAATCAAGTGAAATGCCAAATTTCTTAGAGAAATAAAAATAACCAAAATTAACTAAAAAGAAATAGAAGATCTGAATAGCTCCATAACCATTAAAGAAATTAAATTACAAATGATCATTTTTCCCACAAAGTAAGCCACAATTCCAAGGTGTTTTTAAGAAGTGAGGTTCCATCACTACTTACACCACTTTTTCTTCATTTTTTTTTAGGTCCTTTTTTCAAATGTGTATTTATTTACACAGTTGTAATCACTGGGTACATGAAATTTTAAAGAAAAAAATTCTAAGAACTGATTCACTATGATGGCCTTCTAAGAGACTTTTTCTTTCTTTGATATGGTACTCAGATTTAAGGATTGTTTAGCCCTGGAAAGTAGCCCACATACATTTAAACAGACCTTTGTTTAAGGAAAAGATGAAAGAGCAAAAAGGGAAAATAAGCAGAAGAGAACAAGGCCTTTAATGGAAAGCAGCTAGATGTGCTTTCATAGATGAAGGAGCTTGTTTTCATGTGGGCCCAGTTAGGGCTGGTTGGGAAGGAAAACCGGGCAGAGGTGCACCTTGGATTCCTGCCAAAGGGTGAGGGGCCCTCCACCATAATGACAATTTGAAAAAAGGTGGTGATACTAATCAGTAAAGTGGGAAACCAGACAAAATTGGCAGAGGGCAGGTACAAATAACTTGAAGGCCATTTTGTGAACAAATTTGGCACACTTTGCTCTTCTTCCTGAAGGTTCCCTTTTCACAGTTAATCAGGGCTATGAGCCAGGGGTGTGGCCCAAAACATCCAAAATGTTTTGCACTTGGCAGTGTGGCTTTCCTTACAGCATTGCCTCCCTATATTGCTCACATTCTTGTTCAGATATTATGTCTAAAAATCTAAATGGGTAAAAAGTGCATTGTTAAGAGGAAAGCCAAGATTATTTGAAAAGCTGTCATAATAACCACTCTCTTCCACTTGAATTACTGTAGTGGCTTAAGAACTCTCTTTTGTCCAGTGTGAGAGAAACAGACTAGATTCATTGTAGAGATGGAGCTAAGAGTAGGGATAGTCTGCTTATTAGGCATCATATTGAATGGATGAATCTTGAGACTTTTCTTTCACCCTAGTCATTATTATTTTCAATTGTGATGTACAAAATTTGTTTTGTGCCTAAATTTAGTTCTATTCAAAGTTGCTTGTTGCTCATTTTCTCTTGCATGTAACTCCCCACTGTCTTCTCTGTTACTTTTATTCAGTGAGTGATATACTAGGGCATGGGTGAAAGGCCACATTTATAAATAAGTCAACTGTGTCTGCAGACTCAGCACTTCTGATCAAGACAGTTGCTGACCTCAAACCCCAGACTGGCCTCGGCTGATGCTTCTTATCAGGAAGTCTTTCTTTAGTTTGGCAAATGAAAGGGATTAAAAGACACTAGGACTTACTCACATTCACTATATTAAAGAAATGGTCTTTAAAGTACATTTGAGTATAGCACCCAGCCGCAGTTGGAATGTACTAGAGATGACCACAAACCTGTAACATGGACTGTGTAACAAAGTTAGAGCTACATTACAGCTGTGGTGTGAGGAGAGTCTTTACCAACACAGCAAAAATCAAAGATGTCTTATCAGAGAGTGAAGGACATGCATGGCACGCAGATTGTGGCTGATAAGAGAGACATGATGACTCTTGGCTGTTGATGCTCACAAGCACATTATGAAGTCTAGGAGAAATTCTGCTTTGTTAGGTATTCTACACTGTTGGGGTCTGAAAAAAGACACACAAAAGAAGATACAGTCAACAATTAGACAGATTTTATTACATCTGCAGGTCACATAGCTAAAGGAAAGACTATGATATAATATAACAAATGAACCTCAATAAATGTCTCAGAATGTCTACCTTTATGTGAAATATATTTGTTTACTTTGTGTTTGATACAGTATAGACATAACTTTAATTATTCTTTAATCTTTTGTTCTATATTTAAGCTTAACAGAATTCAAAGAATTATGAACAGATAATATAGCTTTATTTCCATTTATAGTAAGTATTGATACCCGTCTGTTGTCTTCTAGAGGAGACAGGATAAGTAACATTCAGTTCCTATTGAAATGGCTGAAAAAAAGACATGGTGAAATCTTTGGTGAACACTCTGGTCACATGTGGTTACTGCTATGAGAAGATATATTTGTCTTTTAGTTCATAGGTTTCATAAATACATGTTGTTTAAACCTAAAGCCCTCCCATGAATTTAGCTTTTCCTGATCCACAGGCCTGTGCATTGTCATTATAGTTTTTAAGAACACTAAGCTACATTTTTTCCATCTTCTGATTGTAGAAGTAATACATGATTCTTTTTCACAATATAATTGCCTTCTTTTCGTGTCAGTAAATGTAGACCCACATCATGCATTATAAAGATGTACCACCATAATTTATTCACCCATCCTCCTATCTATGGGTGTGGACTATTTCCAATTTTTTGCTTCTATAAAGAATGCTATAATAGACATCATATTCATAGATATGATAAGATACACATGCAGACACACACATCTTTACACATTTATCTGATTATTTCCTGAGAATGAATTCTTGTAAGGGAATTTCCAAGTCAGAAGTTATTCATATTTATAAGATTCTTGGTATGTTTTGTCAAATGTCCCTGTCACTATTTTGTGAAATTATTCATCATACTCATAGTTGAAATAGTATCTCAAAGCACTGACAGTTAAAGGGGTAAAATCTAACGCCTTCCTGTTTTAATTTTTTATGTATTAAAATCTGTCTTCTTATTGAAAAAAAATTTTAAATAATAAACTTTATTGTTTCAATAGAGATTTCCTGTATACAATCTGTCCCCAACCTGCTTTAATATTAATTCTTTTTTTTACTAATGGTAATTGCATACATTTTCATATATATATGAGATATATATATATATAGGCTATTTGTATTATTTTGTGAATGGTTACTATTTAATGTGTGCCAGTTAAAGCTAAGGGCTTTAGAAACTTGATCACATTTCATCTTCACATCATAGTATGTAAGCATATATTATCCTTGTTCTATAGCCAAGGATATTCATAGAGATTAAGTAACTTGCTCAACAATTATATATAATATGTGGCAGACCAGAATTCTAACGAGTCCATCTAACCTCAAAGTCTGTGCCCTTCATCATCATGAAACTGAACCACTTCAACAGATAAGTTCCTCTTTTCTAGAGGTATTTGATAAAAGAGGAGACTTTTACTGGCATGGAGGGTCTGTGCAGTGTAGGAGGGTAGCAGCAGAGAATTTTGAAAATGGGCACATTCTTATTGTTCCTTAGCTTCAGTTTCTTGATTTGTAAATAAGGCTAATAATGGTATCTACTACATTGGGATACTGTTAGAATTAATACAAAAATCTCTAACAAAAGTATATGGTACAATCTTGCACATAATAAGGACCCATGAATGCTATTATTGATTATGGTATTGTAGAGGTTTAATTAGATGAAGATGGATGAAATGATCTTTTAGAACAGTATTTCCAACCTTTCCTCATTATTGCCACCCCAAGGAGAAAAAAAATTACATTAAATGAATTAATTTCTTCCTAACAACATAAATTCAGAGGAATAATATTTGTCAGGTAAGGTTAAGCTTTGGAGGGCCACAAACTATTGTAATAGCTAATATTTTTGTAATCACTAAAAACCAAGTTTTTGCCCCCTCAAAGGTGATACTGGTCCCATTGAGAATGCATGTCTTAGAAGGAAATGCCTCTTTTTAAAATTAAACAACTCAAAACTTATCAAACTCACAGGAAATTTATCATAGACTTGATGGAGGAAGTGGGACTAAGTGAGATTTCCTCATTTTTATTTAGTGTAACTGTTAAAGATTAATTTATTATTTTTGTTTGTTTTTGTTTGGGGGGAGGTAATTATGTTTATTTATTTACCTATTTATTTTAATGGAGATACTGGGGATTGAACCCAGGGCCTCCTGCACGCTAAGCACGCACGCTACACTGAGCTATAACCTCCCACTGATGTATTCTTTTATTGACATTTAGTATTTACAATTTAAACTAGTTTCAGGTGTACAGTGTAGTGATTCCATATTTTTATAGATTATACTCCATTTAAAACATGCTACAATACTCCATTTAAAACATGCTACAAAATAATGGCTATATTTCCCTGTCCTGTACAGTATATCCTTGTTGCTTATCTATTTGATATATAGTAATCTGTATCTCTTAATCCCATACCCCTATTTTACATCCCACCTTTCCTCTCCCCACTGGTAACCACTAGTTTGTTTTCTGTATCTGTGAGTTTGTATCTATACATTTATTTCTTTTGTTTTTCACATTCCGCATATAAGTAGTAACACAGATTGTCTTTGACTTATTTCACTAAGCATAACATTCTCTACATACATCCATGTTGCTGTAAATGACAGAATTTCATTATTTTTAATGGTTTCCACTGTATATACAACCACATCTTCTTTATCCATTCATCTGCTGATGGACATTTGGGTTGCTTCCATATCTTGGCTACTGTAAATAATGCTGCTGTGAACACTGGGACACACGTTTCTTTTCAAATTTAGTGATTTCAGGGTTTTTTCTTCCAGATACATACCCAGGAGTGGAAATGCTAGATCATATGGTAGTTCTAGTTTTAGTTTTTTGAGGAGCCTCCTTACTGTTTTCCGTAATGACTACTGAGTTACATTCCCACCAACAGTGACCAAGGGTTCCCTTTTCTCCAACATCTGTTATTTGTAGAATTTTTGATAGCTAGTTTGACAGATGGTAAGATGATATCTCGTTGTTTTCATTTGCATTTCTCTAATAATTAGTGATGTTGAGCATTTTTTCATGTGCCTTTTAACGATCTGTATATCTTCTTCGGAAAAATGTCTATTCAGGTCTTCTGCCCATTTTTTGACTTGGTTATTTTATTGATATTGAGCTGTATGAACTGTTTGTATATTCTGGATATTAACCCCTTACCGGTCACATCATTTGATAATATTTTATCCTTTTCAGTAGGTTATCTTCATTTTGTCATTGGTTTCCTTTATGGTGCAAAAACTTTTTAATTTAATTAGGTCCTGTTTGTTTATTTTTGCTTTTATTTCTTTTGCCTTAGGAGACAGATCCCAAAAAATATTGCTATGATTTATGTCAAAGAGTCGTCTGCCTACTTTCTCTTTTAGGAATTTTATGGTCTCCAGTCTTTCATTTAGGTCTTTAATCCATTTTGAGTTCATTTTTCTATATTGTATGAGGAAATGCTCTAATCTCATGATTTTACACGTAGCTCTCCAGTTTTGCCAGCACCGCTAATTGAAGAGACTATCTTTTCTCCATTGTATATTCTTGCCTACTTTGTTGCAGATTAATTGACCATAGGGTTGTGGGTTTATTTCTGAGCTATTTTGGTCCACTGATCTATGTGTCGGTTTTTTGGCCAGTACTATGCTGTTTTGATTACTTTATATTACAGTCTAAAGTCAGGGAGCATAATACCTCAAGATTTGTTCTTTTTTCTCATGGTTGCTTTGGCTATTTGGGGTCTTTTATGATTCCATGTAAATTTTAAGATTATTTGTTCCAGTTCTGTGAAAAATGTCATGGGTAGTTTGATCGTGATTGAATTAAATCTATAGGTTGTTTTGGGTAGTATGGACATACAGCAATATTAATTCTTCCAATCTGAGAACACAGGATATCTTCCCACTTCTTTGTATCACTTTCAGTTACCTTCATCAGTGTTTTATAGTTTTCAGAGTATCTAAGTCTAACCTCTTCGGTTAAGTTTATTTCTAGGTATTTTATTATTTTTGGTGTGATTTTAAAGGGGCTTACTACACCTCTGAGGTGTACAGCTCCCTACATGATCACTTCTCTTCCCTTCCTACCCGATTCCCTGTGGATCTTTCATACAGCCTCAATTGTATGGGAGTCTTTCTGCCAGTTTCCAGTTAGTTTTCAATGAAAACTCTTCCACATATAGATGTATTTTTTATGTTTTTGTGGGTATAGGTGAATTCCACATCCTTCTACTGTGTCTTCTTGATCCTAATCCAATTTCCTCATATTTTTAAGATTCTTTTAAATTCTGAGATTTTATTATCCTATATTTCTCAGGCTCCTTTTGTTATGGAAATGACAGGCCAGCCAAGAAACAAGCACCACTCGGAGGGTTGGAGTACTCAGATGTATCACGCCGGCGGGCTCAGAGGGGCTTCTGCTCCGAAGCTCTGAGCACCTCCAAGACGTGCGCATGAGGTTTTATAGGGTAAAGTACAAGCTTGAGGTATTCGGCCAATAGGCATGGAATAGCTTTAGCAGCATCATTGTCACAAAAGTGGAGGCAGGGAGGCAGCAAACCAACATTCCAAAGCCAGATGTATCTTTTGGAAAATCCAGCTGGCTAGCAAAAAAACATGAACAGCAAACCAACACTAATTAACTTAGATTTACGAGTTAGTCCAGCAGAACTCAGATCAGTATTCCGATACTTAGATTTGTGAGTTACCTTGTTAGCCCAGCCTGGCTTTTCCTTCACACTTTGAATAGAAAAATTGTCTCTCTTCCTAAGGTAGCCTTTTCCTACTTAATTTGTTCTATATTTTCCAAGTCCTAAGTGAACAGTTAACGGTTTATCAGTATAAGTCATGAAGAGTGGCACACAGTTTATTGTAGATTCAAATAACATTTACAAAAATGTTTCCCTGACATATTTAATACTATTCATAATCATAATATTGCTACATAATAGCTAGATTGTTGCATGTATCCACTTCTTTTTATTACTGTGTAATATTCCATGGTATGAATCTACCACAGTTTGTTTTACCATTTATCCATTGAAGATTGAAGTAGATCTGGGTTGTTTCCAGTTTGGGGCTGTTATGAATAATGCTGCTATAAACATTCATGTGCACGTTTTTATGTGAACATGTTTTCATTCCTCTGAGATAAATGCCCAGGAGTGAAGTTGTTGGGTTACATGGTAGATACAGGTTTAGTCATTTGAGAAAATGTCAGTGTCTTTTTCAGAGTGGCTGTATTTTATGTTCCCACCAGCAATAAGTGAATGATTTAATTTCTCCACAATCTTACCAGCTTTTGATGTTGCCACTGTTTTATATTTTAGCCATTCTAAGAGGTGTGTAGTGGTATCTCCTTTTGGCTTCAATTTCCACTGTCCAGATGGATAATGATGTTAAATCTGTTCATACAATTATTTGACCTTAGTAGATCCATTTTGATGAAATGTCTCTTAATATCTTTTCTCTATTTTCTAACCTTTTTTTTAACTATTAAGTTTTGAGAGTTCTTTATTCTGATACTTACCCTTTGTCAGATATGTGGTTTCCAAGTATTTTCTCCCAGTCTGTAGCTTGTCTTTCTATCCTCTTATCAGGCTGTTTGGCAGAGTGAAAATGATTAATTGTGATAAAGTCCATAGATCGATTTTTTTCTTTTATTAATAGTGCTTTAGGCATTAAGTCTATGTCTTTGCCTATTTCCATATACTAAAGACTTAGTCTTATCTTTTTTTCTAAAAATTGTATAGTGTTACATTTTTACATTTTTAAGACCATAATCTATTTTGAATCAATTTCTGCATAAATGAGAGAATTGGGGTAAGGTTCTCTTTTTTCCCTCTGATACCCAGTTGTTCCAGCACCATTTATTGAAAAGATCATCCTTCCTCCATTGCATTGCTTTTGCACCTTTGTCAAAATCAGTTGGGCATATCTGTGTGGGCCTAGATCTGGTTTCTCTATTTTATTCCATTGACCTATATATCTGTCCTTCTGTCAATACTACAGAGTCTTGATTACTGTAACAATATGAGTCCTGAAATCAGGTAGACTGCTTTCTCTCATTTTAATTTTTTCTTCGAAATATTTTGCTTTTCTAATTCCTTTGTCTTTCCATATAAATTTTAGCATGATCTTTTCTAAATCTACAAAATATCTTGCTTTGATTTTGATAGGAATTGTGTTTTACTTATTTATATAAATATTGGGAGAATTGGCATCTTTACTATGTTGAATTTCCAATCCACAAATATGGTATGTCTCTCCATTTATTTAGGTCTTTGATTTTTTTCACCAGCATTTTGTACTTTTCAGCATACAAATTCTATACAATTTTGTTAGATTTACATGTAAGTATATTTCCTGAAAGACTATAAATGGTATTGTATTTTTAATTTCATTGTCCACATGTTCATTGTTATTATATATAGAAATGCAATTGGTATTTCTATGGTGATTGATTCTGTGGTCTTGATGAATTCAGTTACTGATTTTAGGAGATATTTTGCAGATTTCCTTTTATTTCCCTTTCTTCTCTTACTGCACTGGCTAGAACTTCCAGCACTTTTCTGAAAAGGAGTAGTTAGGTGGATATCCTTCTCTTACTCCCAGTATTACAGGAGAACATTCAGTCTTTCACCACTAAGAAGAGTGTAGGCAGAATCTTCTCCAAATTTTTCTTTAGTTTTTGATAAAACCATTCATTCAGTCAACAAATACTTCATCACTTTCTGCCACCCACTATGCTGGGAGTGCAGAACAGAGCTCAAAGCTCTTATCTTGTTTTATCTGTTGAGGCTGTAACCCCATGCTTAGTATAATTTAGGGCCAATAGTTAGTGATCAGTTTCAGTATACTTCACTTTATTTGTTTATTACCTCACTTAGCTGTTTTGGCCAGTATTACATTGTTTAGGCTTTATTATTTTATATGAGCCACTATGTAAATCTGACATATTCTCCTTCCCCATCTTATCACTTTTATATAGTTTATTTCCTTTTCAGTGACTTTCCTGTAGTTACTCTTCAAGAACTTTAATCTCTTCTGACTACATGTCTAGATGATTAAGGTCACTATGAATTCTGACCTGGTCTTTCTCAATGCTAAATGTGTTTTCTTCCTTTCTTCCATCTTGTCCTGCCATGAAAACTCTCTACTGAGATCTGCAAGAGAGAAGAGGTACATATATTTAAATGATTAACTAAGTTCCTGTCCCTAGAGTTAAAACTGTTGCGATATCACATCTGGACAACTGACATGCATCATTAGAATGCAGTTCATTCTTACTGAGAGCTGTGACATCGGGTTCTCTGAGCTGATGTGTATGTGGTTGTCCTGATAAGTCTGCTAAGTAGAACATGGCTTTCCTGTTAAGCCTAAATGATCAGTACAGTGAAAGACCTACGGCTGGAATGGAAGAAAAGCTGCAGAGAATTATTGAAATAAAGGATGCGATTTGGCAGACTCGGGCTTGGGCAAAAGAAGTGTGAAACAACAGGTGCCATGGTTTGTTATCAGCATTTTTAATTAACATCTGTTTTTAGCCTGAAGCACTTTGCTGAGAATGCTCCACTGTGTCTGTGTTCAGAGATAAACAGACAATTGAGAAGCAGCTAAGTAGTAAGAGGTTAATAAAACAAAGGTGTTCCTTGAGAGGAAAGAATATCAGAGATTACTCACTGGATATAGATGTCTAAGGGAAACCCTTGTTAAAACTGTGTTTTTAAACCATTTATTTTGATACTTACTATTAAAGAAAGGCACAGTGAAAGATATGAGAAGACAAATCCATAGCAATAGAAGTGTTCACCTCTGTTTATACCTTGGCTTGGGAATTGAAGGTGGTTCAGAGGGGATTTTTGCTTCATCTGCATTGTTTGAATTTTGAAAAGGGGAAGATGTTTGTGTATTAAGTTCATAGTTAAAAACAACCAAATCTTATCTCTGGCGTAAAGGCATTGTGGCAATTCAAGAATTTTTCATGTTGGAAAAAATGGAAAGTATTTAGAAAAAGAATTTTTTTTTAAGTCTATAAGGTTTGGGCAAGAGAGTAAAACCAGTTTTCTTGAGTACCTTTTGTTCACTAATGTCATTCTAACAGTTGTGACTCTAACCATATGATATCAAGTGCTTAAATCTCCTTAACAACCACTAACCAAGACACAGGCTTCCATTATTTGGCCTTTAGTCTAATGAAAAACTAGTTTGTTTTGGGGAAATTTTTTTCTTAGAAATGTTTAAATGGGCACTACTTTTTAACATATTTATAAAGCTGCAAATCTGACTCTCCTAAGAAATGTTATTCTTTAAAGTACAATTTAAGAAATTCTGGAATTTACCTATCAAGAGGCATTTTGGTTTTTTCCAGGTGGGGCTATTACAAATAAAGCTTTTATGAACATTCATGTACATATTTTTGTGTAGATGTGAATTTTCACTTCTGTATGATAAATGCTCAGGAGTGCTTGCTGAGCCATATGCTAGACTGTGTGTGTTTAGTTCCATAGGAAGCTGCCACACTGTTTTTAGAGTCACTGTGTCATTTTGCATTCCTACCAGCTATGTGTCAGAATTCCATTTTCTCATAATCCTTGCCAACACTGTCACTGTTTTTTATTTAACTATTATAGTAGATGTGTAGTGATGTTTCATTGTGGTTTTTATTTGCATTTTCCTGATGACTAATGATGTTGAGGATCTTTTCATATGTTTATTTTCCATCTGTATATCCTGTGCTGAAATATCTTTTCATGTCCTTTGTCTGTTTTCTAATTGGATTATTTGAAAACAAACTTTTAAAACTTTGGGGGAGGATACAGCTCAGTGGTAGAAAACATGCTTAGCATGCACAAGGTCCTGGGTTCAGTCCCCAGTACCACCATTAAAAAGTAAACAAACTTAATCCCCCTGCAAGAATAAATAAAAAGTTTATAGATGTGATTTGGAAATACAAGTTTATACTTTGTAAGCATGAGAGAAATATTACAAGACTATTAGGTGACATTGCCGATGCTTAAATGTACATGCAGAAACCAGAATGATATGGTTGGATAATGCTAAGATCCAAACATTGAAGTGATAGTTAACATAAGAGAGAGGGAGGAAGAGGAGGGAGGGAGGAAGTGGAGAAAGGAAGGAAAGAAGAGAGGGAATAGAGAGAGACTATTGGGGCAGAAAGTTAGAGATACAGAGAGAGAGATTAGGAAGAATGAAGAAGAAGGTTAAGTAAGAGAGAAAAAGGCTCCAAAGAGGAATATGTCAAAGCTAAGTACCCCTAGGAACAAAGGCTTTTCTCAAGGGGCAGAGTATCTCCAGGCCTAATGGGAAGTGGAGACTGAGGTAAACTGTATAGAATTTGGGAGATTTTTTTACTGGGTTGTAACATGCAAAGCAGAGAAGAATCTGACTTCCTCTGAATTATATCTAAGCATCTGATTGGTGAGTTGAAAGAGAACTGGAGTCACCCCAGTTCTACCAAAGACTAAGTAATAAGTGACAAGTTCTTTGTCTGTAAAATGGGGAATGAAATCACCTGCCTCTCTTATCTCTTGGAAGTGTTGTATCCAATAAAGCAGCTACCAGAAAACTTTTACATCTGTAAGGTATTCTACAAATAAAAATTATGATTGCTTATTTTAAAAATCATGGAAAATAGCAGGACTGAAATAGCAAATGAATCCAAATACATCCATGATTTTTAAAAAGTACTTTGCTAATTTTTATTAAAAAGAGCTAGTGCAGTACTAGTTTTTCATTGGTATAACTATCATTAGATACCAACTAGGACATAGCAGGAGTCAGTAAATTCATGTCAGAGTCACCTTATTTGTAAGGAATGAACACAAGCTTCCAAGGCACAGAGCTAACATCCTCAAACTGGAGAATGTCATCCCTGTATGTGTGACCCTGGTCTTACTAGGAGCAAGGAAAAGGGCTTTTGTTTTAAGAAAATTCCACAGAGTGGCTTATAAACAACAGAAATTCATTTCTCATAGTTCTGAAAGTTGGAAAATCCAAGATCAAGGCACTAGCATGGTCACGTTCTGGTGAGGACCTTTGTCCAAGTTCACAGCCAGCACCTTCTCTCTGTGTCCTCACATGGAAAGGGTTTAGGAATCTCTCTAAGGACTCTTTTGTAAGGGCATTAATTCCATTGATGAGGGCTCTGCACCCTATACTTACAAGCACCCTATAAAAGTGAATGTACTTACAGCTGACAGTGTAGTTCATGTTAACTTTTGAATGATACTAATTTTAAAATTTGTAGGGTTCAAAATGATGGAATGTAGGGTCCCTAACATCCTATAAAAGCCAAAGAAGGAGCTGGTTTGTTTCTTCTGTGGTATAAAGTCAAACATGGAAGCTGTTTGATTCCTTTTTTTCCCAACTGCAAAGCAATTTTATTTAAAAAAATTATTGACATATAGTTGATTTAGTGTTGTGTTAGTTTCAGGTGTACAGCACTGATTCATTTATATATATATGTGCACATATACTTTTTCAGATTCTTTTCCAGTATAGGTTATTACAAGATATTGAATATAGTTCCATGTGCCATATAGTAGGTCCTTATTATCTGTTTTATACATAGTAGTGTATATATGTTAATCCCAAACTCCTAATTTATCCCTCCACTCCTTTTCCCCTTTGATAACCATTAGGTTGTTTTCTATGTCTGTGAGTCTTTTTCTGGTTTATAAATAAGTTCATTAGTATCATTTTTTCTTAGATTCCACATATAAGAGATATCATGTGATATTTGTCTTTCTCTGACTTCACTTAATATGATGATCTCTAGGTCCATCCATGTTGCTGAAAATGTATTATTTCATTCTTTTTTATGGCTGAGCAATATTCCAGTGTGTGTGTGTGTGTGTGTGTGTGTGTATCTATCTATATATATCTTTTATCCATTTATCTGTAGATGGACATTTAGGTTGTTTCCATATCTTGACTATTGTGGATAGTGCTGCTATGAACATTGGGGTGCATGCATCTTTTCAAATTATTCTTCTCTGGATATATGCCCAGGAGTGGGATTGCTGGATAATGCAGTAACTCTAATTTTCATTTTTCAAGGAACCCTCACACTATTCTCCATAGTGGCTGCACCAATTTACATTCCCAACAATAGTGTAGGAGGGTTCCCTTTTCTCCACATCCTCTCCAGCATTTATTATTTGTAGACTTCTTAATCATGGCCATTCTGACTGATGAGGTAAGTTTTGATTTGCATCTCTCTAATAATTACAGATATTGAGCATCTTTTCATGTGTCTGTTGGCCATCTGTACATCTTCTTTGGAGAACATCTATTTAGATCTTCTGTCCATTTTTTTGATTGGGCAGATGGCCTGAAAATTAGACCAATATCACTGATGAACACAGATGCAAAAACTCTCAATAAAATGCTAGCAAACCAAATCCAACAATACGTTAAAAGGGTCATTCATCATGATCAAATGGGATTTATCCCAGGGATGCAGGGATTTTTCAATATCTGCAAATCAGTCAGTGTGATACACCACATTAACAAATTTAAGAATAAAAACCATATCATCATCTCAACAGATGCCGAAAAAAAAATTTGATAAAATTCAACATCCATTTATGATAAAAACTCTCCAGAAAGTGGGCATAGATGGAACATACCTCAACATAATTAAGTCCATATATGACAAACCCACAGCTAACATCATACTCAACGGTGAAAAGCTGAAAGCATTTCCTCTAATATCAAGAATAAGACAAGGATGCCTACTCTCACCACTTATATTCAACATAGTTTTGCCATAGCAATCTGAGAAGAAAAATAAATGAATACAAATTGAAAAAGTAGAAGTAAAACTGTCTGCAAATGTCACTGTTTGCAGATGACATGATACTATACTTAAAAAATCCTAAAGACTGTATCAGAAAACTACCAGAGCCCACCAATTAATTCAGTAAAGTTTCAGGATACAAAGTTAATATACAGAAATCTGTTGCATTTCTATACACTAACCATGAACTGTCAGAAAAAGAAATTAAGGAAACAATCCCATTTACCACTGCGTCAAAAAAAAAAAAAACAAAAAAAACCTGGTAATAAACCAACCTAAGGAGGCAAAAGAGTTGTACCCCAAAAACTTTATGACACTGATGAAAGACACCTAAGATGACACAAACAATGGAAAGATATACTGTTTTCTTGGATTAGAAGACTCAATATTATTAAAATGACCATACTACCCAAGGCAACTTACAGATTCAATTATCAAATTACCAATAGCATCTTTCACAGAACTAGAACAAAAATTTTTAAAATTTGTATGGAAACACAAAGACGGTGAATAGCTAAAACAACTTTGATCATTCCTTTTTAATGAATTCAACATGGCATTTCTGATCTTGAATTCAGAAAACCTAAGGACCAGAGACATGATGTGAAGAAGAAGGACTATATGCCTACAGCACATAATTCATTCTTTTCTAGTGGGATTAGAGGCGCATTGTGGTAGAGGATGCAAGTTTTGGAGGCAGACTCCCTGGGTTTCAAGTTCTGCTGCACGAGTGAGTAGCTATGGGACCTTGAGCAAGTGTAGGGTTGTCAGATTTATTTAGCAAATAAAAGTAAACGATGTCTCATTAAATTTGAAGTTCAGATAATAAATAATTTTCTAGTACAGTCATACCATGGAGGTTTTGTGGGGTTCAGTTCCAGACCACTGCAATAAAGCAAATATCATAAAGTGAGTCACACAATTTTTTTGGTTTCCCAGTGGATATAAAAGTTATACTATATAGTAGTCTGTTAAGTGTGCAGTATAATTGTATCTTAAAAATAATGTCCATACCTTTAATTAAAAATAATGTTGTTAGAAAAATGGCACCAATAGACTTGCTTGATACAGGGTTGCCACAAACCTTGAGTTTGTTTAAAAAAAAATGCAATATCTAATAAGCACAATAAAATAAGGTATGCTTGTATACATATGCCCCAAATATTGCATCGGGTATACTTATACAAAAGAATTACTCATTACCTATCTGAAACTCATATTAACTGAATGTTCTATATTTTATCTGGCAGCCTTTACTTAATGTCTCTGTGCTTGAGTTTTCTCATTGGTTAAAATGGGGATAATAAGAATACCAACCCGATAGGGATGCTGTGAGGATTACATGGACTAATATATATATAGTATTTAGAATAGTAACTAGTACAGAGTCCTCAATCAGTGATACTTGCTGTTACTATTGTTACCCTTGGTGGTGTTGATGGGGTTTTAATATTTATTGAAGATATTTTTTCTGAGACCTGCTGCTGTTGGCTATGATGATTAACTGGTAACAGGCTGGCCTATCACCACAGACAACTATTAAACTGAACAAAATACACTTAAAATTTATTTTTAGAGATGGAATGATTGAAAGTGTGGGCAGTCATCCCTGAGAATGACAAACAATGTCAGTCTTACAGTCTCTCAATTTTGTGATAGGAGGCATTTTTTACACCAGAGAGCAAGGAGGGGAAACTCAAGCAGAACATGGCACTTTGTTGACTTGGTCAGAGTTCAGGTAAGATAAGACAGCTGGAATTTGCCAGAGAAGCAGGTGTTGTGCAAAGAGCGAGCCCCAGAAATCTACATAAGGATCACCTTGAGTGTTTGGCTGAACACTAAGCTGTTCATGCACAGACTTCATGAGGCTGGGCAAAGGGCAATGACATGTCGATGTCTCCCAGAAATCCCTGCTGTGTCATTTATTGGCTGGGGGCAGCCTATGGGGACTGTTAGCCTCAATGTAGATGCAGTGATGAATTTCAGAACATGGCAGCTACAGCTGTTGGTATATTTTTTTCCCCTGAAGTTCAGAGATCTGAGAGGTGAATTCTGGTGATTACCACTGTCTACTCTTTGGCTATCCCACATAGGTTCAGAGAGCAGCTACTCCATGGAAATTGGGGACAAAATAGGAGGTTATTGAGATAAACTGCATCCACTCTCGCTGCAGCTCATCTTGTGGCTGCAAAAATACTCATCCTCTCCTTCTACTAACCACTTTATTTCTTCTTGTACTGTTTGCTGTGGCACTTAGCATTTTCACTGGCCATTTTTTCCCCCAGGCTTCTAAGAGCAATTCCAGAAGCAATTTAAAGCATTCTTTTGGATCCTTGATAGGATATTGAATTCAGTGTCCTGAAAAAATGTCATCCACAGAAGTGAATTCTTATTTATCCAGCGTTCCATTCCAACTCCCCGTTCTTGTTGGTACATGCTAGCTAATTCTTTCAACTCTTTAAGTGTGTGGTCTTTTAGCCCAGTACGTCAAACATGTTATTCCACTGTTTTCTTGAGATTATTCTACTAGTTTTTCTAAATTATTAAGTGGGATATTTAGCTCATCAGTTTTTAACCTTCTTTTCTAATATAAGCACTTAAAGCTATGAATATAAATATTCAAGTGTCTTGTTTGCTCAAGTTTTTCATTTATTTCTAAGTATTTTAAAATTTATATTATGATTTTCCTTTGACTAGTGACTTTAATTTCTAAATGCATATGGATTTATTGCTTATCTTTTTGTCAAAAACTGCAGTTAACATATTCATTATATATATATTCCTTAGAATTTATTGAGACGTGGTTTTTTACTTACCACATGATATAATTTTGTAAGGATTCCATGTGTTTGAGAAAGATGTGTATTTGCTAATTTTTTAGTGAAAAGTTCTATATATCCAATAAATCCAGTTTTTTAACTATGTTATTTAAGACTTCTCTTTCTTTACTAATTTTTCTTACTGCTTGGTTTAGCAAAAAAGTCCGAGATAACTTTTGAAATTTCCCTCTTTGTTGGTGGGCTCATTTATTTTAATTCTGTCAGAATTTTGCTCTGTATATTTTTTAGTCTTTTATTAAATGCATCCAATTCTAGAATCTTTGCATCTTCCTGGAGACTTGAAACTTTGACTGTTTTGTTCTTACCCTTCCTATCTCTAATAATTTTTTTCTAAAAAACCATTTATCTGGTTATGTAGCCACCTTAGCTTTTTTAAAAGATAGCTTTATTAAGGTTTATCTACCATAAAATTTATTCATTTAAGTCTACAATTTAATGATTTTTAGTAAATTTGCAGATTTGTAAACCATTACTTTGATCTAATTTTAAAACATCTTCATCCTAAGAAGATCCCTCATGCCCATTTGCAGTCACTCCCTGTTCCCATCCCTACTCAACCACTAATGTACTTTGTCTCTGTAGATTTGTCTTTTGCGGACATTTCATATAAATAGAACCATACAATATATGGTATGTTGCTTCTTTCACTATTAACATAATTTTTTTTAGTTCATCTGTGTTGCACTATGTCTCAATACTTCATTTCTATTTATTGCTGAAAGTTATTCTGTTTGGATATATCATGTTCATTCATTCATCAGTTAATTGTCTTTAGGACTGTTTTTACTTTTAAGCTATTATGAATAATGTCCCTATGAATATGTGTATGTAATTCCTTCTGTGGGATGTTTCATTTCTAGGAATTGCTGTGGAATTGAGTGTAATTATATGTCTGTGTTTAATGTTTTAAGAAACTGCCAAACTTTTTTCCAAAGTTTTACATTTTCTTTAAAAATATCCTAAGATTAATTTTTATTAGTGTTTGATGTATTTTCTTCTAGCCTTTTACTTTTAACCTTCTTTGTCTTTGTGATTTAGATGTGGCTTTTATAAATAATATGTAACTGGATTTTACTTTTCCGGTCTGAATCTGTCTTTAAACTGGGGAGTTTAGTCTATTTACATGATTATTTTTATAAGAGCTGTTGCTTCTTCCTTTGTGCTTTCTGTCTGTCCTATTTGCCTATGTTCCTTTGTTTTTTGTTGTTTTAGATACTTCTTGAATTTTTTTCTTCTTCAGTTCTCTTACCCTCATCACCTACTCTACCTGTAGTACTGTTTAAGCAATCTATAATCTTTTAATGGTTACTACTGAAATTTGCCTATGCATAGTTACCAAAATCAAACATTAATATTTTCAACAGTGTAAAAAGCCAAAGACTTTAGCATGTTGACTCCGTTCTGATTTGCATGATATTGACAATTAATATTTTCTGATCTGAATATAAAAACATTTGTGTATGTTTGTGTGCATGTATATTTGTGTATTTATCTACCTGTATGTTAACCAGTTTTTTTTTGTTGTTTGTTTTTTTTTTTAAAAGCCATTCCTTCTTGCTTCTCAGACTTTCCTTCTGGGATCATTTTCCTTTTTCCTGAGATTTGTTCTCTAGAATTCCCTTTATTGAAGGTCATAAATGCTTTCAGTTTTTGTATATCTGAAAGTGCCTTTATTTTGCTTTCATTGTTGAGAGTTCCACTGTTAAATTTTACAAGATTAATGTATGTTTTCTCTCCGTAATTTGAAGATACGTTTCTACTGTCTTCTATCTTCAATTGTTGCCATTGAGAGGTCTGTTGTCAGTTATTTATAGATTCTTTGTAGGTGATCTGTCTTCTCTCTGGCAGTTCTTAAGATTTTTGAAGGGGGGGGAGGGAATTCTGCATTTCCATTACAAATGTGCCTAATTATAGATTCTTTTTGACTTGTCCTGCTTAATATATTGTTCCTCTTGTGTTTACTGATTCATATCATTTATCAGCTCTGGAAATTCTTAGCCTTTTACTTAATTCCCTGATTAGACATGTTAGACTTTTTCATGTTCTCTCTGCATTGCTTAACCTCTCTATATGTTTATCTCTTGCCTCTCTGTGCAACACTTACAACTCCTTACTTATGCATCTTTTACTTCTCTAATTCTTTGTGCCTATTATTTACCTTCAATTCAGTTTTTCATTTCTAAAAGTTCTATTTTATTCTTTAAAAATTCTACTTGGTAGTTTTTATTGTATCTTGTTGAATGCTTATTTCTCACTGCATCATTATTTCTTTTGTAAATTTTTTAAAATTTATTTATTAATTTTCATTTTTTTCCCTTAACAGACTGGGGATTGAACCCAAGGCCTTGTGCACACCAACCACTTTACTGCTGAGCTATACTCCCTAGCTCCCCATCATTAATTCTTTATATATCTATGCTGAATTATGTCATTTTCTAAATTTAATAATTCAATGATCTGAAATCCCTGGAGAAGTAAATCTGTGTTTATTTTCTAATTTTCCATCACAGTGACTTGTTTTCTTTTGTATTTGGTGATCTTTGATTGTGAGCACCCTGGTGTCTTCTATCAAAAGTGCTTTAATTCAGACATGAATTTCTTTTAATTGTTTCCTCCAAAGTTAGGAGCACTAATGACCTGGGAACATTTTAGCCCCTGGCTTAATCAGAAGTCTCAGACTTAGCACCTTTACCCTGAGACTTGTGTAGCCAGTCTTTTGAAGGTGATAGACCAGAGTAGTTCTGCCTTCCTCTCAAGGCCAATATTTGCTCTCTGCTCTATCTAGTTTCAATTGAAGTGCTTTGTGGTTGGTTGGTTATATTTTTTACTGACATTTTGGTACCCTTGGATATTTCCTTATTTTTTTTTTTTTTTTAGCATCCTGTGTTGTACTTTAACATATATTTTATAAGCAATTTAGTTGGGAGTTCTCTTTGGTATTTTTGATTGATCATATTGCTAGATGCCAATGCCGATTCTTTTATTTTATCATAATGTTAATCATTACCTCTCACCTATAAAGAAGAGTACCTCCCAATCTGTCCCCCTTAATTTCACTCCTTCCAATTTCAGATTATTTATATATATATATATATATATATATATATATATATATATATATATATATATATATATATATATATATATATATATATATGTGGGTGTGTATATGTGTGTGTGTGTGTATATATATTTGCTAAACTGATGCATCAGTGGACATATGAGACATGTTAAATTTGAGATACCTGGAAATAAAAGTTTGGAGCTCAGGAAATAACTAGATTCTAGACATCTGTGTGTCACTGATACAATTATCAGTGCCATAGGAATGGCTAGGGTTACTGGAAAGACTGGAATGAGTGAGTATAAATAAAAGAGGACCACAGAATGCCAGCTTCATGGAGTAGCCAGAGAAAAATGAACTAAAAAAGGAAAATAAGACGATGAAATCTAAGAAATGGGAAAAACAATGAATCTCCAAATGAAAAAATGGATTTCTAAATGCAGGGAAAGAGGATTTCAAGGAGGGGAAGTTTATAGCTTCAAATGTCACCAAAAGGACACACAAGAACTTATCTTTCAGTGTGATCATTAGGAGCTGGATGATTACTATTGCTAGAAAGTTTCAGTAGAGTTGTAACAAGTGTAAAATGGCAGTGAATGTGTGGGCAAGTAATAAAGCTTGCTAATCCCCTCTGCTCTTCCTCATTACATCCCATTTCCACTGAATATACAATGAATCAATATGCTTCCTAGAACAAAAAATAAACACAACTGCCTCTGATCTTCCACAGTTAAAAGGGGTTCAGGCAGAAACTGGAGATACTATTAAGAAGGGCCAAGGAGGAGACAGGATAACAGTCATCAAACAGAGCATGGAAATTTTAAAGTATTTCAGGTTCTGGAGCTATCAGTTCATATTTAATAATAATAACCCTTGTTTGTTTGAATTTTAATTATTTTTGCTACTTCCCTAACAAAACTTTTATAATCTATAATCTGTTAATAATTAATATTCCATATTTCTGATAAGTTTTATTTGAATCTCATTATATTTTATAGCATCATATTTCACAATATAAAAGAGACCAGAGAACAACTTGTTTATCTGCTTGTTTCTCAAGTCAGAAAAAAATGAGTTATATCTATGTAAATCTCAGCATTTAGAAGAAATAAACTTTCATTCCAAAATCCTGTGCAAATTACATGTTTGTGACATTCTTTTCTCTCAAGATTTTAAAATTTCTAATAAATGTAATTAAACTGAAGTTTGTTCTTATATATCTTAGCCTAAAATTAAACGTTTACAAAGAAAATCCTCACTCTCACCTCAGGGAGAGACAGTTTGATTGTGGTAAGAGTAGAAAAGCAGTATCTAAAAAATATTTAGAAACTATTTATTATTATCATTTTACAACACCTTAGAATTTTTTCCAAAACTCACAAATACTAGACTTTTGTAATAATGCAACATTTGACTTCTCATTGTTCACCTAAGAAACATAAAAGTGTGATTATATGATTTATTAATTACTCTTATCCTGCTCTCCATAGCGCCATACTTTTTACGTAACACAATAAAGTAAAAAATTATGAGAAACGTATTTCCTAAGCCATCATTTCCCTGCACTCAGCTGCACCTCATCTGGTTACGTTTATCACTGAAGCTTACACTGAAGTCCTCCCCGGGCTCTGTGCCTCAGCTCCTCTTAGGTACAACAGCACCTCACATGAGGAAGATCCCAGCAGGCGAAATCCCTGCTGTTTGAGAATATTTTCTCATCAGAACAAAAACAATAACACATAAGTAAATTAAGCAGACTGCTCTCTCCTTTTATATAATTTTGTTCACAAGTAACATATAAAATTTCTTCCTTATAGGTACCAGCGATTTGAAAAGGCATTTCTGTTAGCTGTTGACATTGGTGCTCGTGACCTGTTCATGGTGAGTCATTCCCAGAGATGATTTTGTGCCTTCAGTTCTAAGGCTGAGTAAGTTGTCAGCTTTTGTGACCATTAAAAAGGATTAGTGTCATTTGTGCCTTAGACACATGGTGGGAAAGCATTATTCCATCTTGGCTTGCAGCTTTGCCTTCATGAAACTGGTCAATAGCCATCTAGTCTCTTTTGACTTGTTGACATTTTTCCTTGCCAGGTCCCAAAGGATTTTTTATGTTTGCTAAGAATTTATAATTCTTGGACTTTTCTACTCATGTACCTTGATGTGAGGGGATGACACCTTTCTATCTAACAAGCTTAAATGTCTTTCTAATCCATTTTCTGAAGAAGCACAGCTTCAGAAACCAGGACATAGGGGAAAACATGTTCCCTAGATCTTGAATGTGGTCAGTTTGTCCCTTAGATTTTACTGAGAAGTAACATATTGTTAATGTCTCACTTGCATTTTTTTGTGTGTGTATATATATGTGTGTGTGTATATATAAATACACACACACACACACACAAAAAGTATATATATATTTATTGAAGTATAGTCAGTTTACAGTGTGTCAATTTCTGGTGTACAGCCTAATTCTTCAGCCATACAAGAACATACGTATATTCATTTTCATATTCTTTTTCCTACAAGACACTGAATATAGTTCCCTGTGCTATACAGTATAAACTTGTTGTTTATCTATTTTATATATATTAGTATCTGCAAATCTCAAGCTCCCAATTTATCCCTTCCCACCCCTCCCCCCACTCCAACCATAAGTTTGTTTTCTGTGTTTGTGAGTCTATTTCTATTTTATAAATAAGTTCATTTGTCTTTTTTTAGATTCTACATGTAAGTGATATATGGTATTTTTCTTGATCTTTCTGGCTTACTTCACTTAGAATGACAATCTACAGTCACTTGCATTTTTAAAGTAACCACAGTGCAAGGTGGATCCAAGAGGATATAAATTTGCATACACTTTAGTCCTCCATTTATTAGCTACAGAACAGTAAAATCCACCAGTTTCTTACAGATCCTTGTGCTCTGTATCAGGTTCTTCTCTTGTTAGTTCTTTCACCAGTGTCACAGTGAGATGAGATAAACAAAGGTGGGGTTCTTTCCCTGGTTTTCCAGCGTATTCTGCTCCACAGCGGTTTCACTGTTTGTCAAAGAAACAAAGCAAAAGCTTCTTGAAAACAACAAAAACTTCTGGAAGGTTCTTACCTGAATCTTCTGCACAATGAAGACATTTTGTAATTTAAATTAAGCTTTGATGTGTTAGATGTTAATATGGGTTCATGACATTAGGTCACTCGTCTTTGGAATGAATTTGTTATTTAAACTCTAACTTGGCATCATTGAATTAAACTGTGCTTTCATTGATCATGAAACGATCTAATTACTTCAGAATTTTGAACCTTTTTTTGGTTTATCATCTGTATTTTATGTCAAATTGAGCAGGTATGTTAGTATATTGAGGTAACGTTTTGTTATTTTCACCAAAATCTATACATGCAGACATCTCTGTCAGAAATTTAATTACAACACTTTTTAGATTTTCTCACCCCAGTGACTTTCCCTCTTTATCTTCACCTTCTCACGTCTGCCACTACTTACCAGAAAAGGTAATTTTCTTCATTTTTTAAAAAAAAATTTTTATGTCTATAGTCCCAATCTTTTCTTCTAGCCAAGATAAGAACAGAAGAGATGAATATGTAAGTGTTTAATGTCTAGCAAAGTTTCTCTCACAATGTATTATTATATTGCCCTGTAATTTCTACTGCTTTGAATGTTAATTAATGCATAATCATCAAAGCCATCTTATAAACCTTTTTTCAAATCATACCTGTTTCAGCGTTTAGTCTCAGTTTAGTCAGTAGCAATGTAAAGGAAATCTCCTTGTTAGTTTAAATCGAAATAGCTTTTCTACTGATAAGCTAATCCTAACTCTAACCCTAACCCATACGGATGTTTATGAGTAAAAGATAAAAACCTAAAATAAGGAAAGGAGAGAAATAGTTTTATTTTCCTTTTTATTGGTAAAAGTGAACACTCATTAGTAAGAATGCTGCATCCTTATTCTTCATATGTAACTTTCCTTATTTATATGTCAAGGTCTGCCTTAAGGAAGTATTAAGAGCCTTAAGAGAGCATTAAGCCTTAAGCAAAGTTCCTTTTAGCTCATGAATCTACTATAATTTGAAACTCTACACTGAAACTGTCTAAAGAATTTATCATATGTTCTAATAGTTCAGTTATTACTATTTAAATTATTATTTAGCCAGAGATCTATAGGTCTAGCCCATATACTGAGAAATGTTACGTCTTTGAACTTAAAAGTTTACAAACAGGATTATTCCTACCTATAAATTATCCTCTATCCCTGAGATATCTCTTCCTTTAAGACTAAAAATATTACCACATTGAACACAAAGGGATAACCAATAACACGTAACAGTTAACCTGAAAATAGTCTTTTGCGTTAGTGGCTATCAATGATAAAGAGATGAAAGACATGTAGCATGATATTAACAGGACTTGAATATTAAAAAGTCAGTATGAGAGTACTGGACCTAAGGAAATGGGCCTGAAAGGACTCACCTCTTTGTCTGCTTTACACAGTAGCCTAAGTGATCATTGTCTAAACTAGGAGTCAGCAAAATATGGCCTGTCAGTCACATCTAGCCCAGAAGTAGTTTTTTACAGTTTTAAATTTTTTACAGTCTTACATCTTTGCAAAAAAAAAAAAAAAAAAAACTAAAGAAAAGTAGTATTAAAACATAAAATATATGATATTAAAAATATGATATTCAGATTCAAATTTCAGTGTCCTTAAAGGAAGTGTTATTGGAACACAGCCAAACTCATTTGTTTATGTACTGTATATGACTGCTTTCACCCTATAGTGGCAGAGTTGAGGGTCTGCAAGAGACCATATGGCTTGTATAAAGGCTAAAGTATTTACTGTCTGGCTCTTCACAGAAAAAGTTTGCAGATCCCCGGTCAAAACAATCATAATTTGTATTTTCACTCTTTAAAACCTGTTAGCAGCTTCTCATTGCCTTTGGCATAAATTCTAACTCCTTAATATGGCATCTAAGGCCACTCCATTGTCACCTCTCTGCTTCCCAGCTACATCAACCCTCTTAGTTTAGAGAAATATACTGTACTCCTTACTACATCCAGACCGTATTAAGCAGTTTAGGTTTATTCTTACCCCAAGTCAGCAAGGTGTAATGATTAGGTACATGGAATTTGGGCCATAAGTTCCCTTCAAGATCAGTAACTTTGGAGTTTTTTAAAATGTAAATGAGATAATACACTACCTACTCATAAGGTTATTTTTGAGTTTCAGTGGAGATAATGTTTTGAAAGTGCTTTGTAAGCTGGGAAATACTGTTCAGATATCATGTGTCATTACTATTAAGACAGAGCGATACTGCTTTTGCATGCCAATTGCAAGAAATAATGAAGACCTCAAATGGCCTGAACTACATGAATGTAAAAGAGAGGGTATTTTGTAAGCAAAATCAATGATTTAGTAAGCCCTTAGATGAAAATAAAATATTTTGATTATGAGAATAAATAATATAATAAAAATACCATAAAGTATAAAGAACAAAGTAGAAAATCACTTGAAATCTTCTTATTCAGAAATGAACATCCTTTAAAATACCTCTATAAAAATATACACATACACTAAAGTTTTTATTTGTAACTAGATTTTTTTCCTTTCAACAGTGTGACAGAGGCAGTTTTCCTTATCAATAAACATAGATCTATATCACCACTTTAATGTTTACATTGTATTCCATTTTATAGGTAGTACTGGCAAAAAAGCAGGCACACAGACAAGTGAAACAGAATAGAGAGTCTAGAAGTAAACCCATACATACACAGTCAAGTAGTCTTTGAAAAGGGCACTAATGGGGAGAGGATAGTCTCTTCAGTGAATGGTGGTAAGAAAACTGGATATCCACATGTAAAAGAATGAAACTGGGCCCTCTCACAAAATTACCTTACACCAAGGCGTGGGAGGGTATAGCTCAATGGTAGAGTGCATGCTTAGCATTCACGAGGTCCTGGGTTCGTTCAATCCCCAGTACCTCTGTTAAAAAAAAAAATTACCTCACACCACTCACAAAAATTAACTCAAAATGAATGACTTAATAGACTTAAATGTAATACCTGAAACCATAAAACTTTTAGAAGAAAACACTGAGAAAAAAAACCTTGACATTGGTCTTGGCAGTAATTTTTTGGGTATGACACCAAAAGTATAGGCAACAAAAGCTAAAGTAAATAAATGGGACTACTACATCAAACCAAAAAGCTTCTGTCCAGCAAAGGAAACAATCAAGGAAATGAAAAGGCGCTAGGAATAGACTTACCATATGACCCAGTAATCCCACTCCTGGGCTTATATACAGAAGAAACCCTACTTCAAAAAGACACCTGCATCCCATGTTCACAGCAGCACTATTTACAGTAGCCAAGACATGGAAACAGCCTAAATGTCCACTGACAGATGACTGGATAAAGAAGATGTGGTATGTTTATACAATGGAATACTATTTGGCCATAAAAAATGACAGCGTAACGCCATTTGCAGCAACATGGATGTCCCTGGAGAATGTCATTCTAAGTGAAGTAAGCCAGAAAGAGAAAGAAAAATACCATATGGGATTGCTCATATATAGAATCTTTAAAAAAGAAAAAAACATTAAATACATAACAGAAACAGACTCAGACGTAGAATACAAACTTGTGGTTGCCAGGGGGGAGGGGGGTGGGAAGGGACAGACTGGGAATTCAAAATTTGTAGATACTGATAGGCATGTGTAGAATAGATAAACAAGATTATACTGTATAGCACAGGGAAATATATACAAGATCTTGTGGTAGCTTATGGTGAAAAAGAATGCAACAATGAATATATGTATGTTCACGTATAATTGAAAAATTGTGCTGTACACTGGAAATTGACACAACATTGTATACTGACTATAACTCAATAAAAAATTTTTTAAAAATGAAAAGGCAATCTATGGAATGGGATAAAATATTTGCAAATCATATATCTGATTGGGGTAAATATCCAGAATATATAATGAATTCAGACAATTCAATAGCAAAAATTCAAGTAATCCAATCTTAAAAATATGCAAAAGAGGACCTTAAGAGACATTTTTCCAAAAAAGACATACAAATGGCCAGCAGGTACAGAAAAAGGTGCTCAAAATCGGCACTTGTCTGGAAAATGTAAATCAAAGCCACAATGAGATAGCACTTCACACCTGTTAGGATGGCTTTTATCAAAAAAGACAAGAGATTACAGATATTGGCAAGGATGTGGGAAAAAAGGAATCTTGTAAACTGTTGCTGGGATTATAAATTGACACAGCCATTATGGAAAACAATATGGAAGTTCTTTAAAAGATTAAAAATAGAAGTACCATGTGATCTAGCATTCCCACTTCTGGATATGTATCCAAAGGAAACAAAATCAGTATCTTGAAGAGATAAATGTACCTCCATGTCCACTGAAGCATCACTCACAATAGCCAAGATATGGAAACAACTTAAGTGCCCACTGACAGAACTGGATGCAGAAAATGTGCCGTATATATTTATACTATGGAATATTATTCAACCATAAAAATAAAGGAAACTTTGCCATTTGCTATAACATGGATAAACCTGGAGGGCATTATGCTAAGTGAAATAAGCCAGACAGAGAAAGACAAATACTGTGTGGCATCAGTTATATCTGGACTCTTACAAAGGAAAAGCTGACCTCATAAAAATATAGACTAGAATGATAGGTTCCAAGGGCTGGTTAGTGCTCTTTGTGTAGTGTTTTTAAAACCTTTTTTTACCGAAAGTTCTTGGAAGTATTCTCCTCTTTTATCTTCTAGAAGTTTTATTATTTAAATGCTTAAACATTTAAACCTGTAGTCCACCTTGGTATGGCTCAAAATTAATTTCTATCATATATATAACAAGTTGACCTATGAACAGTTATTGACAAGACTGTCATTTGCTTGCTGCTTTACACAGCCACCTTCGTCATAAATCAGGTGCCCATATATATGTTTAGGCCTACTGCTAGACTCTGTATCCTTGCACCAATGCCAAACTGTCTTAATTACTATTCATTGTAAGTATTTATATCCAGTAGTGTAAGTCTTCCAACTTTGTTTAAATCTGTTGTTCTTATTCTAACTTCCTGTGGTAGATGCTAAAATCATGGGTTTTTCAGCCTTTATTTTCCAATGCATGCATTCAAGGGTATAATTTCCATTCAAGCATAGTTTTGACTGCGTTCTGACAATTTTTATATCTCTTATTTTTCATTATCATTCAATCAAAATATTTCTAACATTTTAGTTGTGAATTCGTCTTTGCCCATGGTTTCTTAAATGTAATTTCAAACAGTGAAGTATTTTCTTGGCACACACACAAACACACCCTTTAATCTATACTGTATTGTATCACTTCTTTGAAATTTGTTGAAACTTTTTATGGCTCATTATATGGTCAATAGTAAAATTTCCATGTTCATTGAAAAGAATGTGTAGTCTGTGGTTTGCAGTTGTTGGGTGCAGTATTCTGTATAAAACCATGTTTGTTAGTCATGTTGTTCAATTCTTCTATAACTTCACTGAGACTGGTGTACTGAAATTTTCCACGTGAAATTGTGGTCTTGTCTATTTGTCTTTTTTTGTTATTTTATGTGTTATAAGCCTGTGTAACTGGATGTGTGCCAATTTAGAACTATTATATCTTCTAGGTATATTGTGCTTTTATCATTATGAAACATTCTATTTTCTAGAAATGCTTGCCTTAAAACCTACTGCATCTAACAGTTACCTTCACCAGCTTTATTTTGGTTTGTATTATATCCTTCATATATTATGTATTCATGTTTCCTTATATTTAAGTTGTATATCTTATAAGCAATATATAGGTGGACATTTTTAATCAACTCTCACAAGCTTTGTCTTTTAACTGGATTATTTAATTGAAGTATAACATAAATAATAGTACGACTGTGCTTGTTTCTTTTCTATATGTCCCATTTACTCTGTCTTTTTATCCAACCATCTTTGCCTTTTTGTATTAACTATATTTATTCCATTTTTCTCTTTTATTAGCTTCTTACTTTTTTACCTCCAGCTTTTTCCCTTGACTGCTTTGTGGTCAGCCTTATTGTTGTTGTTTTGGGGTCATTTGGTCTTATCTCTTTCTTCTTTTTTAAAAACCTGAATGCTGGGCATATGATTTTTTAAATTAGTGACTATTTGAGGCTATATATGATTATATTTTCCTCTAGAAAGAACTTACTTTCGTTTCTGGCAAATAGTTAGGGCAAGGGTTAAACAACATCTTATTCTATCCTGGAATTGAGTTTATGTAAAGCTGAGTTTCAGTCTGAGAGCTGGTTTATTTGCACATTATACTTCTATCAAGAGTGTAGCCCTTCAGGAGTCCCAGTTGAAAGCTCTGCCTCTTCAGTAGGCCCTAAAGTTTAACTTTGTTCCCTTAGCCCAGTAACTCTACCTAAAACTCTGTGCAGTTTCTTAACTTTTCAAACACTATTTTCTGCTAAGTTTCTCAGCCTCTTGGCCACAAATTACAAATTGGCAAATGCTTCGAAAAGCAAAAGGCAGCACCAAATATCAGGCTTACCTCTCTAGGCTATGCTATTGTCTAGGATCTTGGTCAAATACTGTTTTAGTGGTTCTCTAGTGTATTCAAACAGAATTTTTGAAATTATTTTATCCAGCTCTTAGCTAGAGTATTGGTCTGATAGATCCTTATCTGGGTAACTGGAATCAGAAGTTCTGCAGCATATTTGTGGATGGTGAGTTAAGTGTTAAATTTGGCACTAGCTGCTTTCCAATTCTGTTACTCCCTGCAATGTGCTATTATGTTTGAACTATTAATCACTAAGAACCTTAAATGTCATAAATTCTACTTTTAAGTATGACATGTTATCAAGGTGGGTCAAATAAAATTTTATAAAATGCTGCATACTGGGGTTTGTTGCTCAATTAAAGCAAAAGCACTAAAGAGAAAAACCTATTTTTTTCCCCAATTTTAACTCATTTTCAAGAAAGTAAAAAAATGTTTTCAGCTCTTCAAGTTGAATTGTTTTAATCTTGTAAAGTTAATAATGCAGGTCTTTCCTTTGGATAACAGTAGAAGATATTTGTGTTTCTGCCTCCTTTCATTTACAGTCTGTCTCACTCTAGGGCATGCAAGTTCTTTATGTTTATCAGGAAAAAAATCATTACATCTCAAAAAACTTAAGGAGTTAACTTTTCCTGATCATCTGCAAAGTTCTAGGCATTACACCAGTAGCTTTATGTAAGCTATCTTATTTGATTCTCCTAGTAATCCTAATCAATAGAATTATTATACCTATTTTATAGTTGATAAAACTGATTATAAGGAAAACTACAAATCATGATTTAAACTCAGATGTGTTTGACTCTAAAATCCGTGTCATTTCTAGTTAAACCAAACTGTTTCTATAAACTAAAGGTCTATAAGTTCCTCAAAGCTTGGCAATTCATGACTTGATGACTTCCTATAACTAAATTTAAGAAAACTATTCTTTCCCTTTTATTCTTAACCAAAATTCACAAAGATTTCAGTAGACTGCTTATTGCAGAATAACATCTGATCTAGCTTGAATGATTTACAGAACACCCCAGTTTATTAGTAAGATGATTCATCCAAATTAAATGCTCCTAAAATTAGCCTGTAATAAAAGGAAAAGTCTACTGTGTGCAGTCAATATAACAAGGATCACAGAAAGTCCCACCAATTGCCTATTTCCCTATTTTCTGATTCCTGGCTCCAGGAATGAATACTTTCACACGTTTAGGCATGATTTTCTTTGAGATAGATGTGGTTATGCTAGACATCATATACTGACAGATCTTCCAGGACCATGAGTCTACTCTTTGAGGACCTAACTACATCTTGGGAGACACAAAGAAGAGTTGTATCTTAGGGTGTCATGTGAATTGCACAGGTGTAACGCTTTTCTAAGTGTCCATCCACAATTTCATGCCTTTTAGAAAAACATCAGCTTCTCATTGCTCCCTATAGGTCAAGGTTGTTTCCTACTAAAACCCAAACAAAGAGGAATAATGATATAATTAATATTGGCTCAATAATATTTTAAAACAATTGAGTAAGGCAAGGGGGATCTTCCACTTCCAGCTAATGGACAAATTGGTTTTCAGACTTGCCCTCCTACTATCAAATTGGACAGAATGTATCAGACAACTGTATTTAGGCACTGGAAAATAAGCACAGCAAGACTGCACTCCTCAAAAAAATGAAGAATACACAGATGAGCTCTGTATACAATTTTCAGAGCAGAGACCAGTGATGTCACTCAGCTGAAGAGCCAAAGATAAGAGTTCAGAATTTGGGGATGATGAGGAGTCTAGAATTAGTAGGGCAGGATACCAGAAAGAAAAAAATATGTGTGAGGAGTGGGGTCCCAGCAGACTTCATATGGTTCCCTTTTTGTCCTTGAGGGAAGGCTAGGCCACAAGTAGCCAAGGCCTATTATCAAAGAGCCACTGCTATGACACTGAGAGCTGAATGAAAAGGTTGAACAGTGCTGAGAAATGCTGTAATTCTGTCTCAGCCAAGGTGAAACAACCTCACTAAGCATTTATCTGAAACCTCAGAAAAGGCATGCTGTAAGAATAAAGGCCATATCCTAAGACTGAACAAAAGTGAAATAAATCTAGCTTTAAATATCATAGAACCAACCTGACAGGATCAAAAGAATCCACCATTAATTTAATATCTTGCTAGTACAAAACTTAATATCCTTTAGAGAAAGACAATATAACCCAAACTTCCTATAATGGGATATCCACAATGTCCAGCATACAGTAACACATTACTAAGTGTGTGAAGAAGCAGGAAAATGTGATGTATAATGAAGATAAAAGGGAACTAATACTAACAGACCCCCCAAGTTGACCCAGATGTTGAAATAAGCAGACAAGAACTTTGGAGCAGCTGTTGTAAATATGTTCAAGGAGTTTAAAGGAGAACAACAACATAATGACTGACATAGGGATTCTCAGCAGAGAGAACAGAAACTATTAAAAAGAGGTGGGGAGAAATTCTAGAACTGAAAAATATAAAATCTGAAATGAAAAATTCTACTTAGCACAATATTGGACACTATGGTAAAGGATCAGTGAATTTTAAGATAGTTCAATAGAGATCTTACAATTTTAATAAAAGAAAGAAAAAAAAATCGCAAAAAATGAACAAACCCTCAGTAACTTGTGAGATAAAATCAAGTGGTCTAAAATACATGTAATTGGTCAAAAAAAAATTAGTCTACAGATCCAAGAAACTCAGTGAACTCCAAATAGAAGAAGGCTTTGCCTGGGTATATAGCATCTTGGCACAGTATATCCAAACTACTGAAAACCAATGATGAAGAGAAAAATCTTTAAAATATCCAGAAAATAAACCAAAGAATTACATAAAAGGATCCACAAGTAATATGAATTATGGCAGACTGGTCATCAGAAGTAATAATACCAAGAGATAATGCAACATCTTTAATGTACTGAAAAAAATCAAAACTCTCAACAAAAAATTTTATATCTAGTGAAAATTATCTTAAAATGAGAATAAAGTAAAGACACTTCAAAAAATGAAAGGTGAGACAACTCAGCATCAGCAGACCTGCACCACAAGAAAAGTTAAAGGAAGTTCTTCAGGCAGAACAAATAGAATACCAAATGGAAACTTGTATCTACATAAAAGAACGAAGAGTTCTGGAAATGGTAAATGAGGATTAAAAATAAAGGTTTTTTTTTCTTATGTAACAATTTCTTTAAAAGATAATTATTTAAAGCAAAAATACCAATAATACATTATGGTATTTATGAAATGAATGCCATTAACATCACAGGGGGTTGAGGTAAATGAAATTATACTATTATAAAGTTCTACTTTTCTCCTGAACTGGTATAATATTAATTCTAAGACATGATAAGTTAATTACTTATTGTAGTGCCTAGAGGATTTTCTTAAATATTTAAATAGATAATGCAACTAAAGTTAATAGAGGAAATTAAAAAAAAACTTAAAAAATACTCAACCCAAAAGAGGGCAGTACAGAAGAACAAATAGAAGAGAAACAGCAAGATGGCATACTTAAACCCAAACATTTATAATTACATTAAGTTCACATTAACTAGACACTCCAATTAAAAAGCAGAGATTGAATTTTTCAGTCTGAAATTGTTAGACTGGATAAAAAGTAAGACCTAATTATACTCTTGTCTATAAGAAACACTTTAGTTATGACATAAATAAATTGAAATTAAAAATACATACCATGCAAACAATAAGTACCAGAGAAAGTAGACTTCAAGACAAAGGAAGTATTATGAGATAAAGAAGGACACTTGTGATGATGAAAGTTCAGCAGAAAGACATAATTATAAATGTTTATGTACAAAATAACTGACTTTCAAATATATGAAGTGAAAGCTGACAACAAAAAGAGAAACAAATGTAGTAATTCATACAATAAGTAGTAAAAAAAAAAAATCCTAAAAGATAGATTATGTGAACCTATCCATCAACTTAACATGACAGTGTTTGAACTGTATCCAACAAGTACAGAATGTACATTCTTTTCAAAATGTGTACAGAATATTCACCAAACATAGACTATATGCTGGTTCATAAAATAAAGCACAATATACTTTAGAACACTGAAGTATGACACCAAAGGAATTAAATTACAAGTCAGTAACATTCAGATATCTACAAAGTCCCCAGCTGTTTCCATATTAAACAGTACTTCTCTAAAAACCTCATGGATCAAAGAAGAAATCACAAGAGAAATTAGAAAATATTTTGAAATGAGTTTTAAGGAATATATCAAAATGTATGGGATGATTATATAGGCATACATCATTTTATTGCACCTCACTTTATTATGCTTTACAGACACCAAATTTCTTTTACAAATCAAAAGTTTGTTGCAGTCCTACAACCAGCAAGACTACCACGCCACTTTTCCAACAGCATTTGCTCACTTCATGGCTCTGTGTCTTGTTTTGGAAATTCTTGCAATATTTCAAACTTCTTCATTATTATTATATTTGTTATGGTGACCTGTGATCATTGACCTTTGATGTTATTACCACAATTTCCTGAAGGCCTTGATGATGGTTAGCAGTTTTTAGCAATGAAGCATTTTTAAACTGTGTACATTTTTTTAGACCTAATGCTATTGTACACTCAAGAGATTACAGCATGGTGTAAACATAAATTTTATATGCACTAGGAAACCAGAAAATTCTTGTGACTTGCTTCATTGCAATATTAACTTCATTGTGGTGGTCTGGACCCAAACCCACAGTATCTCCAGAGTGTGCCTGTAATCCATTGTATAAAATAGGGTGCCTTGAGTCCATACTGATACAAGTAAGTACCTAAGTAAATAAATAAAGCCATTTAATAAATATAAAAGGAGTGACAGAATGAGGAAATCACAATTTGGAAAACATCATAGTAATAGGTGAATAAAGCAAGAATCATTAGTGGATGGTATAACTGAGAAAAACTTCCATGAGATACAGGATATTATTTGCATAGTCTCAAAATATTTCCCCATAATATATGTATGTATTACAAAAAGAAAAAGCAACTTTCCAGTGGAGAAGGCTGGTAGACACCATATTAATCAAATGATCAAAATGGAAAAAATAAAAACAATTTGCTACCTTACATATTATAGTAAGAATATGACAGCCCTTCTGTGGCATTCTTGCAAAAAAAAAAAGTACATAATCTGAATCTAATCATGTGGAAACACCAATTGAACCCAACCTGAGGGACATTCTAATAACTAAGTTATAATCTTCAAAAAATTGCAAGTTCACATAAGTGAAAAGAAGATTAAAGAACAATTTTATACTAAAGGAGACTAAAGAGACATAGCAACTAGTCTATGAGAAATGGAGCTTTGTGATATGAAGACCATTACTGGAACAACTGTTGCAATGTCAGTGATTAAGGAGGAGTAATGTTATCAATGTTAATTTCATGATTATGATTATGAAAATGTCATAATTTGTAGGAAATAAACACTAGAGTGGTCAAGAGTGTGTTGGTAACTTACTCTCAAATGATTCAGAAAAAAAAATCTTTGTACTGTACTTGAAACTTTTCTGTAACTCTGAGATTGTTTAAATTTTTTTACTGTTGTCACAGATCTAGACTGTATGCTTTCTTTAGGTAGAAGCTGTATGGTATTTATGTTGGTCATAGAAATGCTGCTTTTAATCCTGTCTATGAGACTTTATTGTGCTTTTGAAAATTCAGGTCACCTCTCCAACCTAATTATTACTGTGGCTTAAAATCTACTCATTTGCCATCCAAGATTGCTTCTCTGGCCCCATGTTGGAAGGCACAAGGATGAGTATGCCTTCTGAACTATTTAATACTGGCATCCCTAATTACCTTGGCCATTGGCATAGGATCAGTTGGAATGTCAAGTGTGTGCCATTTGATAATGCTATAAAAAAAAGACCTATAGCTTCTGCTCTCCCGCCATCTGCGCCTTCCCTTGGCAGGATACTGTTGGGTAGTTTGACTCTCATTGGCATGATTTCTGTAGCGTGTCTTAACATCTGCCACTCCGAGGCACTTACTCGGTGAATCAAGTTGACATAAAATAGCTTCTCTGGCACTGTTTTTATTTAGAAGAGTTTTATACCTGCTAACTTCTGAAGCAAGGATTACCACTTACTATATACATAATTGTAATTATAAATATTATGAATGTAGAATTTTCTGATCTCTATTGACTCAAACCTATCTTGGACTTCTAAGTTCATATCTTCCCACTCAGAAGCCTCTACTCTGAAGAATTAACTTCTAAACGAAATGTACCTCTTTTATTTTAATACACTGGATTGAGTGTATACATCAACCTCTCCCTCCTGTGCCAAATCTCTAAAAATGGTGGAACCTGTTTGTGTGTGTCTATGTTTTAAATTTATAACTGAAATTCAAAACAAGGATACATACAGGACTAGAAGCTGTGAGGAATCCACTGAAAATTCACTGTAAAATCCATAAAATCAGATTGAAAAAACAAAGCAGAAGCCTAAATGTTCAGAGAAGACAGCTCCCAAAGTTGGGAGAAGAACCAAAAGTTCTCTGTGCTCTGAGAAAGGGGATACCAGGAATCGGAAAAATGTTCCTGGGAAAGAAGGGGGAATGATCAGGTTGCAGCAGGGTGAGTGAGTAGAGAAGTCAAAGTAAGTAAATATTGATAAGTGCCACGTATTGTTAGAAAAGTATGTTGATATGAACATGTTAAGAATTTAAGAATATTCACCAGAAAAATAGGAATGGATGGTTTTATGAACTATGTCCCTTTCTTCTTACAAATCCACATGTTGAAGCTCAAACATAGTCCTTTAAAGATATAATTAAGGTTAAATGAGGCTGTGGAGGTAGAGCCCTAATCCAGTATGACTGGTGTATTTCTAAGAAGAGGAAGAGACACCAGGGATGCAGGGGAAAGGCCATGTGAGAACACAGCAAGAAGGTGGCCATCTGTAAGCCCAGGAAAGAGGCCTCAGAAGAAACCAAACCAGTTTGAAGCTTGGTCTTGGACTTCCAGCCTCCAGAACTGTGAGAAAATCATATTTCCATTGTTTAATGTGCCCAACCTATGGTATTTTGTTGTGGCAGCCTTAGCAGACCAATGCAAATTACATAATTTTAGAATCAGTAACAGCAAAAACACAAGAAAGCAAACCTGATAAATTATTAAAAAGCAAATAGGAAATAATCAAAAGGAAATACTTAGGGTATGACAAATCAAAAATAAAAAATAAGCTTTGTCAAGAATGTCTAAATATGAGTAATTATAATGTTAGTGAATTAAATTCACCTACTGAAAATCATAAGATTGGATTTTTAAAATATCCAGTATGATGTGTTGGATGTAAAAACACTCCAAGCCCAAAATAACATAGGAGGGTTCAAATGGGAAAATATATACAAAGAAATGCTGCCCACCATCAAAGACTTAGAATTGCCAAAGCATTACTGAAGAGAAAGAAAGAGGCTGGAGGAATAACTCTCCCAGACTTCAGACAATACTATAGAGCTACAGTCATCAAGACAGCATGGTATTGGTACCAAAACAGACATATAGACCAATGGAACAGAATAGAGAGCCCAGAAATGAACCCACAAACTTTTGGTCAACTCATCTTTGACAAAGGAGGCAAGAATATACATTGGAATAAAGACAGTCTCTTCAGCAAATGGTGTTGGGAAAACTGGACAGCAGCATGTAAAACAACGAAGCTAGAACACTCCCTTACACCATATACAAAAATCAACTCAAAGTGGATTAAAGACTTAAACATAAGACAAGATACAATAAACCTCCTAGATGAAAACATAGGCAAAACATTATCTGACAGACATCTCAAAAATTTTCTCCTAGAAGAAATAAAAGCAAGAATAAACAAATGGGACCTAATGAAACTTACAAGCTTCTGCACAGCAAAGGAAACCATAAGTAAAACAAGAAGAAAACCTACGGAATGGGAGAAAATTTTTGCAAGTGAAACCGACAAAGACTTGATCTCCAGAATAT